>NC_090727.1:62081956-62107769 GCF_036898095.1 Palaemon carinicauda | reverse complement strand
AGAGAGAGAGAGAGAGAGAGAGAGAGAGAGAGAGAGAGAGAGAGAGAGAGAGAGAGAGAGAGAGATATTGTGTTAGCGAGCGAAAGTAGTTAGGTTAACGATCGTTTGTGGTGAGAAAGACTGTTGGTTTAAATGAGATTGTTTGTTTACATTTTTTAGTGAGGTTACGGCAGTGGTGAATGTTTCGGAGCGAATGCTTTTTTTGATTGACTGCGTCCTGAGTCAGTTGTGTGAACGCTGGAATTATTATTTTTCTTTACCAGCGAGGAAGTGATTTTTTATTTTCTGAGCCGTGATTCCTCCTTTGGTGAGGCTAACTCCTTTGGTGAGGCTAACTCCTTTGGAGAGACTTAAATTTTTCGAATGCTGAGATATAGTTGATGACCTGGCCTGTGATTGATTTTGGTATTAAGACTGCTCTTTGGATTGACGATTGTTGATGACCGGCCCGTTTACTTCCGATTGATGATGATGATGATGGTGGGTGGTGCTAATAATAACCACGATCCCAATCAGGGAAGTAGTTGTGGCGAATTGCCACCCAATAAACTGTTAAACCCAGAGTTGTGTGCCGTAAAGACAGTCCGGCTTGTGTGTGGCGACCGTGTTGGTGTACCATAATATTTATACAAGAACTTCATATATATATTTATTTTTGGTGTTGGTGTGTGGTATAAGTTAAGTTTGTTAGGATTTTTTGCGTTTATTTGAATGGTATTACGTTTTATTTATCTTTAGTGTTAGGTTTTGATTAGTTTAAAGTTTTAAGTTTTGATTGGTTTAAAGTATTTATTTTGAATGTGGATGGTTTATGATTTATTTTAAGTTTTAAGAATTATAGTTTTAAGGTTATGTTTTGTTTTGTTTTGTCCTTTTGTCCAAGAGTCTGGTTGTAGATTACGTAAGGGGAAAGTTTGTTTTGTGGAGACCATTGTCAGTAAGTGTGATTCAGGGTGTGGGGGTTGTCCTTGCAACATCCCGCCACATTATTTTGGGCGCCCGAACAGGGACTGCCGAGGTGGGATAGAAGCTGGACTGTTGGACGAAGGACGGAATTAGGATTAAGGTTGATGAAAAAATGGAGGAGCAATTAAGGGTTTTGAGGGAGGAATTGCGGCTGAGTAAGGAGCGTGAGGAGAGGTTGCTAGTAGAGAATGAGAGGTTGAACTGGGAGAATGCGGCGATGCAGAAGGAGCTTAGGGAGTTAAAGGGAACTGTAGAGAAAGTGGAAGAATGTTTTGAGATGAGGATGAAAGAGAATGAGGAACGAATGGAGAACCGATTGGAAGATATGATGGGGAAAGTCATGGGGATGATGAAAACTATAATGGGTGAAGGTGCAGTCGGAGGAGTGTCCTCAGCTTCGGGTAATGGGTTGGTAGTGGAAGAGAAGGTTAAGGTAGGTGATAATGGGAAAGGAAGTGATAGTGATAGTAGTAATAGTGATGGTGATATTGAAGATAAGGGAATTAGGCATAGTAAGGATGAACAGAAAGGTGAGAGGAAAGATGAAAGGAAAGGTAAAAGTGATGTGAAGAAAGAGAAGAAAAAGTATCAGGCTGATAGCAAGGACGATCGTGAATGGGTGAAAGTGGTAAGTAAGAAAAAGGGTAAGAAGGGAATGGTTAAGGATAGGAATTTAAGTGTGGAAGTGAATTCATTATATTCGAATGAGGAAGAAGGTAACAAGGGAGTAGACAGTGATGATAGCAGTGAGAATGAACGTGATGTGTGTAAGACTGTGTTTATGAGAGAGGTACCTCGGTGTGAAAGGTTCAATGAGCATAGCAGTAGGGATGTATATGATTTTTTCAAGGAGTATGAGAGATATTGTCAGGATAAGTATGGTGATAGTTAAAGAGTTTGGGCTAGGGAGTTAGGAGAATATTTGACTGGGTATTTGTTGACGATGTATGGAGTGATAATGAGTGTAGGGGGACGTTGATTATGAAAGTGTGAAAAAGAGAATAATTGAGCAGGTAAAACGTATGAAAGGGAGTGTTAAGTATAAGCGTAAGAATGATTTTGATGAAGCACGGATGAATGCAGGCGAAGCGATATCAATGTACGTATGTAGGTTGGAAACTTTAGCTAGGAAGAAGTATGGGGATGAAGGTATAAATGAGAATAAGGAGTTAATGAGGAAGTTTTTGGCTACTGTACCCGAGAATGTTGCTGAGTTTGTTAATTTGAAACGGAAGGAGAAAATGAGGTGGACGAAAGAAAGATTGACATGGGATGATATTTTAGAGATAGTTGAGGATTACGAGTTGGATAGGTGTATGAAAGAAAGTAAATCTGTGAGTGTAAGAACTGGAATGGAGGAAAGTGTGCCAGAATTTGTTAGTTTTAGAGATGCTGTTATGAGAGGGCCGATGAGGGTAGCTGATAGTGTAGTAGATAGGAGTGTTAGGGCGAGTAATGTGGAAATACCTGTAAGGACAAATGAAGGGTTTAGGCAAGGGAATCAGGTTTGGAGGGATATGAGTGCTAGTGCGCCGCAAGGTAGGTCAGGTAGTTGTATCCGTGAAGAGAAGTGTTATAGATGTGGGAAAGTAGGACATAAGAAGAATGAATGTAGATGGGCTCTAGGTGCTTGTTTTGGATGTGGTGAGGTAGGGCATAGAATTAGTGAGTGCAAGAAAGAGAAAGGGATAAAAATGTATCGGTGTGGTATGACTGGGCACATAGCGAGTGGATGTCGGAGTAATCGTACAAATGTGATTTGCGGGTAATTGTGGTAAGGATGGTCATTATGCTAGAATGTGCAAGGAGCCACGGGGTAAGTGTACTGAATGTGGTGCAGATAGGCATGTAGCTAGGGTATGTAGGAAGAAGGGAGTAAATCAGCCAGGATGTTCGGGAAACTAGAGTGTAAGAGGGTTCAGCTGGGTGAGTCCTCGAGTGTGTGCGGAGTGAATGTGATGCATGTTCGTGAAGGTTTACTACATGAAGACGTGATGGGCGAAAGAGCTTATGACTGCATGAGTGCAAAAGTAAATTTTAATGGAATAGAGCAAGTTGGTCTGATTGATACTGGTTGTGGTGTCAATTTAATGTTTAGGAATGCATACGATAAGGTAAGGGATGTGTGTGAATTTAGGGGGTGTAAAGGTGAAGTGAAAGGTATCGGTAATTTAAGTATGTCTGTGCAAGGAAAGTTACGTGAAAATGTTATGATTGGGGGGCTGATGATGGAAGATAATGATTTTTATGTGGTTGAGGGAGTAAATGACAAATACGATGTGTTGTTAGGTTATAACTTCTTGAAAAAATGCGGTATGATTGTACATCCTAGTGTAAATATGATAGAGATGAAAGTTAAGAGTAAATTTTGTGGGGAATTTTATTTGAATGAAGATGGTAGTGTATGTACGAAGGTATGGAAAGGTGTGCCGTTAATAGCAAAAGAAGGTGTTAAATTGTCAAAAGATGCGAGTGAGGTTGTCAGTGTAAAAGTTGCATGGCCGAATAGTCTGGGAATTGCCAATAGTGACAATTGTGAATATGTAGTGGAAGGCTCGGAAGCAAGTAATTTGGTGAAAGCAAGTGTGCATGTGTATGATGGTATTTTGAATTTGCAGGAGCCGAAGGTGTATGTGAGCTTGTTGCCGACTGTAAGGAGGAAGAGAATACGGGGTATACGTGAGGGTGATTGCATGGGATGTATGTATACGTTGGTCAATGTAGAGGATGAAAGGTATGTTAAATTGAGACGTGTTATGACGGGTAAGATAAAGCCGGATGACGATTGGGACTATGAAAGTTTGAAAGAAAGAATTAATGTAGATGAGAATACAAGTGAGGGAGAAAGGGAACAATTGTATAGGATGTTATGGGATAGACGGAGAGTTTTGAGTCGCGGTGACGAGGATTGTGGAGGATGAAAGCTGCCTGAATTTAAGATAGTTCTTAGTAATGATACCCCCATATATCAGCGTCCCCGACATTTTTCTCCGCCTATTGCCAGAGAAATAGAAGAGCAGTGCCAGGAGTTAGAGCAAATGGGTGTAATAGAAAGGAGTGAGAGTGCCTGGAATAGCCCTATTGTACCTGTAAGAAAGCCGGATGGAAGTTTACGTATGTGTATAGATTATAGGAAGGTGAATGAAGTAACTGTTAAAGAACGTTTTCCGATGAATGTAGTGTCTGACTGTGTGTATAAGATGCATGGTATGAAAGTTTTTACAAAGTTAGATTTAGTTAGGGGCTATTACCAGATGCCTCTGGTAGAGGGGAGCAGGCCCATTACGGCATTTTCAAGTAGAAATTGTCATTATCAGTTTAAAAGATTAAGTTTTGGCCTTGCTAATGCGCCTGCTGCCTTCCAGAGGGCAATGAATGTAGTTTTGGCTGGGTTTGATAGACAGAAGGTGACTGTTTTTATTGATGATATTTTGATTGCTAGTGAGACTGTTGAGGAACACATGCAGTTGCTTGGAGCAGTATTAGAACGGTTGATAGAAGTTGGTGTGAAAGTTAAGCTTGAAAAGTGTACATGGTTGGCCGGGGAGGTGGAATTTCTTGGGCATGTGGTGAGTGAATCGGGTATAAGGAAGAGTGAAAAGTTTGTGAGTAAGGTGAGAGAGTTTCCACGTCCTCATACGGTGCGTGAGTTGAGAGGTTTTCTTGGGTTAATTGAATTTGGTCGGAAGTTTGTCAGAGATTGTTCGAGAATAGGGAAGCCTTTGAATGAGTGGACAGGTAAGAGAAATAGTACGAGACTGAAATGGGATGAGCGTATGATTGAAGCATTTGAAAACGAAAGAAGAGGCTGCGAGAGACGTCACTTTGGCCTTTCCCGATTATAGTGAACATGCGAGTATGCTAGAGTTATATACGGATGCTAGTGGGATTAGTATGGGTGGTTGCTTGGTTCAAATGCAAAGAATAAACGGAGAAGAACAGTTGAGAGTGATAGCGTATGTAAGTAAAGCATTTAATAAGGCTGAGCGAAAGTATTCCACGATTGAAAGGGAGTTGGCTGCGATAAGGTTTTGCGTGAAAGCGTTGAAGGTATTTTTGTATGGTGTGAAATTTATTGTGCGTACTGACCATCAGCCCCTAGTGTACATGATTAGGAAAGAGTCTGTGAATGCTAGAGTTGCGAGGACAATAGAGGATTTGAATGAATTTGACTTTAAGCTAGAATATGTACCTGGGAGTAAGAACGTGATAGCAGATGCGATGTCAAGAATGCATGGTAAGATAGAAGAGAGTAGCGAGAATGATAGTAATTTTGAAAGGTTGCCGGAAGATTTAGTGATGGTAAAAAGTTTTGAAGGGGATGACATGGTGTATAAATGTATTCTGTGCGGGTTAAATAAGTTTAAATTGAAGGGTTTGAATAGGGGATATACCTACTAGTATAGATGAGCTTAGAATGAGTGTTAGGAATGAAGTATCGAAAGAAATGGCATATAAGGAGGAGGATAGTATGCTTGAGGGTGAATTGTTATCAAAAGTATTGTTGGTAGTAAGTATGTTGTATGGTGTCACTGTTTATTTGTATTTTGGGTGGAATCGTCCGATGCAGTATCGAGCAAATAAAGAGACTGAAAGAGAGTATATATTGAGGTTACAATGTAATGAAAGATGTTGCGAGTTGTTGAGTAAGAAGGAGGATTGTCCGAGTGATTTGAATCAGAGTGGTATGAGCATAGAAGATAGCGAAGATGACCATGGGTGTGATAAGGATGACCCTATTGATAGGAGAGTAAACATTTGTATGCATGGTGTAAAAGGAAGAATGATGACGTATGTGGGTATAAATGAGAATGAATACTGTAGTTTGATTGATACAGGTGCGCAAGTGTCATTAGTGAATATGTCTGTTATCAAGGAAATAGAGCGGTACAATTGGGAAGTGAAACGGCAATGTACGAGTGTGAGAATTCATGGGATAGGTAAAGGAAATTTGCTAGTTTGGGAAGAAGTGCGTTTGAAAGTAAAACTGGGAAGTATGGAGGTGGAACATAATTTTATTGTAATGGGAGAGAATGAGATGCCTAGTTATTTTTTTATAGGAATTGACTTTTTAAGATTGCATGATTTATCAGTTGATATTGGTAGTGGTTTGCTTCTGAAGAATGGATGTGAAGTAGTTGTGATAGAAGATAATAGTATATTTATGGCGAATTTTGTTGGCATGGTTGATATTACGAGGAGTGAGGATGATCTACTGACTAAAGAGGAGGTGGAAGAAATGCAAGATGAATGTGAGGAAATTAAAAGGTTACGTGAATGTATGTTGAATAGTATTGAGGTAGAAGAATGGCCGTCTGATTTAGAGGTGTTTAAGAAAGTTAGTAAGAGACTTATTGTGTGTAAGAATATTGTTTATTTTCTACATAAAGGAATGGATGAAGATATATATATGCCTGTGTTTCCAATGCACGCAGCAGTAAGTATGTGTATGTTAGTGCATGACAGATATGGGCATATGGGTAAGAATAAATTATGGGAATGCATGCGTGAGAGATTGTTTACACCTGGGTTGAGTCAGATATGTAAGGATGTAGCGACTACGTGTGAAGATTGCCAAAAAGGGAAGTATCAGAGAGTGCATGCTAATCCGCCTGTTTTGAGATTACGTATGAAAGAACCATTCGAGATGTTTGTGATTGATTGTGTTTCGTTGCCTGTGACTGCGAGAAGACATGTGGGAATGATTGTTATGGTTGATCACATGAGTAAATTTACCTATGCAATACCCATCAAGGATAAACGGAGTGAGACTGTAGCAAGAATGGTTGGTCAAGTGATGTTGCCGATGTGTGTGTGTAAGCCTGTGAGAATGTTAAGTGATAATGGCCCTGAGTTTGTTGGATGGGAGTTTGAGCAGATGTTAAGAGAATGGGGTATTGAACATGTGTATTCGACTCCTTATATGCCAAGTGCGAATGGGTAGGCTGAAAGGACTGTAAGAACATTAACTGAAATTTTGCGAATGATGAGTACATGTGGTAAGGATTGGGATTTGTATGTTGGTAGAGCATTGTGGGCTTACAATGCAACAGTGCATAAGAGTACGGGTATGTCTCCATGTAAGTTTGTGTTAAATTTTGAAAAGATAATAAGACCGAGGTTGGGTGTGTCGGAGGATGATAGAGATGTGTGGAGGAAAGCAAATAAGAGGTTTGAAAGCTTTAAAGTTGGTGAGAGAGTGATGAAAGAAGTAATTGAAAAGGGTAGAATGAATGTAAATAAGGTGCGTGATAAATTTGAAGGTCCCTATGAGGTGTTAGAAGTTGGTTCGAGTGGATTAAGTTACGTTTTGGGTAAGTTGTGTGTGGGTGGTATTGGGGAAAAAATTAGGGCCCACCACAACCAGTTGCGTAAATGGAAAGAGGTACCTGAGTATATCCAAGAGAATGGGATGAGTAAATGGTTGAAAAGGAACAAGGGTGAACCTAGTATGTATGAGGACTTAGGTCTGGAAGGTAAACAGTTAGTGTTAGTAGAATATAAGAAAAGGAAGAATACAAGAGCTTTAAGTAAAGATGAAAGAAGGGGAAATTTTATAAGTAAAAGTGAGAATAGAAATAAGTATGACAAGGGTGTAAATGTGCAAGTGTGTATGGAAGATAAATGTGTTAATACAGATGAATCATGGCTGAGTATGAATGATACCTATAGTGTGTGTGGCTTTTCCTTAGGTGATGTAAAAGAAAGGATGACGAATGCGAGAGTGAGAGATAGGAGAATGATTAGTAGTATGAATGAATCTTTTACTAAAGTTGAGAATGTTTTTGATGAAATGGATGAACTGTTTACAGAAATGAGTGTAATTATAGGGCCAGATGAGAACGAGGTAGATATGATTGTACATGATATATTAGATGATAGGGATTTAGATAGGAATAGTGTTAATGTAGCGAATGATTGTGATAAGGAAGAAGTGAATGAGAGAGTATATGGAGGCCCAGTTACTCGGAGTAGAGGTCCCGTTCCCGACTGCGACTGGGTTATGAAAAAAATAATGTAAGTGTCGTGTGAGAAGGATTTGGCAAAGTAAGGGGGGGGGAATGTGGAGGATTTATTTTTTGCTTTATTTTTTATTTTTTTTTTTTTGCCAAATCCTGTGTGAGAGAGAGAGAGAGAGAGAGAGAGAGAGAGAGAGAGAGAGAGAGAGAGAGAGAGAGAGAGATAGAGAGAGAGATATTGTGTTAGCGAGCGAAAGTAGTTAGGTTAACGATCGTTTGTGGTGAGAAAGACTGTTGGTTTAAATGAGATTGTTTGTTTACATTTTTTAGTTAGGTTACGACAGTGGTGAATGTTTCGGAGCGAATGCTTTTTTTGATTGACTGCGTCCTGAGTCAGTTGTGTGAACGCTGGAATTATTATTTTTCTTTACCAGCGAGGAAGTGATTTTTGATTTTCTGAGCCGTGATTCCTCCTTTGGTGAGGCTAACTCCTTTGGTGAGGCTAACTCCTTTGGAGAGACTTAAATTTTTCGAATGCTGAGATATAGTTGATGACCTGGCCTGTGATTGATTTTGGTATTAAGACTGCTCTTTGGATTGACGATTGTTGATGACATGCCCGTTTACTTCCGATTGATGATGATGATGATGATGATGGTGGTGCTAATAATAACCACGACCCCAATCAGGGAAGTAGTTGTGGCGAATTGCCACCCAATAAACTGTTAAACCCAGAGTTGTGTGCCGTAAAGACAGTCCGGCTTGTGTGTGGCGACCGTGTTGGTGTACCATAATATTTATACAAGAACTCCATATATATATTTATTTTTGGTGTTGGTGTGTGGTATAAGTTAAGTTTGTTAGGATTTTTTGCGTTTATTTGAATGGTATTACGTTTTATTTATCTTTAGTGTTAAGTTTTGATTAGTTTAAAGTGTTAAGTTTTGATTGGTTTAAAGTATTTATTTTGAATGTGGATGGTTTATGATTTATTTTAAGTTTTAAGAATTATAGTTTTAAGGTTATGTTTTGTTTTGTTTTGTCCTTTTGTCCAAGAGTCTGGTTGTAGATTACGTAAGGGGAAAGTTTGTTTTGTGGAGACCATTGTCAGTAAGTGTGATTCAGGGTGTGGGGGTTGTCCTTGCAACATCCCGCCACAACATAGCACATTTTAATACCTCTCTCTCTCTCTCTCTCTCTCTCTCTCTCTCTCTCTCTCTCTCTCTCTCTCTCTCTCTCTCTCTCTCTCTCTCTCCCTTTGTTCTTGTTTCTCATTTTTATTCTCTCCTTTTACTCTTTCTTTCTTTGGTCGAGACAGCACCTCTCTCTCTCTCTCTTTCTCTCTCTCTCTCTCTCTCTCTCTCTCTCTCTCTCTCTCTCTCTCTCTCTCTCTCTCTCTCTCTCTCTCTCTCTATTTACTCTTTCTTTCTTTGGGAGAGACATAGCACATTTTAATACCTCCCTCTCTCTGAGTTGTATTTGTGTGCCAGTGAAGTGAACACTTGTGCGTCCCTAAAAATATCCTGATTTAACGCGGATAACAAAAAGGCTATCGAGTGAAATATAGCTACAAGTTTTCGTGAATAGTCGGTGATTAGTTTGAGGGCAGAAAAGTGGGATAAAACGTCGGCATAGGATAGTTATCTTGTGAATTAATATAAATCTGAACAAGATGGCATTGTATAACACAGGCAACTCGTGGAGAGACATCACTGGAATCAGCAAAAGCAAATTCCATGAATTGGGGAAACAGGAGCTTGACCGATTGACAACAGATGTCACTAGCAACTCCAACCAGTGTCACGGAAAAATATTCGCAGACATATTGAAACAATATGATCCAATAGACTAGAACAAATCTGCGGAAAACATCATTAAAATAATTGAAGAAATTCCAAAGAAGATCCAAGTGATAAAGAGACTTATAAAGAAAGTCTACATCAATCAACACATTCCATCAAAGAACAATAACAAGTCCAATATGGTGAATATGCTGATTGATGCATTGGGAAAAAGAATGCCAAAATGGTGTAATACATGTAAGATATGGTATTCCATTAATAATCCTCAACAACTGATTAGAAAATGTAATGCCTGTCATGTTCCAACACACCCCACATGTGCTGAAATACAGCAAAAAATAAAAAATAGAGACACAGAGGTATTCTGCTTAACATGCTTAGTCTGGATAGAAAATATAATTAAGTCGACACTAAAGCTGCAAATAGTTGGAGAAGAAGAAGAAGAAGAAGAAGAAGAAGAAGAAGAAGAAGAAGAAGAAGAAGAAGAAGAAGAGAAAAATGAACAGGATATGTGTAAGGATGCAGAGGAAATCATTGATATAACTTATGATGCCATCCAACAACATACTTATGAAGAAATAAATTATCAGATGGAAACAAATAATAGACCCAAGAGACTCTACCCGGACCTACATAATTTTAGGGAAGAGCAAGAACAAGAAAAAAAAGAAAAGAAAGATATAGTCTGTAATAGGCTGAAAAGAGGAAATTGCAAATTTGGCGAAAGATGCTACTACAAGCATCCAAAGATATGCCATAATTATGAAATATATGGTAAATGTGCGTATTTAGATGGATATGGAGACGAATGCAGAGATCTCCATCCAAAAATATGCAAAACCCTAAAAGAAGGAAAAGGATGTAGTTTCAACAAAAAATGTCGACATATGCATCCTGCAAATATGAATGAGAGTAAGAAAACTCAGCAAACTGAAAAGAAAAACAAAAATGAAACAAAAACAGAAACAAAAAAGCAGGCCGCGTATATACCGCACTATGCACCAAAAAAGGCCTTTCAACCCAAATCTCCACAAATAGAGCCCAACTACAAAGAATGCATCTATAATGCCAGGGGTTGGTGCAGATATGGGGATAATTGCAGGTTTACACACAAAAATAATTATGAAGGCGAAAGAACAAATATTATGGAAAAGTTGGATTTTTTAATGGCAGAATTCCGAGAAATGAAGAAAAGAACATCATATCAGAACAGGAAGGAAGCATGGGAGAATCCATATTATTACCAATATTAAATAATGGGAATGAAACACAAACCATAATAGTGATGAATGCACAGGGTTTAGTCACGAGTAACTCTAAAAGGAAAATAGAGTTCCTAGAAGAACTAACCCAAATTGAAAAAATAGATATATTAAATATAAGTGAAACATGGTATTCCCAAGAGACTGGCAGTGATGACCAGATAAAGGGTTTCCAAACTTATAGATCAGACAGAAAAAATAGGAATCAAGGGGGAACCGCATTATATGGAAGAGACATAAATCAAGGAAAAGTCTGTGAAAAATACAGCAACACAGAATGTGAATTGATTGCGGTAGAATTTGAATTTGAAAAACTAGTGAATATTGTAGTTTACAGACCCCCAAATACTAAGGAGTTTGACATAATAATAGAAAAAATAGATGATATATGTAGAAACCATAAAGACTGGAATATACTCCTATCCGGAGATTTTAACTTTCCTTTCGTGGATTGGAAAGAACGGATAGAAGAAAGTGGTTGTATGTATACATATAAAAAAGAGAGTAATAGTAGCGCAGAAGATAAGAGGCAATTTGAAAAGCTTCAAGATATGCTATTGGAACATAATATGCAACAAATAAACCACATTCCAACAAGAAAGGAAAATGTCCTAGATCTAGTATTTGTGAATGAGGTGAATTATGTTAAAAAAATAATAGTGTATAACACGGGAATTTCAGACCACAATGTCATAGAATTGATAGTTCATTCCAAAGCAAGTGATCACAGAATTAATAAAAGAACAAAACTTTGGGAAGGATATGGAAAATATAATTTTTACAGTAAGAATATAAAATGGTCAGAAATAAATGAAGAACTGAATAAAGAATGGAAAAATGTATTTGTAAGTGATAATATTCAGGTAAATACGGACATGCTGTACAAAATACTGGAGAAAATTGTTGAAAAATATGTACCGAAAAAAAACAATAAACAAAAGACGTGCATACCAAGAGACAGAAGGATCTTATTTCAGAAAATTAGAAAGTGGAAGAAAAATCTTGCAAAAGAAAAAAATGAGTGGAAAATTAGGGAAATAAAATGTAAGATAGAAAATGCAGAACAAAAGATTATACAGTCGAAAGAAAATGAAAAAAGGGACTTAGATGAAAGGACACTTCAAAATATAAAAAGAAACTCCAAAGTACTTTACTCCTATGCAAAAAAGATGAATAAAGGGAGAATAGAAATAGGCCCTCTAAGAGTTGAAGGACGGCTAACGAATGAAAAAAAGGAAATATGCAACATATTAGCAGAAAAATATAATAGTGAGTTCATGCCAAGAATTGCGAATGAGAATAATGAAACAGAAATGAGAGAAGAAAATGTTGAATATCTAATGGGTATAGATATTAGTGAAGCAGATATTGTCAAGGCTATAAACGAAATTAAAAATGGATCGGCAGCCGGACCAGATGGAGTTCCAGCGATTTTGTTAAAAAAAACTGCAAACACTATCGCGAAGCCGCTTGCAATACTGCTAAGACAGAGTGTAGATATGAGCGAGATATATGTTAATCATAAATTAGCCTATATAACCCCTATCTTCAAAAGTGGATCAAGACTAGAGGCAAGCAATTATAGACCTCTTAGTCTAACATCACATATTATGAAAGTGTATGAGAGGGTAATAAAAAAGAAAATAATGAACCATTTGGTCAAAAATAATTTGTTTAATATGGGTCAACACGGTTTCGTGCCTGGAAAAAGTACACAGACCCAACTGATAGCACACTATGAAAACATAAACAAAAATATGATAAATGAAAAAGACAGAGATGTGATCTATCTAGATTTTGCAAAAGCCTTTGACAAGGTAGACCATAACATATTGGAGAAAAAAATGAGAAAGCATAATATTGTGGGAAAGATAGGAAAATGGGTAAAAGAATTCCTGCAAAACAGAAAACAGATAGTGGTTGCAAATGACGAGAAATAAGATGAAGCCCAGGTAATATCGGGTGTGCCGCAAGGTACGGTACTAGCTGCACTGCTGTTTGTTATTATGATCTCAGACATAGATTGTGATGTGTAAAACTTCGTTGTGAGAAGTTTCGCCGATGACACAAGAATAAGTAGAGAAATTACTTGTGATGAAGATAGGAACTCACCACAAAGAGATCTAAATAAAATATATGAATGGGCGGAGATAAAGAGGATGGTATTTAACTCCGATAAATTCGAATCAATAAATTATGGAAACACAGAAGGAATGGTGTATGCATACAAGGGACCTAATAATGAGACAATCACAAACAAGGAAGCAATTAAAGACCTTGGTGTAATTTTAAATAGGAATATGTTATGCAACGACCAAATAGCAACACTGTTGGCTAAATGTAATGCAAAAATGGGAATGTTATTCAGACACTTTAAAATAAGAAAAGCTGAACATATGATTATGCTTTTCAAAACTTATGTACGTAGTACACTCGAGTACTGCAATGTGATATGGTACCCACACTACCAAAAGGATATTGCACAAATAGAGAGTGTACAAAGGTCCTATACTGCTAGAATAGAAGTTAAGGACCTTGACTACTGGGAAAGACTGAAATTTTTAAAACTATACAGTCTAGAAAGGAGAAGAGAATGCAACATGATAATAAAAGCATGGAAGCAAATATAAGGAATTACTGAAAACATCATGGAGCTTAAAATATCAGAAAGAGCAAGCCGAGGTAGATTAATAGTGCCAAAAAATATTTCAGGTAAACTGAGAAAGGCGCACAGGACATTAATCCACTACGCACCAGCATCGATAATGCAGCCACTATTTAATGTGATGCCAGCTCATCTAAGAAACATATCAGGAGTGAGCGTAGATGTGTTTAAGAATAAGCTCGATAAATACCTAAGATGCATCCCAGACATTCCAAGACTGGAAGATGCAAAATACACCGGAAGATGCATTAGCAACTCTCTGGTGGATATACAAGGTGCCTCACACTGAGGGACCTGGGGGAACCCAAACAAAAAATAAGGCAATAAGGTAAGGTAAGGCTCTCTCTCTCTCTCTCTCTCTCTCTCTCTCTCTCTCTCTCTCTCTCTCTCTCCCTTCTTGTCACATTATTTCAACTACTTAGCATTCCAATTTTCTCTAGTGCCTGGTAAATTCATTGATGTATTTCAGCTCCCCTCTTCAATTTCAATCTTTTCTCCTTTTTTAACTTATGCCATTTCCCCTCGCCATCCCCGTGAAGTTCCTTCAAACCTGTCATTATCTTTGTACCATCATCCTCATCTCCCACTATGCCTATTGACGCAAAAAGCCTCGGTTAGACTTCGCCAGTCGTCTCTATCCTGAGCTTTTAAATCAATAATTCTCCATTCATCACCTCCCACTTCACGCCTCATAGTCCTCTGTCATGTAGGCCTGGGTCTTCCAACTATTTTAGTGCCTTGTGAAGCCCAGTTGAAGGTTTGGTAAACTAATCTCTCTTGAGGATTCCGAAAAGCATGCCCTAAACATATCCATCTACCCCTCATCATGATCTCATCCACAAATGGCACTCGAGTATTCTCTCTTATAGTTTCATTTCTAATCTTGTCCTGCCATTTAACTCCGAATATCCTTCTGAGGGCTTTGTTCTCAAATCTACTAAATCTATTGGAGATTGGTTCATTGTCATACCATGACTCATGTCCATAGAGTAACGTCGTCCTCAGTAAACTGATATATAATTTGACCATTAGAGTTTATAACAAAGTTCCAGTTAATTTGGTACAGCCCATCATTTTTCCATAAGAGACTCTTAAACCATGGGACGCAACTCTTCCAGGAGAAGGATACTCCGAAATGAAACCATTCTTCTCTAGTCTTGGGTCGTGCCATAGCCTCTGTACCATGGTCTTGCACTTTCTTGGGTTAGAGTTCTCTTGCTTTGTGGTACACTCTGGCACACTATTCTATGTCATTCCTCTTCTTGTTATTGTAGTTTTTATATATTATATATTAAAGATTTATGTAAATCTTATTATTTCTAAACCTGTCTTGTAGTTTATTTCTTTATTTTCTTTCCTTGCTAGGCTATTTCTCCTGTTTTGGAACCCTTGGGTTTATAGTATCCTGCTCTTCCAACTAGGGTTGTAGGGTTGCAGCTTAGCAAGTGATAATAATGATAATAGCAGCAATAATAATAATAATAATAATAATAGTAATAATATTCAAATTGTGTGTATATATGTATATATATATATATATATATATATATATATATATATATATATATATATATATATATATATATATATATATATATTTATAAAAATATATATATATATATATATATATATATATATAATTATATATATATATATATACATATATATATATATATATATATATATATATATATATATATATATATATATATATGTATATATATATATGTATATGTATATATATATATGTATATATATATATATATATATATATATATATATATATATATATATATATATATATATACACACCCAGAATCTTGCTATTTATTATATAAGAGATATTAATCAAATAGAATTCCCAAAACACATTTAGGTCGACCATTATAAAGGGCAAAGTTTAAGTTTTCAGATTATTGGTATTTCAATGTAGTATTTTAACATTGTAAAGTAAAACATTTAAAACTTTAATTGGAAGTTTACCACTTTATTGGAATAGGAAAAATTTATTTTTGTTGCAGCTATGACTTTGAAAGGATCAGCGAAGTATTATAGTATTGCTTTTTTTGCTTATGAATCCCCGAAATATACTCAGAGAGTTTCATTTGAATAACGCTGTATAATATATATATTTGAATATATTTCCCCAATAGCATAACATAAATGGAAATGCTCAACTTCTTGAAAAAAAAAAAAACACTTTCTTGAAATATATTTGTGAACAGACATATTTTAGTTGCTTTAAGACAATGTGTACATCTTAAAGCTAAATAGTTTTGTGTACTCCAAATTAATCTACGCAAATAGATTTCTAAAAGAGAGCCTTACCTTACCTTACCTTATTTTTTGTTTGGGTTCCCCAAGGTCCCTCAGTTTGAGGCACCTCGTATATCCACCAGAGAGTTGCTAATGCATCTTCCGGTGTATTTTGCATCTTCCAGTCTTGGATGGTCTGGGATGCATCTTAGGTATTTATCAAGCTTATTCTTAAACACATCTGCGCTCACTCCTGATATGTTTCTTAGATGAGCTGGCAGCACATTAAATAGTCGCTGCATTATCAATGCTGGTGCGTAGTGGATTAATGTCCTGTGCGCCTTTCTTAGTCTACCTGAAATATTTTTTGGCACTATTAATCTACCTCGGCTTGCTCTTTCTGATATTTTAAGCTCCATGATGTTTTCAGTAATTCCTTCTATTTGCTTCCATGCTTGTATTATCATGTAGCGTTCGCTTCTCCTTTCTGGACTGTATAGTTTTAAAAATTTCAGTCTTTCCCAGTAGTCAAGGTCCTTAACTTCTTCTATTCTAGCAGTGTAGGACCTTTGTACACTCTCTATTTGCGCAATATCCTTTTGGTAGTGTGGGTACCATATCACATTGCAGTACTCGAGTGTACTACGTACATAAGTTTTGTTAATCATAATCATGTGTTCAGCTTTCCTTGTTTTAAAGTGTCTGAATAACATTCTCATTTTTGCTTTACATTTAGCCAACAGTGTTGCTATTTGGTCGTTGCATAACATATTCCTATTTAACATTACACCAAGGTCTTTAATTGCTTCCTTGTTTGTGATTGTCTCATTATTAGGTCCCTTGTATGCATATACCATTCCTTCTGTGTTTCCATAATTTAATGATTCGAATTTATCGGAGTTAAATACCGTCCTATTTATCTCCGCCCATTCATATATTTTGTTTAGATCTCTTTGTAGTGAGTTCCTATCTTCATCACAAGTAATTTCTCTACTTATTCTTGTGTCATCGGCGAAACTTCTCACTACGGAGTTTTCAACATCACAGTTTATGTCTGAGATCATAATAACAAACAGCAGTGCAGCTAATACCGTACCTTGAGGCACACCCGATATTACCTGGGCTTCATCTGATTTCTCGTCATTTGCAACCACTATCTGTTTTCTGTTTTGCAGGAATTCTTTTACCCATTTTCCTATCTTTCCCACAATATTATGCTTTCTCATTTTTTTCTCCAATATGTTATGGTCTACCTTGTCAAAGGCTTTTGCAAAATCTAGATAGATCACATCTGTGTCTTTTTCATTTATCATATTTTTGTTTATGTTTTCATAGTGTGCTATCAGTTGGGTCTATGTACTTTTTCCAGGCACGAAACCGTGTTGACCCATATTAAACAAATTATTTTTAACCAAATGGTTCATTAATTTCTTTTTTATTACCCTCTCATACATTTTCATAATATGTGATGTTAGACTAACAGGTCTATAATTGCTTGCCTCTAGTCTTGATCCACTTTTGAAGATAGGGTTTATATAAGCTAATTTATGTTTAACATATATCTCGCTCATATCTACACTTTGTCTTAGCAGTATTGCAAGCGGCTTCGCGATAGTGTTTGCAGTTTTTCTTTAACAAAATCGCTGGAACTCCATCTGGTCCGGCTGCCGATCCATTTTTAATTTCGTTTATAGCCATGACAATATCTGCTTCATTGATATCTATATCCGTTAGATATTCAACATTTTCTTCTCCCATTTCTGTTTCATTATTCTCATTCGCAATTCTTGGTGTGAACTCACTCTTATATTTTTTTGCTAATATGTTGCATATTTCCTTTTTTTCATTCGTTAGCCGTCCTTCAATTCTTAGAGGGCCTATTTCTAATCTCCCTTTATTCATCTTTTTTGCATAGGAGTAAAGTACTTTGGGGGTTCTTTTTATATTTTGAAGTGTCCTTTCTTCTAAGTCCCTTTTTTCATTTTCTTTCGACTGTATAATCTTTTGTTCTGCATTTTCTATCTTACATTTTATTTCCCTAATTTTCCACACATTTTTTTCTTTTGCAAGATTTTTCTTCCACTTTCTAATTTTCTGGAATAAGATCCTTCTGTCTCTTGGTATGCACGTCTTTTGTTTATTGTTTTATTTCGGTACATATTTTTCAACAATTTTCTCCAGTATTTTGTACAGTATGTCCGTATTTACCTGTATATTATCACTTACAAATACATTTTTCCATTCTTTATTCAGTTCTTCATTTATTTCTGACTATTTTATATTCTTACTGTAAAAATTATATTTTCCATATCATTCCCAAAGTTTTGTGCTTTTATTAATTCTGCGATCACTTGCTTTGGAATGGACTATCAATTCTATGACATTGTGGTCTGAAATTCCCGTGTTATACACTATTATTTCTTTAACATAATTCACCTCATTCACAAATACTAGATCTAGGACATTTTCCTTTCTTGCTGGAATGTGGTTAATTTGTTGCATATTATGTTTTAATAGCATATCTTGAAGCTTTTCAAACTGCCTCTTATATTCTGCGCTACTATTACTATCTTTTTTATATGTATACATACAACCACTTTCTTCTATCCGTTCTTTCCAATCCACGAAAGGAAAGTTAAAATCTCCGGATAGGAGTATATTCCAGTCTTTATGGTTTCTACATATATCATCTATTTTTTCTATTATTATGTCAAACTCCTTAGTGTTTGGGGGTCTGTAAATTATAATATTCACTAGTTTTTCAAATTCAAATTCTACCGCAATCAATTCACATTCTGTGTTGCTGTATTTTTCACAGACTTTTCCTTGATTTTATGTCTCTTCCATATATTGCGGTTCCCCCTTGATTCCTATTTTTTCTGTCTGATCTATAAGTTTGGAAACCCTTTATCTGGTCATCACTGCCAGTTTCTTTGGAATACCATGTTTCACTTATATTTAATATATCTATTTTTTTCAATTTGGGTTAGTTCTTCTAAGAACTCTATTTTCCTTTTAGAGTTACTCGTGACTAAACCCTGTGCATTCATCACTATTATGGTTTGTGTTTCATCCCCATTATTTAATATTGGTAATAATATGGATTCTCCCATGCTTCCTTCCTGTTCTGATATGATGTTCTTTTCTTCATTTCCCGGAATTCTGCCATTAAAAAATCCAACTTTTCTATTATATTTGCTCTTTCGCCTTCATATTTATTTTTGTGTGTATACCTGCAATTGTCCCCATATCTGCACCAATCCCTGGCATTATAGATGCAATCTTTGTAGTTGGGCTCTAAATGTGCAGGTTTGGGTTGAAAGGCCTCATATCTTTGGGCTCTTGGTTCATAGCGGGGTATATACACGGCCTGCTTTTTTGTTTCTTTTTTTGTTTCTTTTTTGCTTTCATTTTTCTTTTCAGTTTGCTGAGTTTTCTTACTTTCATTCATGGTTGCAGGATGCATATATCGACATTTTTTGTTGAAACTGCATCCTTTTCCTTCTTTTAGGTTTTTGCATATTTTTGGATGGAGATCTCTGCATTCGTCTCCATATCCGTCTAAATACGCACATTTACCATATATTTCATAATTATGGCATATCTTTGGATGCTTGTAGTAGCATCTTTCACCAAATCTGCAATTCCCTCTTTTCAGCATATTGCAGACTATATCCTTCTTTTCTATTTTTTCTTGTTCTTGCTCTTCCCTAAAATTATGTAGGTCCGGGTAGAGTCTCTTGGGTCTATTATTTGTTTCCATCTGGTAATTTATTTCTTCATAAGTATGTTGTTGGATGGCATCATAGGTTATATCAATGATTTCTTCTGCATCCTTACATATATCCTGTTCATTATTCTCTTCTTCTTCTTTTTCTTCTTCTTCTTCTGTTTCTTCTTTTTCCTCTTCTTTATCTTCAACTATTTGCAGATTTAGTCTCGACTTAATTATATTTTCTATCCAGACTAAGCATGTTGAGCAGAATACCTTTGTGTCTTTATTTTTTATTTTTTGCTGTATTTCAGCACAGAGAGAGAGAGAGAGAGAGAGAGAGAGAGAGAGAGAGAGAGAGAGAGAGAGATTATGTGTGTGTTACAAGGAGTTACAATGAATTTGGATATCTCAAAGACTTTTTACTCCATCCGCAGAGATTGCGTTTGCTCTTTGGTAGAGCGATTTAGTTCAAGCATTAAGAGAATTCTTATGATCTAGTCTTAACTTATTCTTGAACTCGTTTACCGTGTTACTGTTTACTACATCCGCTGGTAGTCTATTCCATGTATTGGCTATTTTGTATGTAAAGAAATTGCCACATTGAGAGAGAGAGAGAGAGAGAGAGAGAGAGAGAGAGAGAGAGAGAGAGAGAGAGAGAGAAAGAGAGAGAATCAGTTGTTTACATTTCCCAAAGGTAATATAATTATTCAAATGCTTGAACCCAACTGCAGACGAGCTCGGTAACTGTTTCTCTAATTTTCCCGGCACTTAAAGTAGAGCAATTGTTCAAACAGGTTTTAAAGGCTTTAAAGGCCACTCATGACATTGCCCTATCAAGCAGGACAATGCCCTAGAGACCCACCACATATAACTATTATCAGCACCCAAGCCCCCTCTCCACCCAAGCTAGGACCAAGGAGGGCCAGGCAATGACTGCTGATGACTCCCCTAAATCCCCCATCCTTAGCTCACAAGGATGGTGAGGTTGGACCGACCAAAGGAATTAACGAGTTTGAGCGGGACTCGAACCCCAGTCTGGCATTCACCAGTCAAGGACGTTACCACATCGGCCGCCATATCCCTAAGGTTTAAAGGCCACTCATGAATGACAGAGGCAAGAGACAGTGATATTATCCTATCGAGCAGGACAATGCCCTAGAGATTGACCATATATAACTATGATCAGCGCCTAGGCCCCTCTCCATCCATGCTAGGACCAAGGAGGGCCAGGCAATGGCTGCTGATGACTCAGTAGATAGATGTACAGTAGATGCTCCCCCATACTCCCCATCCTTGGCTCACAAGGATGGTGAGGTTGGAGCATCCAAAGGAACTAACGAGTTTGAGCGGGACTCGAACCTCGGTGTGGCATTCACCAGTCAGGAACATTACCACATCGGCCACCACAACCCTAAGGTTTGTCGTACTTTCAATTTAAGTAAGCTTATAAAAACAACTTCTAAGGCCAGAGAGGTCTTGTTGAATTGTGAAAGCAATGTTGGGTACATAATCATATACTGTATATTATAATTATTTTTTTTTAATTGGTGTAATATTCAGATATTAAAGTCCGAATTCAACTATCATAAAATATGTCTTGAGTTAGAGTTCTCTTGCTTGAGGGTTAACTCGGGGAAACTATTCTGCCTTATCTTTCTTCCTCTTGTTTAGTTAAAGTATTTATAGTTTTTATAGGAAATATTTATCTTAATGTTGTTTCTGCTCTTAAAATATTTTATTTTTCATTGCTTCGTTTCCTCAATGAGCTATTTTCCCTGTTGGGCCACTGGTCTTACAGCATCATGCTTTTCAAACTAGAGTTGAAGCTTTGCAAGTAATAATAATAATAATGATAAAACGTTGAAACTCACATTTCTTTTCTATAAAATATTATTATTATTATTATTATTATTATTATTATTATTATTATTATTATTATTATTATTATTATTATCATTATTATTATTATTATTATAAATAATAATAATATTACTTGCTAATTTACAACCCAAGTTGGAAAAAGCAGAATGCTATAAGCCCGAGGGCTCCAACAGGAAAAGTAGCCCAGAGAGGAAAGGAAATAAAGAAACTACAAGAAACTTCTGAATAAATACTTGATCGATTCATTACTGTAAAAACCGTGTATTTATAGAAACTTATGAATAAATACTTAATCGATTACTTAATCGATTCATCACTGAAAAAACTGTGTATTTGTAGAAACTTATGAATAAATACTTAATCGATTCATTGCTGTAAAAACTGTGTATTTATAGAAACTTGTGAATAAATACTTAATCGATTCATTGCTGTAAAAGCTGTGTATTTATAGAAACTTATGAATAAATACTTAATCGATTCATTGCTTTAAAAACTGTGTATTTATAGAAACTTGTGAATAAATACTTAATCGATTCATTGCTGTAAAAGCTGTGTATTTATAAAAACTTATGAATAAATACTTAATCGATTCATTGCTGTAAAAAATGTGTATTTATAGAAACTTGTGAATAAATACTTAATCGATTCATTGCTGTAAAAACTGTGTATTTATAGAAACTTATGAATAAATACTTAATCGATTACTTAATCGATTCAT
This sequence comes from Palaemon carinicauda, assembly GCF_036898095.1. Classification (NCBI taxonomy): domain Eukaryota; kingdom Metazoa; phylum Arthropoda; class Malacostraca; order Decapoda; family Palaemonidae; genus Palaemon; species Palaemon carinicauda. The sequence continues at coordinate 62,085,545 of NC_090727.1, read as the reverse complement.
CACTGAAAAAACTGTGTATTTATAGAAACTTATGAATAAATACTTAATCGATTCATTGCTGTAAAAACTGTGTATTTATAGAAACTTATGAATAAATACTTAATCGAGTCATCGCTGTAAAAGCTGTGTATTTATAGAAACTTATGAATAAATACTTAATCGATTCATCGCTGTAAAAACTGTTTATTTATAGAAACTTGTGAATAAATACTTAATCGATTCATTGCTGTAAAAACTGTGTATTTATAGAAACTTATGAATAAATACATAATCGATTCATTGCTGTAAAAACTGTGTATTTATAGAAACTTATGAATAACTACTTAATCGAGTCATCGCTGTAAAAGCTGTGTATTTATAGAAACTTATGAATAAATACTTAATCGATTCATCGCTGTAAAAACTGTGTATTTATAGAAACTTGTGAATAACTACTTAATCGAGTCATCGCTGTAAAAACTGTGTATTTATAGAAACTTATGGATAAATACTTAATCGATTCATCGCTTTAAAAACTGTGTATTTATAGAAACTTATGAATAAAAACTTAATCGATTCATCGCTGTAAAAACTGTGTATTTATAGAATCTTCCGAATAAATACTTAATCGATTCATCGCTGTAAAAACTGTGTATTTATAGAAACTTCCCAATAAATACTTAATCAATTCATCGCTGTAAAAACTGTGTATTTATAGAAACTTCCGAATAAATACTTAATCAATTCATCGCTGTAAAAACTGTGTATTTATAGAAACTTATGAATAAATACTTAATCGATTCATCGCTGTAAAAACTGTGTATTTAGAGAAACTTATGAATAAATACCTAATCGATTCATCGCGGCAAAAACTGTGTATTTATAGAAACTTCTGAATAAATACTTAATCGATTCATCACTGTAAAAACTGTGTTTTTATAGAAACTTCTGAATAAATACTCAATCGATTCATTGCTTTAAAAACTGTGTATTTATAATAACTTATGAATAAATACTTATCGATTCATTGCTGTAAAAACTGTGTATTTATAGAAACTTGTGAATGAATACTTAATCGAGTCATCGCTGTGAAAGCTGTGTATTTATAGAAACTTGTGAATAAATACTTAATCGATTCATCGCTGTAAAAGCTGTGTATTTATAGAAACTTGTGAATAAATACTTAATCGATTCATTGCTGTAAAAACTGTGTATTTATAGAAACTTGTGAATAAATATTTAATCGATTCATCGCTGTAAAAGCTGTGTATTTATAGAAACTTGTGAATAAATACTTAATCGATTCATCGCTGTAAAAGCTGTGTATTTATAGAAACTTGTGAATAAATACTTAATCGATTCATTGCTGTAAAAACTGTGTATTTATAGAAACTTGTGAATAAATACTTAATCGATTCATCGCTGTAAAAACTGTGTATTCATAGAAACTTGTGAATAAGTACTTAATCGATTCATCGCTGTAAAAACTGTGTATTTATAGAAACTTATGAATAAGTACTTAATCGATTCATCGCTGTAAAAGCTGTGTATTTATAGAAACTTGTGAATAAATATTTAATCGATTCATCGCTGTAAAAGCTGTGTATTTATAGAAACTTGTGAATAAATACTTAATCGATTCATCGCTGTAAAAGCTGTGTATTTATAGAAACTTGTGAATAAATACTTAATCGATTCATCGCTGTAAAAACTGTGTATTTATAGAAACTTATGAATAAGTACTTAATCGATTCATCGCTGTAAAAACTGTGTATTTATAGAAACTTGTGAATAAATACTTAATCGATTCATTGCTGTAAAAACTGTGTATTTATAGAAACTTGTGAATAAATACTTAATCGATTCATCGCTGTAAAAACTGTGTATTTATAGAAACTTATGAATAACTACTTAATCGAGTCATCGCTGTAAAAACTGTGTATTTATAGAAACTTATAAATAAATACTTAATCGATTCATTGCTGTAAAAACTGTGTATTTATAGAAACTTGTGAATAAATACTTAATCGATTCATCGCTGTAAAAACTGTGTATTCATAGAAACTTGTGAATAAATACTTAATCGATTCATCGCTGTAAAAACTGTGTATTTATAGAAACTTGTGAATAAATACTTAATCGATTCATCGCTGTAAAAACTGTGTATTTATAGAAACTTGTGAATAAATACTTAATCGATTCATCGCTGTAAAAACTGTGTATTTATAGAAACTTATGAATAAGTACTTAATCGATTCATCGCTGTAAAAACTGTGTATTTATAGAAACTTATGAATAAGTACTTAATCGACTCATCGCTGTAAAAACTGTGTATTTATAGAAACTTATGAATAAATACCTAATCGATTCATCGCTGCAAAAACTGTGTATTTATAGAAACTTCTGAATAAATACTTAATCGACTCATCGCTGTAAAAACTGTGTATTTATAGAAACTTATGAATAAATACTCAATCGATTCATTGCTTTAAGAACTGTGTATTTATAATAACTTTTCAATAAATACTTATCGATTCATTGCTGTAAAAACTGTGTATTTATAGAAACTTGTGAATAAATACTTAATCGATTCATTGCTGTAAAAACTGTGTATTTATAGAAACTTCTGAATAAATACTTAATCGATTCATCACTGTAAAAACTGTGTATTTATAGAAACTTGTGAATAAATACTTAATCGATTCATTGCTGTAAAAACTGTGTATTTATAGAAACTTATGAATAAATACTTAATCGATTCATTACTCTAAAATCTGTGCTAAACTCTTCTGAACAAAACCTTTAATCTATTCACCACTTGAAAATTAATCATTTACAGAAACCCATCTGTATAAAACAGTCAATTCATTAATTTCTGCAAAATCTAATTGAGATTAAATAAAAATTCACTCTTGCTATACTTCTTTTTTTTTTTAGCTCACTGTTGATACTTTTAATTGTGGTTATTATGCAAATGGTTACGATCGATTCAACAGCCTCATTGCCTGAAAGAGATTAAATGCCAGAGGAAAACAATTTCGCCCCAACTCTAATACGTTTATCTACATTTTTAGCTTTTGAAAGGTAACCCCTTTGCCAATTTGGTTTTGCCTGCCTAAGGTGCTGTGCGAATACTGAATGTTAGAATTGCAATGTTTATTATTATTATTATTATTATTATTGTTGTTGTTGTTGTTGTTGTTGTTGTTGTTGTTAGTAGTAGTAGCAGTAGTAGTAGTAGTAGTAGTAGTAATAATAATAATAATAATAATAATAATAATAATAATAATAATAATAATAATAATAATAATAATAATAATAATATTATTATTATTATTATTATTATTATTATTATTATTATTATTATTATTATTATTATTATTATTATTATTGTTGTTGTTGTTGTTGTTGTTGTTGTTGTTGTTGTTGTTGTTGTTGTTGTTGTTGTTGTTGTTGTTGTTGTTGTTGTTGTTGTTGTTGTTAAGATCTTTTTGTATCGATGTAATAAAACTTCTAAAGTTCAAACTTGCAGCCAATGCTTTTATGTTGAACAGGCTGACATAAGTCTTTTTATAGTTTATATATGACATATCTGCTTTGACGTTGTTAC
>NC_090727.1:62071956-62074456 GCF_036898095.1 Palaemon carinicauda | reverse complement strand
TATCAATTTGAAATCATTTCTGGTTATATATGTGCTTTGTGGGAGGATGCCTTTGTACTGTTGAGATCTGAAGTGGAGTGAACGCCAGTCGACTGGATACGTATAACAAGAGTACAAGTGTGTATGATTTTGCCACGGTCCAGATATATACTGACCTTGGATTTTGCCTAAGGTGTTTATCAAGTGATGTAAGGTTTACCAAATTACCACGAAGTCCTAATTCCTTAAGCACTCTCTTTGACGTAATCAAACAGGATATTCTTCCGAGATATCGTTAGACCAACTGACATATTTTTGGGTAAGCGTAAGGGACTTGTCCTTGCTCTAGAATAGTCGAATCCCATTTCCTCTAGTGTCGCCGAATAGTCGAATCCCATTTGTCCAAATGACGTCAACACTGAATTATGTATGCACTAGTTTTCGAGATATATGATCCAGTTAGCATTTAGGATTTGCGGTGTTGATAACTTTCTTTTTCCACTTATAAATTTTATGAGTTTGATTCTTGATTAGAATCGTGGAATTTCTACTAATGGTCAGTTTATGTATACAGTGGTTTTCGAGATAAATGAACCAGTTATTTTTTATTTACTGTGTTCATAACTTTAGATTTCCATTTATAAATTTGATGGGTTTGATTCTTGATTAGAATCGTGGAATTTCTACTAATGGCCAGTTTATGTATACAGTGGTTTGTGAGATATATGAACCAGTTATTTAGGATTTACTGTGTTCATAACTTTAGATTTCCATTTATAAATTAGATGGGTTTGATTCTTGATTAGATTCGTGGAATTTCTACTAATGGTCTGCATTTTGATTGAGGTTATGGGTTTTTGTGTAGGTGCAGGTCAGGAATCGATAAATATTAGGTATTCACTTCCAAGATTTTTACGTTTAGCGTGATTTTCCTGGTGACGCACGATCAAATTGCTTTACATTAAGGGCTGCTTATGTAGTCCCGTACGTCATGAGAACCCTACTCTCTACCAAGGCCCATAGAATACTATGGGCCTTGCTCTCTACAGGACTTCCACGATCGTTTTATGGTGTTCATTCGTGAGCATTGAACATTTCGCAATGCGTATTGTTTGCTTACTGTTTGATCATCACTGTCGAAACACTCGCAGAATAAGAAAGTCCTCTTGAAGACCTTAATATTTGTCATCCCACAGCGGCATTGTTAGGATCACTTCATTTAATCTAACGGGGCTGTGGTTTAATAGAAAACCGATTTTGCACAACTTTTGTTCTGCATATTAGTATTCACTCAGCTTCTTCAGAATTCAGTTATTATGACTAGTTACCTGAATATTGTAAATTGGAAGGAAGTTATGTTTTACCCCCTCTTTGTTTGTGAACAGCCGTCTAGCACAATTTAAATCGTAGAGTAATGAAACTTGCAGGGATTAACTTATTTAGATAGCTGGAAATTATAAAATTTCAGGAGGTCAAGGTCAAAGGTCAAGCAAAATGTCCAATTAAGGTATTCTGCCATAAGTTTGGACTTCGTTGCCACAGAGACTTTAAACTTGGATCATATTTGTATATAAAAATCCACGTCAATTAATACATGCTAAGGTTGAAGGTCAAGGACAAGAGAAAGGTCGAAAAGATAAGCTTCCGTGGCGGAGGTCTATGCTTAACTGAGTACCCTTCTAGTTTTATATATGTAAAAAGAAACATTATTCGGTATTTATAATTTTTTGTATGTTCATGTCTTACGCATATGGGGTTTTTTATTGGATAGAAACTTGAATATTTGTTAAATCTCGTAATATAATTCATCCTTTTTATCGTGGTTAATTTCAAGTATCAAAGGGTTAATTATTACTATGAACTGATAGTGTGGGAAAAGATTTCCCACTCAAATATTTTCATCATTGATATTTTTCCTTGGTCCTTCCAACCCTCTAGGATTAAATTTGTATTTTAATTTCTGAAGTGAATGGCTTAGTTCTGTTCACTGCAATCCGTATTTCTACTTTTTGTATTCCTCAAATGGTGATTTTTGGTAAACTTGGAAATTTGCAAATAACCTACGTGTATGTATATATATATATATATATATATATATATATATATATATATATATATATATTTATATATATATATATATATATATATATATATATATATATGTGTGTGTGTGTGTGTGTGTGTGTATATATATATATATATATATATATATATATATATATATATATATATATATATATATATATATTATATATATATATACTTTTACTTTTACGGGTTTATTTCTCGGCCTCCATCAAACACTAAAGGTCTGTTCAGGCGGGCCTTGGTGTGTGAAAAAAATAATTTCTTTCCAGTTAATATTTTGCTCTGTATCGTTATCAGTTATTTCGCTAGCATTTGTATTCAGGCTTAATAGTTTTCAGGTTACTATTATAACACTTTCTAAAAAGATAAGTCTTCAGGTTTTTCTTGAAAGCTGCCACATTATTGCTATTCTTGATATCGAGTGGAAGGTCGT
>NC_090727.1:62056956-62064456 GCF_036898095.1 Palaemon carinicauda | reverse complement strand
ATTATTGTAGTTGGGTAAAATAAGTGTCTTTATTAACAATGTTTGTGTGTATATACAGTAGATAAAATGTGTTTATTTATATTATATATATATAAATATTCTTATACACACACACACACACATATATATATATATATATATATATATATATATATATATATATATATATATATATATATATATATATATATATATATATTTGTATATGTATATGTATATGTATATGTATATGTATATGTATATGTATATGTATATATATAAACTTCTTTAATGATTATTGTTAGCACTACCTCAAATTTCACTCACCCAAAAAGGATGTTGCTGATTTTGATAATGGTAATGATGATATGATTATGATTATCCATATTATTATGATTACTGTGTTAAGATTATGATTATTGTATTATTGATTATCATCATATCTTATTGCACCATTGTTTTACTCATTAGAACGCTGTATCATTTTAAAGGTTCAAGGTTTAAAGGCTGCTCATGAATGCCAGAGGCAAGGGACAGTAACATTTTATATTAAGCAGGACAATGCCCTAGAGACTGACCATATTACATATGATCAGCACTCGAGCCCCCTCTCCATCCTAGTTAAGACCAAGGTATGGCCAACTACACAAGATGTGATACATAATTTGGCCTGGCTTCCAGGAGGGACATTCGGCAACATTTGTGTAATAAAATCTGTTATTTATCCCCTGTCCTACCAGTTTTTGTTCTTCCTCTATTCATGGTGACCCATTTCCTCCTAGTACGGGAGAATCCGCAGGGCAAGTCTTCACCAAGGTTAGGGAGGGCACCAATCTTGGTCTGACATTTCCTCCTGGTAAGGGAGAATCCACAGGGCAGGTCTCCACTACGGTTAGGGAGGGCATCATTCCTGGTCTGACGTTCACTGTCTCCATCTATATACTCTAGTTCTTTCACGGTCATGAAGCGCTTCCGTGATTTCAGACTTCTTGTTTCACGGTAGCTGTAGAGCTATGGTATCTGGACTGGTTTCAGGTGATGCGATGCTGGCTAGTCTGTACAAAGCTGGTAAAGGTGTTGCTCTGTGTACCAGTGATTAGTTTGCAGGCATTATTTAGCTCAATATTCACTCTTTTGGCATGGCTTTATCTTTTTCACAGAGGAACACTAAATTCTTCAATGGAGTAACATAGTGCTAAAGCTGTTTACTTCAAAGATTTTGCCTTAGCTCCCTTCTTGGTGGATGCTATTTAGCCGAGGTAGTTATTTTTAGTAACCACTTTTTTCTTGAGCTTGTTGACATAAACCTTGAAAATAAAGTCTCTTATCAAAAGTGACATAGATAGACGGGATGTGAATGGTTTTCCAGTTCTTCAGTTTGTAATTTAAAATTTTATTTTTTTGTATCCCTGGTGGGTGTTCAAATGGAGTAAGCATACCTAGGTAAATATGTGATTTACCTTAAGATACCATCATTTGTAATAGTCTGAGAGAAATTGGGTCCCCCTTCAGTCTTCCTTTGATGGTTTTAAAGAGCCTCGACTGTTACTATGCAAAGATCGTCAGCATATATAAACCTCCGGATATCCTGGAGTTGTGGAAGGTCATTTGTGTAGGTATTAAATAACAATGGGGCTAGTATGGAGACCTGCAGGACACCATTTGTCTGATTCTTCCACCTACTCATCTTGCCATCCATTTCCATATAGAAACATCTGTTTACTACGAGTGATCCGATGTGTACAATGACGGAAGTTATGGGCCATTTGGGTGACAGAATTGAAGATCTCTATATTTGATTATCATAGGCGGCTGTGAGGTGGACAACCATAACGCCTGTAATTTATTTAGTCTGATCCATCCTCTATAAATTGAGTCAGGTGCAAGACCTGACTGCAGCATGATCATCCAGGTCGAAAGCCTGCTTGGTCTGGTGTCAGTTGCTCCTAGGTGGTGGTGGTAAAGCATAGTAAGGATATTCGTCAGTAACTCTTAGGTGAACTTGGATCTCTACCAGGCTTGAGGAAAGAGAGAATTCTATCTCTTCTCCATATCCTTAGGATGCAGTATGTTTATGCTCATTGAAAAAGACAAGAAGCCAAGCCCCAGCCTTATCTCTTGAAAGGCAGAATCATCTCGACCACAATTCCATCCAGACCCCAGCTTTCCCTGACTTCTTGTGTTTCATAGCTGATTTTAATTCATACATTGTAAACGGTTCAAATATATAATCACCCTGTAGCATGATGCATTGTATGCCTTGCTTCATTTTCGTTAAGTATCCCCCTTTCTCTGTTTTAGTTGTTGATCTTATCATTGATTACAAGTTTATGGGCTACTTCATTAAGGGGTGAATGCTGTTATTCGCCGAGTAAGCTTTTTTATGGTGCTCCAGGCTTTTTTTACTGTTGTGGGCCATGTTGATGTTTGTGATGGGTTTCTTACCAGCGTTCATGTCTTTCATGGTGTAGTAATGATAGCAAAACCTTGCCTAGAGCCATAGTGTTTTTGGTTAAAAGATCGGAATTGTAGGCCTGTACATACACCTGGTTGGATTATGCTTTGATCCGAGAGATCAGGGATATATGAGTCTCCACAGCCTCAGGAATGTTTTCTTTCATAGCTCCTATTGCCAGGAACTGGAAGTCTTCGTATCACTCAGGGTCAGGTACGATGTTTGCAATTCCAAATCAGCCTAAGGTTAGTTTGATCTGGGGTTATGGTATTTTGGTTTGAGAGGTTGTACGACTGGTTTTATATCAATGGCTACTGTTTGGTGTTGATATTTTGGTATTGGGTCCATCATTGTTCTTGAACGATTGGTGGTGTTTTAAAGAGACAGATGCCAGGTCTGAATTGTATACTCTCCTCCATTGTGAACTCAAAAAATTGGTATCATATTTTGCATCACACACGGTTGAGATAATTAGCAAGGGCCCATTCCTACACAGCCTCTCGATCACTGTCAGTCCAGTGCTTGTCTCGAGGCCTAAATTTTATAATACAATCGATCGTGGTTGGTGCTCCCATATCCCCATACAGTGTTGTGGCTATTGAAGTCCCCCAGCTACGAGAGACAGGGCATACTGTCAGGGATGCTATTCTGGGACTGTGAGAAAGTAGGGGGTGAAGTTTGTTGATGGAAGTAATGCTTAGGTGTTTAGTTTCCACTTGGAGGATCTCCAGCCCAACCTGGGATAGGTCTCTACTTTTGTGAATGATGGATTTTTCGCTACCCTATATTGCACTTCCCTAGACTGGTTATTGATGGGAAATTATTGAATCCATGCCAGGGGTTTTAGACAGTGATTTTTGCGAGTCTCCTGGATGCCTAGTACAGCGGCCTTCAGGTTAGCAAGCAAATCTACTTCTGTTATTCACGGGTCCTCGGCATTGATGCTGATAATTCTGAGATTGCTCATCTTGCCAAGACACAGAGGGCTCATCCTTTTACCACCACCTCTTGGGCTGGGTAGGGTGCGTGGTGTAACAACTAGTCTCTAATAATTTAGATTAACAGGGACACAACGTAAAGGTCTGCTACATATGATTGAGTATGATTATATTTAATTATGATTATTATTGATTTTGATTATTAGCTAAGCTTCAACCCTGGTTTTAAAAGCAGAATGCTAGAAACTCAAAGGTTCTTAACAGGGAAGGCAGCCCAGTGAGGGAAGGAAATAAGGAAATAGTAAGTCAAACTATACGTAAGTAATGAATATGAAATATTTTAAGATAAATAACAATGTTAAAATAGACTTCACCAACTTTTTTTTCAATTAGATTAAATTCTAACAAATGGCATATTGATTTATCACTATCCCCGTATGGAGTTCTATACATAAGGGAGTTTTCTTAACCTTTTTCCCTTTATGCAATATTAACTTTGAAACAGTATTGTCATTATCCCTTATCATCACTTTGTTATTTACTATCATATCTATTTGGACATATTTATGTATGCAATATAAAAAGTAAATTCTAATTATGATAGTATGTTTTAATGCATTTCCAATTATCAAAAAGTATAACTTATCATTTTCAGATTCATTTCAGTTTCATTATATTCAATTGTTACTTAATTTCTCATGAACAAACTTTGAGTATCATGCTGGATTTTACCGTGTTTTTATACATTTAGAAAAATACTAACTTATATCATTATTTCAGATATCACGGTGCATTGAAAATAAATAATAGGTGAGAATCTTACCCACTAGACAATCAAGCCCTCTGTAAGAAACTGTACAAGCTAGGAGATCTAGACTGAATAGAAAAGACAAGCCACTCCTCTGGAAGTACCCTACGATCAAGACAACACATCACTTGTGGCATTCAAAGGTATGAACCAGACTTTGATTTTTCAAATATATTTTTCTTGTGATTCTAGGATGCATTTATCGATGTCTTGTATATATTTCTTATATCTAGGGTGTTTTAATATCTGATTGGAACCGGCTTTGAATTTCCAGAAAACAAAAAATTCTCAATGAATCTATGGTGTGAGTCAATGTATTATATTTTTTGTTATATCTGGGGTGTATCAATATTTGATTACCATACGCTATTATATTTTTTCTGTTCTAGGTTTGCCCGTTTTAATTACTGTAGAATCTGTTTTAATTTTTTTCTATTTCAAAGTATTATAATGTGCTATAACTGCTTGATAATTTATATTTATTGGATACGATGAAATTATTCTTTCCATGGATCTTTCAGTTTTAACTGGCTTATGTTCTAAGGGTTTAGTAAGGCTCAAAGCTTCCGATGCATAAGTTGATACTGGTAGGAACCTCTCATTGAATACTTTTATTTTTAGAGAAAGTATCATTTTTACTTTCCATAATCTCAGTTTGTTTACCGAAAAGTCTCCATTCCATGATTATCCTTCTTGAAATTTTGGGCTCATTTCCTCGGGAAGCACTTGGTGTATGCCCTAAGTGTGTACATTCATTAACAAGTTTTGGGTTCATGTCCCTAATTATGTATATTCATTAACAATCTCTAGAGGTTCGTCCATAACTCTCTATTTGTTGTGTCTGCCTTTTCATTGTACATTATCATAGTTTTACTCAATTCATTTTAAGTCCTACGTTCCTGCTTTCTCTATTCAATCTTCAATTATCTTTTGCAATCCCTCCCACGAAAATCTAAATAGAACTTGTCATCTGCGAATCTTAAAGTAGTTAAGGTATTCCCCATTAATGGTAATTCTCACAGTTTCCTAATCTAAATTCTTATACTGCTAGGTGTACACAGCTGAACAATTTAGGAGAGATGGGGTCTCAATGCCTAACTGTTTTCTCAATCAGAATTTTCTTACTATATGTAGTTTTAGAATTGATTTAATTCCCGTACAGCTATCTTCAATTGTTCTCACATGAGATTCTTTGAAGGGCTTTCATTACGGCTAAAATTTTGACAAATTCAAAAGTTTTCTTGGTCTATAAACGCCATACATAAGTGGTTTGTCATACCTCTAAAAGTCACTACTTGTGTTGTTCTTGTACTAGGTGTGTACACTTATAATTTTTATTTATTAATCCTTAGTTATTTGTAAACTAATAGTCATGAATCTTGTTAGTTATATCCTATAGGCTAGAATCTATCGAACATCTGAGTATATTTTCCAAAATTCTATCTTACTAGTAATTAAAGAGAGTAAATGAATAAATTTCGAATACTGTTAATAAGCGCTGGATCAGCATGAAACTCTATGTATAGACTCTAAAAGAGTACTGATAGTTTACTCGACAGAAAGTTATCAGACCAATAATTATTTAAGCAATTAATCGTTTTGTAGGTGCTAATTTCAAAAGTTCACTCCTCCCATAATATCAGCGTCAAGGACATTAGATGTCAGGATGCCAGATAACTCCTAATCAATCAATCAATCCTTCCTTGATACTCAGACGATCCATCTGAAAATTATGTGTATCCTAGAAGGATTTTTTTGTTGTTGTTGAATAGTAATTAAAAGCACAAAATACACAGGAAAAGGCTGGGTTTGGTATCAGAATAAAACAGGGGGATAGGAAATTACAATGGTGCACTTGATTGAATGATTCTGATCTTTGTTGATTAGCAATTATCGATTAATTAAAGATAACAGTACACAGAAATCAGTCATGTTCGATATCAAATGAAAGAGGAGAAACAGAACACAACGGTGCAGTAGACAGAAAGTGTCTTTATGAACACAGGTTTCATTTCTGAAACGGGCATATAATTTTCCTAAACCGTTCCATCTTCAGCTCGTAGTAGTTAGTTGAAACTTGTTCCGTTAGCTCGTTAATTACATGGCTACGGTCAGTTCTTTTTGGAGAGGCTTACTGTACTAGTCATTAATTCCAAGGGAGTTGCGATTGTGTTTTCCATACTATAGCTATTTTCAAACTATTTTCCCTTAAGTATTAATCAAATTAGTTTGCAGACTTTTCTTTACGAGGTGAAGAATGATTCTTATATTCAATCATAAGTATGTAGGTTGTAAGTTGTGTTTGTATATGAACGTGTAATGTATGTATATACAACACTAATTTCTAATTAGAAGTAATGTTACCAATAGAAGAGTCTTGCAATTCATACTGTCCTTCATGGTGAAGTTTTTAAGCTCGAAATAAGCTTTTAATCTCATATATTTTTCTCTTGACCCTGAGCGAGTTTGTTGCTTTTTAACATCTGGGTTTACTAATGACATTAAGAAGTTTTTTATCGTTCTTCTTTTCTACGGTCTGCTTTGCTGGACCTATTTTGCATGGGAATCCTACTCTCTGCAGGAACTGGTCATTTTTTGTAATGAGGTGCATTTGCACTGACTCGCATGAGTGCAATTTTAGCTCGGAAAAGCTTCCTACTATCTGATTGGTTAGAATTGTTTTGTCCAAGCAATCGGCTATTAGGAAACTTTTCCGAGCTAAAATGGCATTCCTGGGAGTCCGTGCAAATGTGCCTTTTAAGATTTTTTTTTTAGTATAGTCGCGTACCCAACTTGAATCTTACCACGGGCCATACAATTAAGAGATCGATACTATACCACTTTACATTACGAAAGCAATCCACAAAACTAATATTTTGATAAAGATTTTTTTTACGTAGTATTTCAGATTTTGTAGGCTTAGTTAGTTATAAAACTAACATTTAAATTATAGGAATCCAAGAAAATTCTTGTAAAGCATCTAAATTCCATAAATAATTGCGATAACGAATGTAAATATGATTAATGTTGAAATACATCAAATGAATAAAAAATAGAATATCGTGCCCAAAGATATTTAGAAACCAGGCATAATAAGATTACTAGAGAATTTTTAATACTGGCCATTTAAATAGAAATTTGAGATCAAAATTTTGATGGAAATTTTAAATCTAGTGAATTAAAAGATATATTCTTTACCTCAATTAGCAAAAAAGGTGTAGCCAATCTGATTAATATTCATCGAAGGAAAATCCTAGGCTACAAAATTTCAAGTTTCAAAATAACTCTAAATAAAAAGTGCCTAAAATTTTCGCTCTAAG
>NC_090727.1:61989031-61994031 GCF_036898095.1 Palaemon carinicauda | reverse complement strand
CATTTCGCCAGACATTTTATTATTTTTATATATATATATATATATATATATATATATATATATATATATATATATATATATATATATATATATATATATATATATATATATATATATATATATATATATATATATATATATATATGCATGCGTGTGTGTATATACGCTTATGTATACATATGCATTTATAATGAACTTGTGAAAATATCATACATACATATACACATATACATTGAGCATAGATTTTTCATAGAAAAAAATTCAGCAAAAATAAAGTAATCAACACCATATAAATAACTAATCTAAGAAAACACAATAATTTAATTCGTTAAAATATAAAAAAAATTCGACATATTTAGGCACTAAAAAAAAAAAATCTAGTGTCAGCATTCTAAGGACAGTTTTATTTCTCGTCTCCAATTTACATTGGTAAACAAACCTGGCATAACAAAGTGTACATGCAATGTAACCATGAAATATGGAGACTTCATTCACAATGTAAATTTACTGAACTGGACAAACAGTTATGTTAATTCTGGGTTGTTTGTTCTCCTCCGTCAAATATTTTTTTTTCTATTTTTGTTTTGTGAATTGTAAATGACCAGATATTGGTATTTTGATTCTTATATTGTGATAAACTTATGGCAATAAATTTCAACTATTCTCATACTTAATTTGTTGTTAAAGTTATTTTTACCTCTACTGTTTAAGTTATTTTTTTTACCTCTGCAAACGAAGATGGAAGGAGGTTATACTTTCACCATTGTTTATGTCTTTGTTTGTTTGTGTTTGTTTGTCTATGAACAGTTTCCTGGCCACAATTATATATATATATATATCATAGACTCCTTTAAGGAAGGACTGGAACGTCAGGACCTCGGGGTTTTTAACTTGAGTCTGAGAGACTTCATGCCTGTTTTTTTTTTTTTTTTGGAAATTGACATATGTTATGTATTTTCAAATTTTAAGATCATTTTGCTCCCACAACTTTTCCTGTTTTTATCTCGTTTTCTATGCAAATCCAATTTTCTGTTCAAATCTCACTGACAAATGTGTTTTGTTTCTGTTTTTGTTATAGAAACGGTCCCGCTGGTGATCTCACAATATGCCACGTCACTGTAGCTGCTTTGGTTGTAAAGGGAACTATGATGAGACACCTTATGTAAAAGTCATATCCTTCCCAAAAGATCCTGAGGAGAGGGAGAAATGGATATTGGCAATGCCGAATGAGAAAGAAAGCTTGAGACGCTTGAAGGAGATATATATTTGTGAGACACATTTCAATTGTGAATTGGTGTCAGTTAAGGGTGGCAAGCGACCCAAACAACCTCCATCAATTTTTCCTGGAATACCAAAATCAGCTTTGAAGCAGGTTACCTCAGCCCCACGCCCAACATCATCTTCTACATCACAATCAAGAGCTAAAAAGGTGCATGCAGCTGCTGAGGCTGCAGACAAAATCCGAGATTTCAACCAATTTCGCGCCAAAATTAGCTCCTATTTTCCTGGTTTTAACGTCATAAAAGACCAGAAAGATCTCTACTTATCAAGAACGGACGCTACTGGACAAACTGTCAAGCAGTTCTTTCATCTACAACAAATCATCTCACCTTTTGGATTCCTATTCTTGAATAGAGTTGAGAAAGATGGCATTGAGGTGCCTAAACGACTTTTTCCTTTGCAAAAGAACAGCTTGCTCTCAAAATGGTCCCAGATTAGATCCATAACTGAACAGGTAAACACCTATGAGTACACAAGCCAGGAAAGTCTTCAGTACATAATAAGCCAGCTCTGCTTCCTCATTTAACCTTCATTCTGTCACAGCTGCGGCTTGTGTTCAAACCTCCTGATGGTCGTCGATTTCATACCGACACTCTGATATTCGCAATGCAGCTTCACAACATATCACCCAGTGCATACAAAATGATTCGTCGATCTGGCTTAATCATTCTACCATCAACGAAAAAGATAAAAGAGGTGCTTTCTAGTAGTCTGCAGGATTCCAACCTCAAAACGTTATTCGACCAGCTTAAGCCACAGCAGCGTTTGGTGAATCTAATGTTTGATGAAGTAAAGCTGATTGAGACATTGCAATTTTGTGGAGGACATGTTCTAGGATATGCTCAAAACGTTGCAGCGGGTAGTGACCATGAAATGCTTGCTTCACATGCTATGGTTGTTGAAGTTGCCTGCCATTTTGGTGGTCCACGCTATATTCTACGCGTTTTACCCTGCAAAAAGCTAGCTGCCGATAAGCTGAGTGAACTTCTTACTAAAGCTGCCTCAGCTGTAGTTGGTGCTGGCGGTACTGTGATTTCTTTGATATGTGACAATTGCAATACCAATCGCAGTGTTTATTCGAAACTTGGAGGACCTGGAAGTTGTCAAGTGCTATCCATTCAAGAGCAATCTATGTTCTTAGTGTACGACGACGTGCACATCTTCAAAAATGTTCGTAACAACTGGATTACTGTTGATGGCCAGACACTCTCATTTCTTGTACATGGCAATGAGTACAAAGCTTACTGGAGTGATATTCGGAAGCTTTATGAGATCGACCGAGCTACTCCTATTCGCTTAACCAAGCTGATGCACACCGCTGTTTTCCCCAAACCCCTTCAACGCCAGAGCGTACCCTTAGTATGTCAGGTGTTCAATGACAAGACTGTCGCTGCCTTAAAGACCTTCAAGGATTCATTGGGCATCAGCGAAGGCACCACCATTCTCACCCAGACAATGAGTGAGTGGTTCAAGATGATGAATGTGAAAGACTGTTTCTCAGCTAGACATCTACGTGACGAATCCAGACAGCCTTGGACAGCAGACTGTACAAGTTTCACTAAGTTGGAGGATGCCTGCAGAATTATATCGACCTGCACATGGCAAGGAGGTAGTGGTCGTAAGCTGAAGTTAACGAAGCAAACTGCTGAAGCATTCATTGTGTCTACACGTAATAATGTGGCTGCTGCCAAATTGCTTCTGGCAGAGAAAGACTTTGACTACGTTCTTCCTGCTATATTCGCGGATGAAGCCTTGAAAAAGTTTTTCGGTCAAGCCAGGCAAAGAAATTGTGGAAACTTCTACATTGATGTAGTTGACATTGTGGCTGCAGCAAAAGTTACAAATTTGCAGACACTTCTAAATCATGACATTATGCCAGAATCTAGTTCTCGTGTGCTTGATTGCGACAAGAATTGTACTTCTTCCATAAATCCAGATGAGCGAAGTGAACTCATTGACGAGATCACTCCTCAAGACACTCGGGAGCTCTTGAGGTCTGCTGATAACCTTAAGCATAAAGTTGTATATTTGTCTGGATACCTTGTTCATAAATATTATAATAGCACTAGTATGGAGGATATCATGGATGATGAAGATGGTAACGAGGTGTCATCTGAGTTCTTAGATCATTTGAATAGAGGTGGACTGAGTGTGCCAACTATTTCAACTGTCTTTTTTGTACATAATGCCTATAATCTGCATGCCATGACTAAAATGCATTGCCGCTTTCATTTTGCTGAATTGTTATCTTTTGTAGATGCCCCTTTAGCTACCAATAATGCAGCATGTACGACTTTAGCCAACATTTTATTGAAAGCTCAGGTTTTCAATGTAAGTGACAAAGAAAGGGCTGTGAGATGCCTCAGGAGGCAAGAAAAGCTCTCCATCTAGCGATGTTCATCTAATCAAATGTTAATGTCTTTGAGTTTTGTTGTGATGAAAAATACCGTTCTTTATTTCTTATTTTAGTGTTTCATTGTTTTAGGGCTTGTTTGGAATGTTTGAGTACAATATTTGACAATATATATTAAATTTGGACAGACCTACAGACCATCCCTCACCATCTATGAGTTACACACAAAAACGAGTAAAAATGACCAAAATTCACTATTTTGACCTTGAAATATGACCTTTTGACCTTGAAGATGATGAAGATGACCCCAGGTGGTGTTGAAAATGTCACTATTGAACTCACCGTCCTCAAAAACCCCCCATTTTGACTCAGAGAACGTGTTTCTAGCCCTTCTTAGAAGTCACTTTAGTCCAGGACTCAAGTTAATCCTTCAGATTCAAGTTAAAAACCCCGATCAGGGGACATTCCAGTCCTTTCTTGAAGGACGATATATGACAATATATATTAGATTCGGACAGCTCTGCAGACTTGCCTCATATTATAATCACCTATCTCTCACCATTTATGAGTTACACACAAAAAACGAGCAAATATGACAAAAATTCACAAATTTGACCCTGATAAATGACCTTTAGACCTTGAAAGTGACCCCAGGTGGTGTTGAAAATGTTGCTATTGAACTCACCATCCTCAAAAAACCCCATTTTGATCCAGAGAACGTGTTTCTAGCCCTTCTAGAAGTCATTTTAGTCCAGACTCAAGTTAATCTTTCAGACTCAAGTTAAAAACCCGGAGCAGGGGACGTTCCAGTCCTTCCTTAGAGGAGTCTATGATATATATATATATATATATATATATATATATATATATATATATATATATATATATATATATATATATATATATATATTTATATATATATATATATATATATATATATATATATACATATATATATATATATATATATATATATATATATATATATATATATATATATATATATATATATATATATATATATATATATATGTTTGTATACATACACACACATATATATATATATATATATATATATATATATATATATATATATATATATATATATATATATATATATATATATATATATATATATATACCCCTTTCTGACTGGAGTAAAACAGTATGTGTATCACCATAATCAGCAAAGCTGTACTAGTCAGGGCCTCCCATACTATATTTGTTTGCTGTGAGTAATCAGAAAAAAATTTCCCATCATCACCGAACGTTGTGGTTGTTGTTGTTGCTATTGTAGCTCAGAGACTAAATCTAGAGTTTATTCTATAAAACAACGTTGTGGTTGTTGTTGTTGCTGTTGTGTTTC
>NC_090727.1:61953947-61971447 GCF_036898095.1 Palaemon carinicauda | reverse complement strand
CGTCCTTTGAGCAGACCAAGAAATTGGGATGTGAATGGAAAGGGGATTGAAAAGGCAAAAGTTAGATCAAAGAAGCATTTTCTACTTTAACATCCTTCGAAACGTCTCAAGTGGGTGATTAGAATTTTCATCCCTTTCTTCAAGTGATTTACTATTTGGTATAACTGCAACGTATTTTGAATGCCATTTTTTCACTGTCGGACAAATGCCTCAGACAAGTCCTTCAACTTAAGTCTATTGTTGTTGGTGTTGTTGTTTTTGTGTTGTTGTGTTGTTGTTAAGAGAATTACTATTTGGTATAAATGCAACATCTCAATGATGTCTTTTCTATCTACTATCATCATCATCATCATCATCAAACATTAGTAGTCCTCTATCAGAAAAATGCCTCGGACATGTCCTTCCACTAGCGTCTGTTGTTGTTGTTACGAGATTTACTATTTGGTATAAATGCAACATCTTTAGAATGTATTTTTTTTTTTACATTCAACATCATCATCAGTAATGACGAGTCCACTGTTGAGCAAAAGACTCAAACATGTCCTTCCAATCGTTGCTTATGGTCTTTCTAGGCCCAGTCTGTTCCTGCACATTTTCTTAGGTAGTTAGTCCATCGTCTTCTCATCCTTTATTGATTTTTTTATTTGGCAATCTTTACGGACCCATTTTGTTATATTTAATTTCCATATATTATATTATTCTCATTTAATTCCCATTAATTCACAAGATGCATTATTATATTATTTAAACCATTGGAAATCAACATTTATTGTAGGAATTATATAATAAAGTTAGATATTATGCATATCATTTGTCTGAACCACATGATAACAGACGAGTAAGTTTCCTTTCCCGCAAGAAAATATTCGCCCATAATGGTGCATAAATGATTTACTACAGGAAGAGAAGAGTTGCTGTGAATGTTTTTACTACTACTACTACTACTACTACTACTACTACTACTACTACTACTACTACTACTAGTCATTTTTACTATTATTATTTTTATTATTATCATCATCATCATTATTATTATTATTATTATTAGTAGTAGTAGTATAAGGGCATGTCGGTCTTTGGAATGTCTGCATTTGTTCTCGTTGTCGATTTGCAAAATGATGTATATCTGTCGATGTCTAATTTCTTTGTAGTTGTTAGTGTTCGCTTGTCTGGTTCTCAACTGCTGATTCTCATCTTAATTTCTTGGTTATAAACTTGCTGTCAATTATACTTCTTATTCCTGATATGGATGTCAATCTTTGGTACCATAGCTCCATTTGCTCATTTCAAATTATATCTGTATTACAGCATTATTATTATTATTATTATTATTATTATTATTATTATTATTATTATTATTATTATTATTAGAAGCTAAGCTACAACCCTAGTTGGAATAGCAAGATGCTATAAGCCCAAGGGCTCCGATAAGGAAAAATAGCCTAGTGTGGAAAGGAAAAAAGGAAATGAAAACATTAAAAGAGAAGGATACAATCGAAATGAAAATATTTTAAGAACAATAACAACCTTAAACTAGATCTTTCATATGTAAACTATAAAAAACTAAAAAAAAACAGGAGGTTAAATATGATCGAAAAGCGTGCCCGAGTAAGAGAACTCTAATCCAAGACAGAGGAAGTCCATGGTACAGAGGCTATGATCCTACCCAAAACTAGAGAACAATGGTTGGATTTTTGGAGTGCCTTTCTGCTAGAAGAGCTGTTTACCATAGCCAAGGAGTCTCCTCTACCCTTACCAAGAGGAAAATAGCCACTGAACAATTACAGTGCAGTAGATAACCCCTTGAGTGGAGAATTGTTTGGTAATGGCAGTGTTGTCATGTGTATGAGGGCAGAGGAGAATTTGGAAAGAATATGCCAGAGTATTCGGTGTATGTGCAGGTAAATATGGAATGAGCTGTAACCAGAGAGAGAGAGAGAGAGATCCAATATAGTACTGTCTGGCCAGTCAAAGCACACAATAACTCTCCAGCAGTAGTATCTCAACGGGTGGCTGGTGCCCAGGCCAACCTACTGGCTACAATATTGTGATAATATGATGACACTTATTACCGTGGTCAGACAAAGGACATAAAATTATACATATTACTTTCAAAGGGACCCAAGTCATGATCCATTTTTTTCCCTTTTTTTTTTCTTTTGCCAGAAATTCCGTATAAGGAATATCAGGAAATTGAATGTCAAATTGTATCCTACATTTCTTTTAACGTAGTTCTTTCTTCCTTTAGTATTTATATTGAAAAGGAAATTTCATATCTAGTTCACTTTCAATTCCTAAAAGTTTATATTTCTCCCACCCCAACAGTTTTGCTGCTCGACTCTAAATATTCATGAATGCATATACTTTTTATTGTATTTCCAGTGAACAGTTGAATTTTTATATAATCTAATGTATTTTATGCAATGAGTTTATGTATTTTTTGTTGTCGGAGAGTTATACACTTGGACGATTAAAAATGTGTATATAAATGTATATACATAAAGTTTTATGTGTATATGAATATTTACATGCGTATGTATATGAATATATAAATCTGTAAGTGTATATGAATATGTATATGAATATGTACAGTATATGAACATAGATTTGTACGTGTATATGAATATGTACATGTGAATAAATTTGTAACCTACATGTATATATATATATATATATATATATATACATACAGTATATATATATTTTTTGGGCTCAAGCCATGTCGTCCTGATGGAAGTTCCTATAGGATAGCTTCCTAGGGTATATTACAACTACGGCAATATTCCCAGAGAATTTACCTTAAGGTACCAGAATTCTAACTCCTGGAGCGAGTATCCCTCGTGAAAGGGATATCGCGACATATCAGAGGACGTATTCTAGACACGTCACATGGCAATCTACATCCTGGACAGAGATTTCGTCTCGTAGGAGGTGATTGACGAGATACGAATTCGGGAAAGAAAAAGGGGAGCCGCTCCCAAGGCTTCCCTATCCCCCGATTCGTATGCGTGCCTGGCGCCAATCCTGGCGCCATCTGTATTCCTTTTTGCGTAGCTTAACAACTCGGTGTTTTTTCCTGTTTTTCTCGCAAATCTTGGATTTATTCGGCTTTTCATGGCTTCTCCGTCTTCGTTGGCCTCTGATAAGTTGAGTATAGTGTCTGTTATGTATAAATGTAGGCTCTTGGTAAAATTTGGAGTGATTAATAGGATTAATCTTTGATACAAGAGCCGTAGCCTACCAGAGGTGTCCTGGACACTGTCGCTCGCTAGGTATAAATTAGTTAGTCAGAGCGACATTCCTGGTTGTTTTGCTTTAATAATTTTTAGCTATTTAGCATTACATAGGATTTCCTTTCGTGCTTAGTATTATTTGGCGAAGTATTCGCCATTCTGGCCTACGCTAGGCCATGTAGCCTAGTCGTTTGATCCTAGTACTTCATGCATGATTTTGGTTTTTTCTGAGTGTAATTAAAATTTTATTGAAGCTTTAGGCTATGTTTTATACATTTTAGACTGTGTGGAATATTTCCAAGATTGTATACGTGTGAGTTTCGGTGAATTAGGTAATCGATTCTCTTGGTGCCTAGGCTAATTGCTTATGGAGCCTTAGTATACTTTATCATACTCCCCGGTTGCTTTCTTTTCTTCGGAGAAGGTATGCAATCCCTTTCCCTCTGTTTAAGCCTTGGGCTTATCCCTAAGTGGTTTTTTCCGAATTTATTTTCGAAAAAACTATACTAGGGTGTTACTGTACCTTCCTGTTCCTGTAGTTATGGTTCAAGAGGGACAGAACAACAGAGTTTTTAGTCTGAGTCTGTGTTTGTCTGGCTTGGGGCAGAGTCCCCCTCGCTGACCTAACACATACAAAGGGAGCTTAGCCCCCTTAGGTCACTACCGAAGGTTTCTGTAGTTATGATTCCTTCTTTTGTGATCTACCAGACTAGTCCTGTTGCTGTTCTCGGGGGGAGGATAAGTTCTTCCCTTGGGGAGTAGCAACGCCTTCCTTGCTTTGGTGCTATGGAAGCTGGCAAGTATTGCTGGCCTTTCCCCTTAGATCTCCCTTAGGCTAAGATAAGTTTCTTGGGCTGCGGGTGATCTGTCACTAAAGCAAGGTTGGCAGGACCCTCTTGTCCCTTCCCCCTCTATCTCCGTAATGGCCTAGCCATTACTGTACTGTACGTCGTTCTACATCTAGACCTAGTATAGGTTAGGATGTGGAATTGACTCAGCCCCTTGCCGGCCGGCAGAGCTGGCCGGCAGGGGTCTTACTGTACTGTACGTCGTTCTACTTCTGGACCTAGTATAGGTTGGGATGTGGAATTGACTCAGCCCCTGGCCGGCCGGCAGAGCTGCTGGCCGGCAAGGGTCCTTATGTTTTCGAGTGCTGCCTGGACCTCTCTTGGTCCCTCATCCATGCCTGCCGGCAGAGCCGGACGGCATTGGTCAAGGAAGCCTGAATTAGTTTCTCCCCTTCCTTATATGCACTCTTTCGGTTGCCGGGCTTGGAGGTTGTGTACACTCTTATCCCGGCATCCATTCTATTTTTCTTCTAGTGCTGTACCTGTCCCGGCTGCGGGCCTCATAGGCCGGCAGCCGGGCAGGTGTAGTCCTCTGGTTCTTTTGCTGCCGGCTGGCATCGGTCTTGTACCTTTGCCGGCCGGCTTATGTCAGTCCTTGTTTTGCCGGTCACCAAGAGTGTGGCCGGCAGCTGGGTACTACCTTGTGTAGTTGCTGGCCGGCAGCCATTGCCGGCCAACACTGGCTGTTACCGGCCGGCAGTTGCTGCCGACCGGCACAGGCATTTGAACCAGAGTGCTGCCGCCCTATAGCTGTTAAGTAGTATACTTTAAAGCTAGTTGTGGTGTGTGCCGGCCGGCAAAGGCAGGCCGGCACACATCCCCCTATACTGTACTAGTATTCTTCTGTATAGCATATACAGTAAGAAGAAAACTATAGTAAAGGTTTTGGTACAGCACTGTATCTTCTAACACTATTGTGTTTTCTTGCACATCCCTTTGCTGTTGCCCTCAGATAGGAAGCTGAGTTCTTCCCTGTCTATTATCCAGGATTTTAAAATCATTGCTTAGGTGTGAGCTCCACCTGTTTCCTCTGGAAACCTTGCATTGGTTACTCTAGAAGAGATAAACCATTTTGATTTTATTATCTGGAAGGCTGCAACAATGGGTTGTGAGGGAAACACAAGTGTGTGTCTTTCCTTTATGAATTGTTATGCTATACTATGCATATCCAGTGATACAAAGATCACTTGATACTCATGGAAATTTCTTCTCTTTACAGGAGGACCCTCCGAAGTGCGGAAATGTTTTCTGCAATGTCCGCAGCAAGAACCTCTGCGGACAGGAGTGTTGTAGGAGACACGCAGCATGCGCTGTCTCCAAGGATGATCTCCAGTATTGGGACCCTCAGGTATGTACTGTATGCACTAACCTGATTACTGAGGCTTTTGATTCCCCTAGAACGGCGGAATCAAGTGATATAGCAAGGGAAAAGCTTCGTACTTGGGTAAGGGGCTTCAAGAAGAACACCTCTGGCCCTTATCTTCCAAGTGAGAAGATGAGGGCGTATCTTTTTCCCCAGGCATCAGCTGATGCAGTGATTCCCCAGCCTCAAGAGGAGATCCCTCAAGATCAAGTCCAGGTGGACGTGGAAGTCGCAGTCGCGATGCAAGACATCCAGTTGGATGACAGGATGTCTGACCTGGACGAACGTTTGGAAAAAGACCTCCTGGCAGAAGGTCAGGATGAAGTTCAAACCCCGGATGTCGTAGAGGATGAGGTCGACGAGGTGTCGGCTACTCCGGTTCAGATGCCGGAGCCTATCCCCTCAACATCGGCTGGTCTCCCAATAGAACTGGGACAGGCCCTCTCTTCGATTGTTGGAATGATCCAACAAATGCAGAAGGAGAATCAGGAGAATGCGGCTGCAATGGAATTGCGTATGCAGTCCCTGGCAGAATCACATGGGCCCCGGAAAAGGCTTAATGTGAAAGACCTTCCCATATGCTCAGATGCTAACCCATGGAGGTATGCTGAGCACATGCCGATGACGACTGGAAAGATCGTCATCTCGGATAAGCTGGGTTCAGTTCCCCTAGAGGAGGTAGAATTCTGGCCCAGCAAGGCATCATATCCGGACTGCTATGTCCGGCTGAGAAAAGAACCAGCTTCAAGGGAGGAGACAGAGCCGAAGGAGGTCATTATTATGGACCACGCTAAGGCTCAAGCCCTACTTTCATCCTCGATGAAAGAGAGGGGCTTCTCTAACTCGAAGGTAGCTGCATTGAGCAAGAAGCTCCCTTCTTTTGTGTCCTCTCCTGATAGAGCCTTCCCCTTTTTACAGAAAGGGTTTGCGGCTGTCCTAAAGGCAGTCGAGGCCGGCAAGCCTTGCCCCTCCCTGGAGGAGTGTAAACCCTTGTCGCTGGCCCTGCCTATGGACCACAAAGACTGGAAGGATGTCCATCTGACATTCTCAGTGGGAAAGTTGGAGGCTGATATTGCCGGACGGCAATTCGGGCGAGGACCTCCCCAAGCTGTCCGAATCTCTTTTACGAAGAGAGAGTTCGAGACAAAAGAAAGACTGGCTGCCTCAATGTCTCATCAGACTACTCTTGAGACGATGGCAAGTGACCACAAGGTCCATGAAATGTTTCATGGTAGTGGCTAAGTCTCACCTAGCCACAGTGACGAAGGACCTTTATGGCTTCGTCAAGGCAAGGAGAGCTTGCAGGGAGTTCGTGTTCACCGGGGCTTCGGTGAGACACGAGCCTAGGAAGTTAATCTCCTCCAACATTTGGGGAAAAGACCTTTTCCCTACCGATGTGGTCAAAGAGGTTGTTGATAAGGCCGCCGTGGAGAATAGAAACCTTCTCCAGAAGTGGGGCCTGGCTATCAAAAGAAAATCTTCCCCGGATGAGGGTCCTCAACCAAAGAGGAAGAATATGAGGACTAGGCTACCGTCTCGGCCAGCCAAGCCTTATAGACAGCAACAGCAACTGCAATTGCCATTGCCTCCAGTGCCCCAGATGGTGGCACAAACCCCGACTACTTTTCAGTGGGTACCCCAGGCTGTGCCAGGTCAGTCAACCACATTCACCCCAACGTTCGAAGGACAGTCTTCTTCCTTTCGTGCAAAACCTAGAGGAGCAGCCAGAGGCTCGTCTAGGCGCCCCTCAAGGGGAAGGGGATTCAGAGGTGGTCGTGGTCAGGGAGGCAAGACCTCAGGACGGCAGTCCAAGTGAAACGATACCGGTAGGAGGGAGACTGATGAAATTTTGGGATCGCTGGACCTTCGATCCCTGGGCCCAAAGCCTACTCAAGAATGGACTGGGCTGGAGCTGGTACAGCACTCCACCCCCGTGCCTTCGGTTTTTCCAACACTCCACCCCCGTTTTGGAGGAGTACGTTCAAGAACTGTTGGAGAAAAAGGTGATCCGAAAGGTGAAGTCCATCAAATTCCAAGGGAGGCTGTTTTGTGTTCCCAAGAAAGACTCGGAAAAGCTCAGAGTCATTCTGGAATTGTCGCCACTCAACAAGTTCATAGTGAATTGCAAATTCAAGATGCTAACACTGCAACACATAAGGACCTTACTGCCCAAGAGGGCATACTCAGTCTCTATAGACTTGTCAGACGCCTATTGGCACATTCCAATCAGCCGTCGACTCTCCCCCTACCTAGGGTTCAGGCTACAACGGAGACTGTACGCCTTCAGAGCCATGCCATTCGGGCTAAACATAGCCCCAAGGATTTTCAAGAAGCTTGCGAGCGCAGCTCTCAAACAATTACGCCTAAAGGGAATTCAGGTAGTAGCCTACCTGGACGACTGGCTGGTGTGGGCAGCATCCGAGACCGAATGCTTGCAAGCTTCCAGTCAGGTGATCCAGTTCCTAGAGTACCTAGGCTTCAAGATCAACAGAAAAAAGTCTCGACTTTCTCCATCCCAAAAGTTCCAGTGGCTGGGAATCCACTGGGACCTTTTGTCACACAGTTTCTCCATCCCGATGAAGAAAAGGAAGGAGATAGCGGGCTCTGTCAAGAGACTTCTAGATTCCGAAAGGATATCAAGACGCGAACAGGAGAGGGTACTAGGTTCTCTCCAGTTTGCTTCAGTGACAGACCCAGTGCTAAGAGCACAGCTAAAGGATGCAACCGGAGTTTGGAGAAGGTATGCATCAAACGCGCGAAGAGACCTGAGAAGACCAGTGCCACCTCGGCTACGTACTCTTCTCAGACCTTGGTCCCAAGCCAGACATCTAAAGAAGTCGGTTCTTCTTCAGCCACCTCCCCCCGTCGATGACGATTCACTCAGACGCCTCAAAGGAGGGATGGGGGAGGTCACTCTCATCGGAAAAAAGTCCAGGGGACTTGGTCCAAGCTATTCAGGACCTTTCATATAAACTTTCTAGAAGCTATGGCAGTGCTCCTTACCTTAAAGAAAGTCTCCCCCGCGTCACTCGATCCACATAAGATTGGTGATGGACAGCGAGGTGGTTGTGAGATGCTTGAATCGACAAGGGTCGAGGTCACCACCTCTCAACCAAGTAATGTTAGCCATTTTCCGATTGGCGGAAAAGAAGAAGTGGTACCTGTCGGCAGTTCACCTTCAAGGAGTCCGCAATGTGACAGCGGACGCTCTATCCAGGTTCACACCGATAGAGTCGGAATGGTCCTTAGACGCAGGATCATTCTCCTTCATTCTGAATCAAGTCCCAGAACTGCAAATAGACCTCTTTGCGACGAAAGACAACAAGAAGTTGCCCCTGTACGTGTCCCCGTACGAGGACCCCTTAGCGGAAGCAGTGGACGCAATGTCCCTCGACTGGAACAGATGGTCCAGGATTTATCTGTTCCCTCCTCACAACCTTCTGTTGAGGGTCCTCAACAAACTGAGATCCTTCAAGGGGGTAGCGGCAATAGTGGCCCACAAGTGGGCGAACAGTATGTGGTTCCCCTTGGCGTTGGAACTACAGATGAAGTTCGTGCCGCTACCACATCCAGTTCTGACCCAGCGAGTCCAGAAGTCGACTGTCTGCGCTTCATTACAGAAAACCCGGACCCTGCAGCTCATGATTTTCTCGCCCTTGCGGTGAGAAAGCGTTTCGGGATTTCGAAAGCCAGCATAGACTTCCTAGAGGAATATAAGTGCAAATCGACTAGAAGGCAATATGAGTCATCTTGGAGAAAATGGGTGGCCTTTGTAAAGGCAAAGAATCCGCAGGAGATCTCAATAGACTTCTGCTTATCTTTCTTCATCCACCTCCATGGCCAAGGGTTGGCAGCTTAACACGATTTCAGTGTGTAAATCTGCTTTGATGAGACCCATTTTATTTGCCTTCCAGATCGACCTAAGGTAACGAGATCTTTAATAAAGTTCCGAAAGCCTGTGCTAGGCTCAGACCTTCAGCACCTCCAAAGCCCATCTCATGGTCTTTAGACAAAGTTCTTCATTTCGCCTCCCTGTTGAGCAATGAAGAATGTGCGTTAAAGGATTTGACGCAAAAAGTTATTTTCCTATTTGCACTCGCGTCCGGGGCCAGGGTTAGTGAGATCGTAGCCCTCTCGAGAGAGGCAGGTCGTGTTCAGTTCCTGGATGGGGGGGATCTGAACCTGTTTCCGGATCCTACGTTTCTCGCCAAGAATGAGTTACCCACCAACAGGTGGGGGTCCCTGGAGAATCTGCCCTCTGAAAGAAGATGCATCTCTATGTCCAGTAGAATGCCTAAAGGTCTATCTTCGTAGAACTTCAGACTTCAAGGGTGGTCAACTATTCAGGGGAGAAACATCAGGCTCAAATTTATCTCTGAATCAACTCAGAGCGAAAATCACATATTTTATTCGCAGAGCGGATCCTGACAGTACACCCGCAGGTCACGATCCGAGGAAAGTTGCCTCATCCCTAAATTTCTTTAATTGTATGGATTTTGAACATCTCCGTTCATACACGGGGCTGGAAGTCTTCCAGGGTGTTCTTTCGCCACTATGCGAAGCAAGTAGAGGAACTTAAGAGATCTGTGGTAGCAGTGGGTCGTGTAGTTAACCCTACTGTTTAACTCTGCGAGGAACAGTGGTCTTAATTGGGACGATTAAGTCCAGGGTGAGTGTGTAGGTACATACTGTACTACAAACTAAATGAGGGCACCAAGTGCCCATATAGACTGTTCCTTCTTTCAAAGGTGAACCTAGCATAAGTTCAGACATGTGTGCCGAGCGTTTCTAACGCTAATGTGATTGATTTGTAATACAGACTTTTATGACTTGATACCTTGGTATCTTAATTAAAGTGGTGTTTAATGGTTTTTCTTTCAGATAAACAAGTTCTGTTTACTATCATACTTATGCTTAAAGTTTTGGGTTATCCTCTTTTATATATATATATATATATTTGTTGTTAACCTGTCTGTTTATTATCTGTCAATAAACTTGTTCTTGAGAACCTTGCGTCTCTTTCACCTGTGTCAATTTATTGGTATAATTGAGCATTTTAATTCTATTGTATCTTATCTGGGATAATTCTGATAGAATTGTTCTGTTATGCAAGCTATGTTGCATTGGTTTATGTAGTCCCCTAATGGGAGGACCCCCTCCCATAAAGGGATGAGGGCGGTTTTATTAGTTTCTTCCTATGCGGATATAAACCTTTGTCCAATACAAGTATTGTGCGGATTACTGGTCAATATATATTGACGCAGTGGTTCTATACAAACTATGCTTTACTTAATATAGGGCGAGACCACTATATTAGCTTGCCTGGTATTCATACATAGATATATGTACTCTTCGAGACTTTCCAGAGTCTAGTAGGACTCTTCCCTGTAGGGGGCAGGAAGCTCTAACATAGTTTATAGTTAGTTGAAAAGATGTATAACGGTAACATCTTAGGTCTCTAGGTCTAGTCGACCGGGAAAAAAATTACCTCCGGGGAGTACGGCACGTTCTGAGAATCCACAGATACAGTAATGCTCTGGTACACTTCCATCAGGACGACATGGCTTGAGCCCAAAAAACGGATTTTGAGCGAAGCGAAAAATCTATTTTTGGGTGAGATGGCCATGTCGTCCTGATGGACCCGCCCTTGACTTTCTAAGAAAGGTCTGTAGGACCCCTCCCTACATACAGTATCTGTAGCACCTCGTGTACGCTACAAGGAATACAGATGGCGCCAGGATTGGCGCCAGGTACGCATACGAATCGGGGGATAGGGAAGCCTTGGGAGCGGCTCCCCTTTTTCTTTCCCGAATTCGTATCTCGTCAATCACCTCCTACGAGACGAAATCTCTGTCCAGGATGTAGATTGCCATGTGACGTGTCTAGAATACGTCCTCTGATATGTCGCGATATCCCTTTCACGGGGGATACTCGCTCCAGGAGTTAGAATTCTGGTACCTTAAGGTAAATTCTCTGTGAATATCGCCGTAGTTGTAATATACCCTAGTAAGCTACCCTATAGGAACTTCCATCAGGACGACATGGCCATCTCACCCAAAAATAGATTTTTCGCTTCGCTCAAAATCCGTTATATATATATATATATATATATATATAATGTATATATAATTAATTTATACATTTGAATATATATATATATATATATATATGACCATGAATGGGAGGTAAATCAGTTGCTGTTTGTTGATGATACTGTACTGGTTGCTGACGCGGAAGAGAAGCTTGGCCAATTAGTGACAGAATTTAGAAGGGTGTGTGAGAGAAGGAAGTTGAGAGTTAATGTGGGTAAGAGTAACGTTATGAGGTGTACGAGAAGGGAAGGTGGCGCAAGGCTGAATGTCATGTTGAATGGAGAGTTACTTGGGGAGGTGGATCAGTTCAAGTACTTAGGGTCTGTTGTTGCAGCAAATGGTGGAGTGGAAGCAGATGTATGTCAGAGTGAATGAAGGGTGCAAAGTGTTGGGCATGAATGTGAAGAGAGTTCTATGTGAGAAAGTGATCGTTCCAACTGTGATGTATGGATAGGAGTTGGGAATGAAAGTGACGGAGAGACAGAAATTGAATATGTTTGAGATGAAGTGTCTAAGGAGTATGACTGGTGTATCTCGAGTAGATAGGATTAGGAACGAAGTGGTGAGGGTGAGAATGGGTGTAAGAAATGAGTTAGCAGCTAGAGTGGATATGAATGTGTTTAGATTGGTTTGGCCATGTTGAGAGAATGGAAAATGGCTGTCTCCTAAAGAAGGTAATGAATGCAAGAGTTGATAAGAGAAGTACAAGAGGAAGGCCAAGGTTTGGGTGGATGGAAGGAGTGAAGAAAGCTCTGGGTGATAGGAGTATAGATGTGAGAGAGGCAAGAGAGCGTGCTAGAAATAGGAATGAATGGCGAGCGATTGTGACGCAGTTCTGGTAGGCCCCTGCTGCTTCCTCCGGTGCCTTAGATGATCGCGGAGGTAGCAGCAGTAGGAGATTCAGCGTTATGATGCTTCATCTGTGGTGGATAACAGGGGAGGGTGGACTGTGGCACTCTAGCAGTACCAGCCGAATTCGGTTGAGTCCCTTGTCAGGCTGGGAGGAACATAGAGAGGAGAGTTCCTCTTTTTTGTTTCATTTTTTGATGTCGGGTACCCCGCAAAATTGGGGGAAGTGCCTTGGCATATGTATGTGATGTATGCATATATTTATACAGTATATATATATATATATATATATATATTATATGTTTATATAGATAAATATATATATATATATATATATATATTTTATATATATGCATATATATACATATATATATAAATATATATGTATATATATATATATATATATATGTATATATATATATATATATATATACTGTATATATATATGTATATTGTATACAAGGTATATATATATATATATATATATATATAAATATGTATATATATATATATATGTATACAATATATATATATATATATATATGTATATATAAATATGTATATATATATGTATAAAATATATATATATATATATATATATACATATACATATATATATATATATATATATATATTTATTTATATTTATATTATATACAATATAAATAAAAAGACCTAAAATATGTTAACTTCTGATAAGAACCCGATGCCACAAGACTAGACCATTTTCTAACATCTCAATACACAATTCGACCTTCTAGCAATCAACCCTAATGGACAATACCACTTCAAGGGGGTTGGTTTGTGGTACTACAATAGGGCATTGCATGCAATGGCATAAAGGGGCCTCTATTACATGCAATGGCATAAAGCGACTTCTCATTCCCGTAATACGAAATATCCTGGAACGACTCGTTGCAGGTTGCATTTCTTTCCTTGCTAAGTTCGTGACTACATCCAATTTGTGCTTGACTCTTCACGTCAAGATTTCTCTCTCTTATTTTTCATCATGAAAAGATAATAAGAGGACGTCACTTCGGGTCAATTTCAACCGGAACTTGAGATGGTTTCGCTTTTCTTCTTCTCCTACTCATTTTGTGACTTGTTGAATATCTCTCTTTATCTGTGACAGGTATCCTTAAGTTTCTGGAAAGATAAACTGGCTGATTTGACTATATTCAATTATTTTTAGTTGTATATAAAGGACATAATTTTTTAATATAGTTTTTCTATCTTCGTGGTTTTCTTAGAATCGTATGGCAAGGGTATAACTTAGAATATACTTTTGCTATATTCGTGTTTATTTTTTTATTTTTTTTATTATTTTTTTTTTAATTGTATGATGATATAAATTTGAATATAGTTTTTTCTATCTTCGTTTTTTTTTTCTAGAATTGTATGGCAAGGATATAACTTTGAATATAGTTTTCTCTATCTTCGTGTGTGTTTGTTTTTTATTTCACGGCAAGGATATACCTTTGAATATATTTTTTTATCTTAGTGTTTTTTTATGGCAAGGATATACCTCTGAATATAGTTTTTCTATCGCCCTGTTTTTATTTCATGGTAAGGATATAAGTTTGAATATAGTTTTCCTATCTTCGTGTTTTTTTCTTGGAATTGTATGTCAAGGATATAACTTTGAATATAGTTGTTTCTAACTTCGGTTATTTTTTTTTATTTTTTTTTTATTATATGGCAAAGATATAGCTTTGAATATAGTTTTTATCTTAGTGTTTTTTTTTTCTTAGAATTGTATGACAAGGACAGAACTTAGATTATAGTTTATCCATCTTTTTTCCCTTTTTTTCTTAGAACTCTATAACAAGGACAGCACTTTGAAATATAGTTTTCTAGACACAAAATGCACCTTACACAATATTTGACATGTATATAGAGAACATAATTCCAACAAGATAGACATAGCTAACTGTGTCAAGTAACTATGGTAATTTGGGAACAAAATGGATAGAGAAAAAAGGATAAAAATAGCGAATGTAAATGTATAAGGGAGATTATAAGAATAATTAGATTATTATATACCATTAATGTAAGAATTTATGAATTATCGTAACAGCTGCAAAATATTTAAAAATTCCCCCACAGTTTTAACTCATTACACCTGCAGGCTATTTGCAACTGTTATATATCAATTGAACTTATGTTCATTGACTATTTGGATTATTGATTCTTAGAACCTGACTCGTATTCTGTCGGACTTGGGTTCGAGTCCCGTTCAAGCTCGATAGTTACTTGCAGTGTCTGCAACCTCAACATCCTTGCAAGCTTCGGATATATACCTCTTTTCATATTAAGTTGTTTTCCTAAGAGGTTAGCGCCGGAGAAAATAAACACGCGAGTACTACAGTCATGATTTAGCTGTTGAATCTTATAAAACAGATTTTTTATGTTACACACAATCTTTTTTTTGAGCTGTTTGTTCGTCTGAAAAAAAGTATCAAATGAGAAACTATATTTTTATCTAGATATTTGAAAATATGAGAATACAGTATATAAGCTGGGAGGCCAGTATAATAAGTATTCAAATTGTAAACAGGTGTTATACTTATGTCCAGGTACATCAACGTATAAGATATTTTCGATAAGTTCAACGCTTGCGCAGATCATTATGTTCTTTATAGTAGTCTATTTGGTATTATGCTCTTTTTTGAGAACAGTCCCATTTTATACTAATCATGCACAGTGTGTCTATGAGTTAGGATATCTGTGTTCCAACATTAGAATGTACGGTTGGTTACAGGATTTTTTGATAGATCACACTCTGAGGTAGTATATCCAGCCACACCCTTATTGTGCGGCGAGTTCCTGCGTTTAACCCCCCCCCCTCATTCTATAGACATTATAGTGCCTCTGTAATTATAGAGCTGTCAGTGATACGAGCTATATTAAGTGTTGTAAACATTTTAGAGGTTTTGCCATCTCTCCCCACACTATCTTATTGATTACTCACTGGGAAGTAAGGCTGTGAAACTGTGCACCTCTTTGAAGCAAGGTGTACCAGGGACTCCTGTGTCCAACTGTACTTTTTTCGGAAGGAGATCCCCCACCCCATTACTGAAATGAAATAGATAAAATCTACGGATGATTGCCTCCAATTAATGATATACCGATATTAGTACAATAAGTCAAGTAGCAAACGATAAAAAAAAAAAAAAAAAAAAAAAAAAACGAAAATTTAGGTGAAGTATTTCAGTTAAATACAATCCTAGATATTCGAATGAACCTCTTTGATTAATAGAGCTTTTTTCAATGAACGGAAATTATAACAATTCAACATAATCAATAGAGATCTACATAAGACTTCAATGAATATAGGGATAACCCATAGGGTGATGGATCTTCTACCTCTGGCAATAGGAGCCACATAATATAATTAGTAAAGGTAATTTACGAGATAGTTAATGTCCTAATTAAAGGGCATAATTGTTGAGTAGCTTAATGAGGGACAGGAGTCATTTATATTTATCTATTGCCAATACAATTGGACCTTTTTTTTTTAGAAGTGTGTGAGATTGTTTTCAGTTTTACTTAATTCTGATAATGTAAGTTTATCTGTTATGATAATCGACGATTATAAAATGCTTGTTTCTGGTACGTATTTTGCATAAATTGTATTAATTGGACGTTTTATACGTTCACTTTTTAACATTTCGCCAGACATTTTATTATTAATATGTATATATATACACACACACACACACACACACACATATATATATATATATATATGTATATATATACACACACACACACACACACATATATATATATATATATATACATATATATATATATATATATGCGTGTGTGTATGTACGCATATGTATACATATGCATTTATAATGAACTTGTGAAAATATCATACATACATATACACATAGATTGAGCATAGATTTTTCATAGAAAAAAAATCAGCAAAAATAAAGTAGTCAACACCAAATAAATAACTAATCTAAGAAAACATAATTTAATTCGTTAAAATATAAAATGTTCAACATATTTAGACACTAAAAAAAATCTAGTGTCAGCATTCCAAGGACAGTTTTATTTCTCGTCCCCAATTTACATTCGTAAACAAACCTGGCAGAACAAACTGTACATGCAATGTAACCCTGAAATATGGAGACTTCATTCACAATGTAAATTTACTGAACTGGACAAACAGTTATGTTAATTCCGGGTTGTTTGTTCTCCTCCGTCAAATATTTTTTTTTTCTATTTTTTTTTTTTTTTGTGAATTGTAAATGACCAGGCATTGGAATTTTGATTCTTATATTGTGATAAACTTATGTCAATAAATTTAAACTATTCTCATACTTAATTTGTTGTTAAAGTTATTTTTACCTCTGTTGTTAAAGTTATGTTTACCTCTGCCAACGAAGATGGAAGGAGGTTATGCTTTCGCCTTTGTTTATGTCTTTGTTTGTTTGTGTGTGTGTTAGTCTGTGAACAGCTTCCTGGACACAATTTTTTTCATATATATATATAGATATATATATATATATATATATATATATGTATATATATATATGTATGTATACATACACATATATGTATATATACACATACATACACACACATATATATGTATGTATACATACACATATATGTATATATACATATATATATATATATATATATACATATACATATACATATATATATATATATACATATATATATATATATATATATATATGTATATATATATATATATATATCCCTTTCTGAGTGGGGGTAAAACAGTATGTGTATCGCCATAATCAGCAAAGCTGTACTAGTCAGGGTCTCCCATACTATATATGTTTTGCTGTGAGCAATCAGACATAAATTTCCCACCATCACCAAACGTTGTGGTTGTTGTTGCTGTTGTGGCTCAAGGACTTAATCTAGAGTTTTTCTTATAAAACAACGTTGTGGTTATTGTTGTTGCTGTTGTGGTTCAAAGGGTAATAATCAGTAATATTTTAATTGATATTTTTAGATTTTCTCTTTTCATCTAACTAGGAAGAATTATTTAATTATGCAAATGATCAGGCTAATTTTGCTGGAACAATGTATGGATTACTGTAAAATTTTGGTGTGTTATGATAA
>NC_090727.1:61941650-61948447 GCF_036898095.1 Palaemon carinicauda | reverse complement strand
TTTTCATATTCAAATAAGCCATATATATTTTGATACATTAATGTCTGGATTCTCTTAACAACCTCGGGATCAGAGCCCCAGGCGAAATCACACAAAGACAAGAGCTTGGGTCCGGCCGGAATCGAACCCTGGTCGGCAAGCTTGTATAGACAGTGACTAAGCCACTTGGCCACGAAGAAAGATAAAAGTCAATGACAATTCTTCTGTACTTATACCTGTCGAATTCAGGTATTTTGTACTTAGAATTGAAATCAACCCATCTTCACCATCATAGCTAATTGGTAGTTTGTTACTTGGCATTCAATTAATGATAAATTTTGCACATTTAGACGTTTTTTTCATATTCAAATAAGCCATATATATTTTTGATACATTAATGTCTGGATTCTCTTAACAACCTCGGGATCAGAGCCCCAGGCGAAATCACACAAAGACAAGAGCTTGGGTCCGGCCGGGAATCGAACCCTGGTCGGCAAGCTTGTATAGACAGTGACTAAGCCACTTGGCCACGAAGAAAGATAAAAGTCAATGACAATTCTTCTGTACTTATACCTGTCGAATTCAGGTATTTTGTACTTAGAATTGAAATCAACCCATCTTCACCATCATAGCTAATTGGTAGTGTGTTACTTGGCATTCAAATAATGATAAATTTTGCACATTTAGACGTGTTTTACATATTCAAATAAGCCATATATATTTTTGATACATTAATGTCTGGATTCTCTTAACAACCTCGGGATCAGAGCCCCAGGCGAAATCACACAAAGACAAGAGCTTGGGGTCCGGCCGGGAATCGAACCCTGGTCGGCAAGCTTGTATAGACAGTGACTAAGCCACTTGGCCACGA
Source organism: Palaemon carinicauda (assembly GCF_036898095.1). Lineage (NCBI taxonomy): Eukaryota > Metazoa > Arthropoda > Malacostraca > Decapoda > Palaemonidae > Palaemon > Palaemon carinicauda. Next base: position 61,947,597 of record NC_090727.1, on the reverse strand, counting down.
AGAAAGATAAAAGTCAATGACAATTCTTCTGTACTTATACCTGTCGAATTCAGGTATTTTGTACTTAGAATTGAAATCAACCCATCTTCACCATCATAGCTAATTGGTAGTTTGTTACTTGGCATTCAATTAATGATAAATTTTGCACATTTAGACGTGTTTTTCATATTCAAATAAGCCATATATATTTTTGATACATTAATGTCTGGATTCTCTTAACAACCTCGGGATCAGAGCCCCAGGCGAAATCACACAAAGACAAGAGCTTGGGTCCGGCCGGGAATCGAACCCTGGTCGGCAAGCTTGTATAGACAGTGACTAAGCCACTTGGCACGAAGAAAGATAAAAGTCAATGACAATTCTTCTGTACTTATACCTGTCGAATTCAGGTATTTTGTACTTAGAATTGAAATCAACCCATCTTCACCATCATAGCTAATTGGTAGTTTGTTACTTGGCATTCAATTAATGATAAATTTTGCACATTTAGACGTGTTTTTCATATTCAAATAAGCCATATATATTTTTGATACATTAATGTCTGGATTCTCTTAACAACCTCGGGATCAGAGCCCCAGGCGAAATCACACAAAGACAAGAGCTTGGGGTCCGGCCGGGAATCGAACCCTGGTCGGCAAGCTTGTATAGACAGTGACTAAGCCACTTGGCCACGAAGAAAGATAAAAGCCAATGACAATTCTTCTGTACTTATACCTGTCGAATTCAGGTATTTTGTACTTAGAATTGAAATCAACCCATCTTCACCATCATAGCTAATTGGTAGTTTGGTTACTTGGCATTCAATTAATGATAAATTTTGCACATTTAGACGTGTTTTTCATATTCAAATAAGCCATATATATTTTTGATACATTAATGTCTGGATTCTCTTAACAACCTCGGGGGTCAGAGCCCCAGGCGAAATCACACAAAGACAAGAGCTTGGGTCCGGCCGGGAATCGAACCCTGGTCGGCAAGCTTGTATAGACAGTGACTAAGCCACTTGGCCACGAAGAAAGATAAAAGTCAATGACAATTCTTCTGTACTTATACCTGTCGAATTCAGGTATTTTGTACTTAGAATTGAAATCAAACCCATCTTCACCATCATAGCTAATTGGTAGTTTGTTACTTGGCATTCAATTAATAATAAATTTTGCACATTTAGACGTGTTTTTCATATTCAAATAAGCCATATAATTTTTGATACATTAATGTCTGGATTCTCTTAACAACCTTGGGATCAGAGCCCCAGGCGAAATCACACAAAGACAAGAGCTTGGGTCCGGCCGGGAATCGAACCCTGGTCGGCAAGCTTGTATAGACAGTGACTAAGCCACTTGGCCACGAAGAAAGATAAAAGTCAATGACAATTCTTCTGTACTTATACCTGTCGAATTCAGGTATTTTGTACTTAGAATTGAAATCAACCCATCTTCACCATCATAGCTAATTGGTAGTTTGTTACTTGGCATTCAATTAATGATAAATTTTGCACATTTAGACGTGTTTTTCATATTCAAATAAGCCATATATACCTGAATTCGACAGGTATAAGTACAGTAGAATTGACATTGACTTTTATCTTTCTTCGTGGCCGAATGGGGTTAGTCACTGTCTATATAAGCTTGCCGACCAGGGTTCGATTCCCGGCCGGAGCCAAGCTCTTGTCTTTGTGTGATTTCGCCTGGGGCTCTGATCCCCGAGGTCGTTAAGAGAATCCAGACATTAATATATCAAAAATATATATGGTTTATTTGAATATGAAAAACACGTAAAAATGTGCAAAATTTATCAATATATATATATATATATATATATATAGTATATATATATATATATAGATAGATAGATAGATAGATAGATAGATAGATAGATAGATAGTCTTCATCTGTCAATTTTATACATTCTCCTCTCTCTCTCTCTCTCTCTCTCTCTCTCTCTCTCACACACACACACACACACACACACACACACACACAATTTCCTTACATCTCGAAATCTCTCTTTATATTGTCATGTCTCTCACTTTCTCAAGAATTTTGGTTTTGTTATGTACCTTGAAAAAAAATATTTTGCAAATAATGTTTTTTGTGGTAATGTAGCTGACTGGTGAACGCCAGACTGGGGTTTGAGTCCCGCTCAAACTTGTTAGTTTCTTTGATCGCTGCAACCTCACCATTCTTGTGAGCTAAAGATGGGGGGGGGGGTTTGGGGGAGCATATATGTCTATCTGCTGAGTCATCAGCAGCCATTGCCTGGCCCTCCTTGGTCCTAGCTTTGGGTGGAGAGGGGGCTTGGACGCTGATCATGTGTGTATATGGTCAGTCTCTATGGCATTGTACTGCTTGATACGGCAATATCACTGTCCATTACCTCTGACATTCTTGCGGAACTTTTAAACCTAAAACAGATATATGATTCAGCTTGCAAACCTTTAAACAGATATATTATTTAGCTCACCAACTTGAATACAGAATTCATTTTAATACGTTTCACGAACTATTAATCACTCCTTGAAGTACAACCACACAACGATTGTCAACTCCTTCCTGAATCTATTTCCTGGCCCCCCGCTTTGGGCCTAATGCCGGAACTAATAAAGCTCTATAAATTGTCATCATCTGGTTATTAATTAACACAACGAGTGTAACCTCCCCAGGAAAGGGTCATAAACGGTAAGTAGGAAGTCCTAACACTCATTACATTTGGCATTTAGGGGGATGATTAAATGGATGCAGAGAGGAGGCCAGATAAAGGTAAAGAATCGAAGCGAAGAGAAGAGAGGAGAAGAGAAGAGAAGAGAGGAGAAGATGAAACATGGAAGGCTGGTTTTGTAGCTAGGAATGAAGAAAAGAATGAGAGAGAGAGAGAGAGAGAGAGGAGGAGAGAGAGAGAGAGAGAGAGAGGGAGAGAGAGAGGAGGGGAGAGAGAGGAGGGAGAGAGAGAGAGGGATGAGAGAGAGAGAGAGAGAGAGAGAGAGAGAGAGAGGAGATGAGAGAGAGAGGGAGAGAGAGGAGAGAGAGAGGGGCGTTATGTAGCTAGAAATAAGATGATGATGAAGAAAGAGAGAGAGAGAGAGAGAGAGGAGAGAGAGAGGAGAGGAGAGAGAGAGAGAGAGATTCGGTGCCTACAGTGATCCTTTAAATCTTTGATTTGATGACATTAAATTGTCACTCACCAAAAAAAAAAAGTATCTTTTATAGATAAAAGTATGATAACTATTGTAATTGATCATATATCTTGATTTATGAACCCGTCCCCTAACTAATAAAAGCTGAAGATCGTTAACTTTATTAAAGATTTCAGGATTTAAAGATTTATGCCCATATATTTACGACTCATATTGGAAATAAGAAATATTTCCAACCTTATAAAGTTGCATATTCGATAGTTTTAGTAGTAAGGATCGCTTACGAAACAGAAATAGTATAATATAGTTTAGGGCATACTTGAAAAACAATGGTAGGCATTCCTTTGCAATAGTACAGAGAAGCCATTTCATATTGTATGTTGAAAATTATTGGACCAATCATATATTTCTTTAAGGGGGTGTGAGTATGCAGTGTTGATGAAAACTTTGCATGATTAGTAGTACGTATCATGTTCTAACCCTTTGCATAGAAATCAAAATATCTAAATATGACTTAACAAAATCTAAACACACTAGCTACCCTATGACTACTGTAAATAAAATCTTTCTAGCTAATTATACAGTGCTGTAAATAAAATCTTTCTATCTAATTATACACTGCTGTAAATAACATCTTTCTATCTAATTATACACTGCTGTAAATAACATCTTTCTATCTAATTATACACTGCTGTAAATAACATCTTTCTAGCTAATTATGACTTCTGTAAATAAAATCTTTCTAGCTAACTATGACTACTGTAAATGAAAAATATTGTAAATAAAAAGATTTTTTCTATTTAACTCTAACTAAATAAAAAAAAACTCTCTAGGTAACTATGACTACTGTAAATAAAATGAAACTTTCTAGCTAACTAGGACTACTGAAAATAATAAAAACACTCTATAGCTAACTATGACTACTGTAAATAAAATGAAACTTTCTAGCTAACTATGACTACTGAAAATAATAAAAACACTCTATAGCTAACTATGACTACTGTAAATAAAATGAAACTTTCTAGCTAACTATGACTACTGAAAATAATAAAAACACTCTATAGCTAACTATGACTACTGTAAATAAAATGAAACTTTCTAGCTAACTATGACTACTGAAAATAATAAAAACACTCTATAGCTAACTATAACTACTGCAAATAAAAAAAATAGCTAACTATGACTTACTATAAAAAAAAACTATGGTTGCTGTATAACTAGCTAACTATAACAATGACTTACTGTAAAAAAAAAATAAAAAAAAAATAAAAATCTAGCTAACTTTGACTACTGTAAACCAAAACTCTCTAGCTAACTATGACTACTATAAGTAGAAAACTACCTAATTATGGTTGCTGTAAATAAAAAAGCACCAGGTAACTCTGGTAAAATAAAAACAAAAAATTTCTCTAGGTCATGTAAAACTCCCGAATTTTTAAACTCAACCCCCGAGTGTGTGCAGCGTGAATAATTCCCTACATTTGTGTTCTAGCATGAAAATTATAATTTTAGAGTGATGAGGAGGTGGAAATTGCTCTAATAAAGAACCGGGAGGGACCCTCGCCAAAGGTGAAAAAGAGAAAATGGCCAGAGTGAAAATTTACGAAATCACTTCCTTCCTCCGGGGATACCTGCAAACGATGGTTATCTCCCAATGGATATTACCAAATTACTTCAAAGTGTCGCAAACCCTCGAGGAAAAGAGAAGGAGAGTTAGTGCAAATTGAACCAGTATTAAATAGGTCATACATTTACCACTGATTAAAAGTATTACCTATCTGTTTCAGGCAGAGGCGTATATCAGGAGATGTAGCTACTTGAGAAAGTGCCCCACGAGTGTAAGGTTTTATCCGAGTTGTGTATTACGTGGATTTAACTTAAATCTTTACTTATGATTATTTCTTAGATGGATTATGCAAGATGAATCTTAAGAACTCAGACACATGAAATGGTAATGAGAGAGAGAGAGAGAGAGAGAGAGAGAGAGAGAGAGAGAGAGAGAGAGAGAGAGAGAGAGAGAGAGAGAGAGAGAGAGAGAGAGAAGTTGTGGGCCGGAAAAGGAAGGAGGGCGTACAGGTATTAATGATTTCCACCATGTGCCTTCTGCCCACACACCAAGGAAGCTGCAATGCACGAGAAGTAGGTGTCGCCTGACAATTTGAAGAAGGGCAAAGGGGGAGGCCCAAAGGTCAAAGGGCGAGGCCCTAAGAGAGGCCCCTATGAGGATCTTCTACTTAGTAGGTAGAATATTAAAGGTCCTTTGCTTTCTTTTATCCATCATGCTAAGGTAAAGATTTTAGCGAGATCTTAAGAAATATAATCTTGAATTAATAAAATGGTGTTTAGTTCAATCAAAAACATCTATTTAGATAAAAAGAATATAGCAAAATGTCCTCCGTTTGCATAACCTTGAAATAATTTTTTTGCAAAAATTTAGAATTTGAGAGATTTTAAAAGTTCATTAAATATAATCATGGGTTAATAAAATGTGCTTAGATTAATCATAAACAACTATTTAGATGAAATGAATATTGCAATATGTCCTCCATATGTATTAACTTGAATATTTTGGCAAAAATTTAACATTTCAGATTTCAAAGTTCCATAAAATATGATTTTTGAGTTAATAAAAGGGTGTTGATTTTAATAATAATAAAAAAAAAGTTAATTACATAATATGAATATTGCAATAAATCCTCCTTTTGCATAAACATGAAATAATGTTTTGCAAAAATTTTACATTTGAGAGATTTCAAAAGTTCTATATAATATAATCATCAGTTAATAAAATGGTGTTTAGTTTAATAATAATAA
>NC_090727.1:61929150-61934150 GCF_036898095.1 Palaemon carinicauda | reverse complement strand
TTGAGGTTGCAGACACTGCAAGTAACTATCGAGCTTGAACGGGACTCGAACCCAAGTCCGACAGAATACCAGTCAGGTTTTAAGAATCAATAATGCAAATAAAGAGTCAATGAACATAAGTTCAATTGATATATAACAGTTTCAAATAGCCTGCAGGTGTAATGAGTTAAAACTGTGGGGGGAATTTTTAAATATTTTGCAACTGTTACGATAATTCATGAATTCTTACATTAATGCTATATAATAATCTAATTATTCTTATAGTCTCCCTTACACATCTACATTCGCTATTTCTATCCTTTTTTTTTTTCTCTATCCATTTTTTTCCAAATTGCCATAGTTACTTTACACAGGTATGTATGTCTATCCTGTTGGAATTATGTTCTCTATATACATGTCAAATATTGATTAAGGTGCATTTTGTGTCTAGAAAACTATATTCAAATTGCTGTCCTTGATATAGAGTTCTAAGAAAAAAAAAGTAAGATGAAAACTATATTCAAAGCTATATCCTTGCCATATAATACAAAAAATAAATAAAAAAATACCCGAAGATAGAAACAACTATATTCAAAGTTATATCCCTGGCATAAAATTCCAAGAAAAAACCAAGAAGATAGGAAAACTATATCCAAATTTATATCCTTGACATAAAATAAAAATATGGTGATAGAAAAACTATATTCAAAAGTATATCCTTGCCATAAAAAACACTAAGATAAAAAACTATATTCAAAGGTATATCCTTGCCGTGAAATAAAAAAAAAAAACACGAAGATAGAGAAAACTATATTCAAAGTTATATCCTTTCCATACAATTCTACAAAAAAAAACACGAAGATAGAAAAAACTCTATCTAAATTTATATCATTATCTTACAATTAAAAAAAAAGCCATACGATTCTAAGAAAACCACGAAGATAGAAAAACTATATTCAAAATTCAGTCATTTATATAGAATTAAGAATAATTGAATATATTAAAATCAGACAGTTTGTCTTTCCAGAAACTTAAGGATACCTGTCACAGATAAAGAGAGATATTTCAACAAGTCACAAAATGAGTAGGAGAAGAAGAAAAGCGAAACCATCTCAAGTTCCGGTTGAAATTGACCAGAAGTGACGTCATCTCATTATCTTTTCATGATGACAAATAAGAGAGAGAAATCTTGACGTGAAGAGTCAAGCTCAAATTGGATGTAGTCACGAAATTAGCAAGGAAAGGAATGCAACCTGCAACGAGTCGTTCCAGGATATTTCGTATTATGGGAATGAGAAGTCCCTTTATGCCATTGCATGTAATAGAGGCCCCTTTATGCCATTGCATGCAATGCCCTATTGCAGTACCACAACCCTCAACCCCCCCCCCCTTCACGTGGTATTGTCCATTAGGGCTGATTGCTAGAAGGTCGAATTGTGTATTGAGATGTCAGAAAGGGTCTAGTCTTGTGGCATCGGGTTCTTATCAGAAGTTAACATATTTCAGGGTCTTGTTATTTGCATTATATATAATATATATATATGTATATATATATATATATATATATATATATATATATATATATATATATATATATATATATATATATATATATATTTATATATATATATATATATATATATATATATATATATATATATATATGTATATATATAAATATGTATATATATATATATATATATATATATATATATATATATATATATATGTACATATATATATATATATATATATATATATGTATGTATATACATATACATATATATATATATATATATATATATATATATATGTATATATGTTGTATATATATACAGTATATATATATATATATATATATATATATATATATATATACATATATATATATATATATATATATATATATATATATATATATATATATATATATATATATATATATTATATATATATATATATATATATATATATATATATATATATATATATATATGTATATATATATATATATATATATATATATATATATATATATATATATATATATATATATATATATATATACATAATTATATACATATATATATATATATATATATATATATATATATATATATATATATATATACATACATCACATACATATGCCAAGGCTCTTTCCCCAATTTTGGGGGTACCCGACATCAAACAAATTGAAAAAAAAAGGGGACCTCTCCTCTATACGTTCCTCCCAGCCTGACAAGGGACTCAACCGAATTCGGCTGGTACTGCTAGGGTGCCACAGCCCACCCTCCTACGTTATCCACCATAGATGAAGCTTCATAACTCTGAATCTCCTACTGCTGCTACCCCCGCAGTCATCTAAGGCACCGGAGGAAGCAGCAGGGCCTACCAGAACTGCGTCACAATCGCTCGCCATTCATTCCTATTTCTAGCACGTTCTCTTGCCTCTCTCACATCTATCCTCCTATCACCCAGAGCTTTCTTCACCCCTTCCATCCACCCAAACCTTGGCCTTCCTCTTGTACTTCTCTCATCAAGTCTTGCATTCATTAACTTCTTTAGCAGACAGCCATTTTCCATTCTCTCAACATGGGCAAACCAGCTAAACACATTCATATCCACTCTAGCTGCTAACTCATTTCTTAAACCCGTTCTCACCCTCACCACTTTGTTCCTAACCCTATCTACTCGAGATACACCAGCCATACTCCCTAGACACTTCATCTTAAACACATTCAATTTCTGTCTCTCCGTCACTTTGATTTACCACAATTCCTATTCATACATCACAGTTGGTACGATCACTTTCTCATATAGAACTCTCTTTACATTCATGCCCAACACTTTGCACCTTTCATTCACTCTCTGACATACATCTGCTTCCACTCCACCAGTTGGTGCAACAACAGATCCTAAGTACTTGAACTGATCCAGCTCCTCAAGTAACTCTCCATTCAACGTGACATTCAGCCTTGCACCACCTTCCCTTCTCGTACATCTCATAACCTTACTCTTACCCACATTAACTCTCAACTTCCTTCTCTCTCACAACCTTCCAAATTCTGTCACTAATCGGCCAAGCTTCTCTTCTGCGTCTGCAACCAGTACAGTATCATCCACAAACAGCAACTGATTTACCTCCCATTCATGGTCATATATATATATATATATATATATATATATATATATATATATATATATATATATATATATATATATATTTATATATATATATACTTATATATATACATACACAAACAATATATATATATATATATATATATATATATATATATATATAGATACTTATATATATACATACACAAACAATATATATATATATATATATATATATATATATATATATATATATATATATATATATACTTATATATATACATACACAAACAATATATATATATATATATATATATATATATATATATGTATAAATCAACTATATATACATTTTATATATATATATATATATATATATATATATATATATATATATATATATACATGTAGGTTACAAATTTATTTACATGTACATATTCATATACACGTACAAATCTATGTTCATATACTGTACATATTCATATACACTTACGCATATATATATATTCATATACATATTCATATACACTTACACATTTATATATCCATATACATATGCATGTAAATTTTCATAAACACATAAAACTTTATGTATATACATTTATATACACATTTTTAATCGTCTAAGTGTATAACTCTCCGACAACAAAAAATACATAAACTCATAGCGTAAAATACTTTAGATTATATAAAAATTCAACTGTTCACTGGAAATACAGTAAAATGTACATGCATTCATGAATATTTAGACTCGAGCAGAAAAACTGTTGGAGTGGGAGAAATATAAACTTTCAGGAATTAAAAGTGAACTAAATATAAAAGTTCCTTTTTCAATATAAATACTAGAGGAAGAATGAACTACGTTAAAAGAAATATAGGATGCAATTTGACATTCAATTTCCTTGATATATATTCCTTATACGGAATTTCTAGCAAAAAAAAAATGAAAAGAAAAAGAAATGGATCATGACTTGGGTCCTTTGTCTGACCACGGTAATAAGTGTCATCATATTATTACGATATTTTAGATAGTAGGTTGGCCTGGGCACCAGCCACCCGTTGAGATACTACTGCTAGAGAGTTACTGGGTCCTTTGACCGGCCAGACAGAACTATATTGAATCTCTCTCTGGTTACGGCTCATTCCATATTTACCTACAAGTACACCGAATACTCTGGCATATTCTTTCTAAATCCTCCTCTGCCCTCATACACATGACAACACTGCGAATACCAAACAATTCTCCACTCAAGGGGTTATCTACTGCACTATAATTGTTCAGTGGCTATTTTCCTCTTGGTAAGGGTAGAAGAGACTCTTTAGCTATGGTAAGCAGCTCTTCTAGGAGAGAGGCACTCCAAAATCGAACCATTGTTCTCTAGTCTTGGGTAAGAACATAGCCTCTGTACCATGGACTTCCTCTATCTTGGATTAGAGTTCTCTTTCTCTATGGTATACTCGGGCACGCTTTTCAATCTTATTTAACTTCCTTTTGTTTTGTTTTTTGAGTTTTTATAGTTTACATATGATAGATCTAGTTTAAGGTTGTTATTGTTCTTAAAATATTTTACTTCGATTGTATTCTTCTCTTGTAATGTTTTCATTTTCTTTTTTCCTTTCCGTACTAGGCTATTTTTCCTTATTGGAGCCCTTGGGCTTATAGCATCTTGCTATTCCAACTACGGTTGTAGCTTAGCTTCTAATAATAATAATAATAATAATAATAATAATAATAATAATAATGTGTAATACAGATATAATTTGAAATGAACAAATGGAGCTATGGTACCAAAGATTGACATCCATATCAGGAACAAGAAGTATAATTGACCGCAAGTTTATAACCAAGAAATTAAGGCGAGAATCAGCAGTTGAGAATCAGCAGTTGAGAACCAGAC
>NC_090727.1:61880886-61888386 GCF_036898095.1 Palaemon carinicauda | reverse complement strand
CACGGCGGAGAGATGTTGGCGTTGCCGGACAGATCAGGCATCAGACTTTCGAGTAAAGGCGTGCACCAGAGGCATGTGGTCTGTGCGAATGACGAAGGGCGTACCTTCTAAGAAATGGCGAATTGACGGACAGCCAAGTGCACTGCCAGCAATTCTCGATCTAAGGTAGAATAACCCGATTCTGCCTTGGACAGTTTTCTGCTGAAGAAGGCCAATGGGCGGGGCGAGACGTTGACCACCTGCTCGAGGACTGCACCAATAGCGACGTCGCTGGCACCGGTGGAGAGAAGGAGATGGATATGTGGGATAAGAAAAGTGAGAGCCGCAGCAGTTGATAGGGCCTTCTTTGCATTGCAGAAGGCTGCATCTTGAAGGGGACCCCACTTACATCCTTTGGTTTGCCCTCTAGGGAGGCATAAAGGGGAGCAAGAGGGGCGGCAATGGCTGGCAGAAAACGGTGATAATAGTTGATCATGCCCGAGAATTCCTGCAGAGCTTTGACGGTCGAGGGCACAAGGAAATTCTGAATGACTGCTACCTTCTCAGGGAGGGGGTGGACTCCTTCAGGAGTGATGCTGTGCCCTAAGAACGACACTTCGTTGGTGTCAAAGGTACACTGGTCGTACCATACTACTACAAGGCCGTTTTGTTGCAGGCGGTCGAGCACGATGCGCAGGTGACGGAGGTGTTCCTCTTTTGAGGAGGAAAACACAAGTATGTCGTCCACATAACATACACAGAAAGGGAGGTCTCCTAAGATGTCATCCATGAGATGTTTAAACGTGGCCCCAGCATTACGAAGGCCAAAACAGGAGTAATTTGAAGGAGTATGTACCAAACGGAGTGGTGATGGCAGTCTTGGGGATGTCTTCTGGGTTCATTGGCACCTGATAATACCCCTTCAGGAGATCGAGTGTAGAGAAAACCTTTGCTTTGTGCATGTAGGACATCACGTCGGCAATGTTTGGGAGGGGTAGTGATCTGGTTCTGTTTGCATGTTCAGGCGCCTGTAATCCCCGCACAGACGGAGGGAGCCGTCTTTCTACAGAACGATGTATAAGGGTGACGACCATGAGCTGGAAGCCTTTTGGCAAAGGCCCATTTCCTCCATTTCGGCGAACGTCTGTTTGGCGGCTGCCAATCGTTCCGGTGCCAGACGTCTGAATTTTGCTAAGACTGGGGGGTCCTGTCGTCTTGATATGGTGATAAATACCGTGCTTGGCAGGAACCGTGGGCGTTTGGCGAAGTTCTGGACGGAAAACTTCAGGGTATGACGTGATGAGGTGGGCGTAGGCATCCGTGGGTGCGCTAATGTGGAGAGCGAGGTTAGAGGGTCCGGGTTGAAGAGGTGTTGACAAGTATGAGTCTGCGTTGACCAATCGTTGGTGGGCGACATCGACCAGAAGGTGGAAATGAGAGAGGAAATCCGCACCGAGGATTGGCAATGTGACGTCAGCAACGAGAAACTTCCAATTGAATTTACTGTTTCCAAACGATAATGTGAGGCTCTCGTAACCGTAGGTGGGTATCGCAGATCCGTTGGCAGCTACCAAGCGGACGTCGGCAGATGTAGACAGACTACGTCGTGTCTTGAAGAGTTTCCTTGGCAAAAGAGAACGACAAGCACCCCTGTCTACCAAAAATCGCACGCTCGTTCCTGCATCATGTAAAAAGAAAAGATTAGAAACACGGGAGGCCACCGCTACGAGAGATAGCCTACTTACACGTTTTTTGGCCACTGACAATCCTTGCCACATTTCTTCGCAGTTGCCCCGAATCTGAAGTGGTAGTAGCAAAACTGCGGCGGATGAGAGGTAGTAAGTGGCTGTAGAAGTCGTTTGTTGGGGCGCGAGTGATTGGTGGGTGGTGGGCGGCTTTGTCGCTGCTTCGGCACAACATGGTGTGGGCGTGTATGGCCTACGGCATTCATGTCAGCTTCGGTTGACGTTGAATAGGCATCCTCTTCGTCAGGGGTGGAGGCGTTGATGGAGGTCTTGAAGTGGCTGTCCATAAGGGCGTCGGCTTTGGTCATCAAGTCCTTTATGGGTAAACTATCGACATCGGGTATGGCAGCGCGTATAGGTCCAGGTAAACGGCGTATCCAAAGGGCACGAAGTAGGTTCACCTCACTAGGAGAGCCGTCTGCGACAGGTTGAAGCCCTTTGGTCCCCCAACGGTTGTTGCGAGAGCTGAAAAAGCTTTGCTACACAGGCGGCTGGCGACAGCGAGTACTGCTGCAGAAGGTATGTTTTGAGGGCGTCATACGCTATTGGGGTGTCTCCTTGTTCACAAAGCCAGTCGGATATTTCCGGGAAGGTGTCCTCGGGTATCGCCTCGAGAACATAATCTGCTTTGGTGGTTGAGCGAGTCACTCCCTTGATGCGAAACTGGACTTCTGCGCACTGAAACTAAGCAAACGCCTCTCCGCTGGCGAACGGTGAAAGTTTCAATGGGGCAGCCGCAGCGCCAACTTCTGTAGAGTCCGTCATAGTACCAACGATGGAGGGGCGAGGGGAGTTGGGGTGGAAGGCGGTGGGAGCGAGTCGACTTCCGGGGTCACCAATGTTGCGAGCTGAGAGAAGGTTGTGAACTCAAAGGCAGTGTGAGAGCAACTGAGTTAGTTTATTAAAGAACACTCTCCTTTATATACAAAATCTCAAAGCAACAAGAATTTTCATGTTCAAATATTGACACTGTTACAGAGGAGAAAAGCAGACATTAATTTTCAGGTTAGTTTTAGTGCGAGGGGAGAGTGAAGATACAAGCACAAAATGAACTATATACGATCGTGTGACACACGGTTAGTACATACCTCCAGTGTAAAGTTGTACTATGTCTTATTTTCTTCCAAATCTAGCGTTTCTCCTTAAGTCTTACCTCACATGCCCATCAAGTTCTGGTTAAATTTGTCCAGTAGTTTTTTGAGTAATGTGGCTCATAAAAAAAAATAATCATAATATGTTTGCCATTTACTTCAGATTAAAATATTTTCAAAGTACTGCCGCGTACTTGCACTTCCACCTACTCTATCTAAAATGCTACAGACTCATCCTTGGGGCGTACCCAACATGACAACCAAGTTTGGTCAAAATTGGTGCAATACTTTTTGTGTAAAGTTGCTCAAAAACAAACAAATTCAAGCACAGTGGTGAATACATACCCTTCAAGATTTTGGCGAAGGCAATAAATACTAAAAAATAGAAAAATAACATAAACAACTTTAATCAAAATTGGTACATTAGTTTTTGTGTAAAGTTGCTCAGAAACAAAATAAGAATAAACTCAAACACAATGTTGAATATATGTACTTCAACATTTTGGCGAAAGCAATGAATAAAGACAAATAAAAAAAAATAGAAAAAACGATGATTTTCATAGGTCTCCATATCAGCATCTTGCGTATTTTGAAGCCAGAACTTTTTCAAAACTTAGTTGTTTACGAAAAAAATTCAAGTTAGTTTCTTTAGAAGGCCAAGTCGCCTCTCCTGCTGAAAACGGCCGAAATGATGACTGACTGGGTATTAGAATTGGCTTTTACCCCGGGTTGATCTCATACAATGGAGCCATTTCGATCTAAGTGGAAAAACAGTGTGGAAAAACAAGTTGAGAGAGAGAGAGAGAGAGAGAGAGAGAGAGAGAGAGAGAGAGAGAGAGAGAGAGAGAGAGAGAGAGAGAGAGAGAGAGAGAGAGAGATTGCTATTACAATCGTTTGTTTTCCCACTGATAATATCAAAGACTTTTCACCTTTATATAAGATCATTATATATATATATATATATATATATATATATATATATATATAAATATATATATGCATATATATAATATATATATATATATATATATATATATATATATATATATATATATATATATAGAAATATATACATGCATATACACACACACACACATATATATATATATATATATATATATATATATATATATATATATATATATATAGATATACATATATATATATATATATATATATATATATATATATATATATATATATATATATATATATATATATATATATATGCATATATATTTATAAATATATATGCATCTTAATCATCATCAACCGTTGCTAGTCAACTGCAGGAGAAAAGCCTCTGACATGGCCTGCTTACGGTCTTTCAATGCCCATCTACTGTATATCCGCAAATTTTCTTAGCTCGTCAGTTCATATGTATATATATATATATATATATATATATATATATATATATATATATATATATGCTTGAAAGTAAACATACATACATACGCTCATATATATATATATGTATATATATATATATATATATATATATATATATATATATATATATATATATATTTATATATATATGTATATATATATATTTATATATATGTGTATATATATATATATATATATATATATATATATATATATATTTATATATATATACGATCATACATACATACATATATATGTGCGTATGTATGTATGTTTACTTTTAAGCATATATATATATATATATATATATATATATATATATATATATATATATATATATGTGTGTGTGTGTGTGTGTGTGAGTGTGTGTGTATGTATGTATGTTTACTTTTAAGCACACACACATATATATATATATGTGTGTGTACTATATAATATATATATATATATATATATATATATATATATATATATAATTTATATATATATGCATATATATATATATATATATATATATATATATATTTATATATATATATATATATATATATATATATATATATATATATATATATATATATATGTGTGTGTGTATGTATGTATGTTTACTTTTAAGCATATATATATATATATATATATATATATATATATATATATATGTGTGTGTGTGTGTGTGTGTGTGTGCTTGTGTATGTGTGTGTATATGTATGTTTACTTTTAAGCATATATATATATATATATATATATATATATATATATATATATATATATATATATATATATATATATATATATACATATATTTATATATATATATATATATATATATATATATATATATATATATATATATATCAAGTATAAATATGTATGTGTATAAAACAGTACACTTTAATTTATAAGCAGATAGAATATATAAGTATATGTATATTATGTGGTCCACAAGGCACTAGAAGAGTTGGAAGAGCCAGGCCTACATGGCTGAGGACAATGAAGTGCGAAGTAGATGATGATGATGAATGGAGCAGTATTGAATTAAAGGCTCAATACAGAGACGACTGACGAAATCTAATCGAGGCCCTTTGCGTCAATGGGTGTAGGAGGAGATGATGTTATTATGAATATATACATACATACATATTAAAACGTGTATATACAGGTGAATGTACAATATCGTGCATTCATATGAGGTGAGTTCACATTTGTTTGTGTGAGATTCTGGTTCTCCATCTTTTTGTATATGCCGCCATAATACCGACGTAAAAACAAAGGTCAAGTATTCTTTTTCCTTCAAGAAATGAGAGTGTAAAATCCTTGCCTAGTGTCCTTAAGAAATTCTTATTTGTCCTTCGTTGAAATTGAAGTTGTCCAGTCGCGAGAGAGAGAGAGAGAGAGAGAGAGAGAGAGAGAGAGAGAGAGAGAGAGAGAGAGAGAGAGAGAGAGTTAGTTGTGTTCCAGGTATGTCTTTTCCCGACATGCCATCTCATTGGGTGTCGTTTCTCTTTTTTTTTCGCGAATACTGACTGGAAACGATCGTTTGCTAAAGCCATCATAGAAGGTAATTTTACTGGCTGGTGAGGCCTCCGTACTGGCTCATTATGGGACCTGAGCGATTTTGTTAAAATAGTGGAATGACAATGATTTTATGTTCATGCTGCTATGTCTCTTCAAAAGTTCCAGTATTCATATATATACTTATGCTTTCATAAGGAAAAATACGGCAGTTACCATTGTTATGCATTATGAAATATTGCTTTTCAATGAATTCTATGTTTTACGTATATATATATACATATATATATATATATATATATATATATATATATATATATATATATATATATATATATATATATATATATGTATATATATATATATATATATGGTGAGAAATTGGCAATGTGGTCAGCAAAAGGAATAACAACAGTTGGAACTGTAAATGTAACAACACTCTTTGCACCAGCAAAACTTAGGTGTACCATTGAAGAAATAAATAGATACAGTTGGGATGTATTTGGAATAGCAGAGACTCATTAGGTGGGAGAAGGTGAAATGATGTCAGAAGGAATCAAAATATTGTATTCAGGTAGAACAGACAATATTCATAGAGAGGGGGTAGCACTAATGTTAGGAAAAAGAGCACAAAGAGCTTATTTGGAGCACAATTCTGTGAACTCAAGAATAATTCCGGTCACTTTGAGAGGAAAGCACAAGAATTTCAAGGTTATTCAGGTATATGCACCAGACAGCTCATATGAAGATGAAGACGTAGAAAACTTCTATTCACAGTTGAGGAGGAAATAGAGACAACAAAGACAGGCGATGTAGTCATGGTGATGGGCGATTTCAATAGTAAAATCTGAAATCACAGGAGAGGCTACGAGGATGTGATGGGAGAGTTCGGTTTAGGTGAAAGAAATTAAAGAGGACAGAGGATGTTGGAATTTTGCCAGGGTAAACAACTGTGTATAACAAATACTTAATTTTATCATAGAGAGCAGCACAGATACACATGGAATTCATAAGAACTGCATTGATTATATCCTTATAAATAAGAGATGGAAAACATCAGTGATGGGAACAAAAGTGATGAGGGGAGCAGACTTTGGACCATCACATGAACTACTACTTTCAAACATCCGTATTAAATTTCGGACAGAGGAAGAAATCAAGAACTAATCAGGTATAATCTGGATAAAATGAGGAACGAGGAAGTAAAAACTGCCTTGAACGTAAGAGTAGGAAGACGTTTTGAACCACTAATAGGACTCGAAACAACAGAGGAAAAGTGGTGTCGGGGACGAGACATAATTAAAAAGGAAACCGACAGTATTTTGGGAAGGAGAAGGAAAGCAAAGCAACAGTGGGTCACAGAGGAAGTATTGGATGCATGCCAAGAGAGGAGAGAAGCAAAAAAGACAAAGAATGAAGACCCATACCACGAAAACAAAGCAAGTTATAGACAAAAGTGCAGAGCAGTGGACAATAAATGCAAAAGAGCAAAAATAAAATGGATAGAAGACCTGTGTAAAACATGTGAGGAATGTTTCAGAAACAGCCATTCAAGAGAGCTATTCACTGCAGTAGACAGATTGACAAGGGGTTGGAAAAACAATGGAATTGCTGTAAGAGATGCAGATGGCAACAAGGTATCAGCAACGGCCGATGTTGAGAAGATCTGGAAAACGCACTACGAGGAACAACTTAAAGGAAGTGGGAGACAGGTAACTAGAGAAGATTACCCAGAACTAAGAGGAGAGCTATGGGACATACAGGAAATGCCAGATCTCCTG
>NC_090727.1:61863602-61870386 GCF_036898095.1 Palaemon carinicauda | reverse complement strand
CAGTGCTATTTGTACTACATATCAAATTCAGAGTGGATTTCCTGCCATGTTTGTTGATTAAATCAACTATTAAACCAATCAAAGAAATGTAATTTTGATAATAGGAAAATATTTATCTTTTACGACTCTCAATATCTGTACAACTTATAGCATCCTGCTTTTTCCAACCAGGGTTGTAGCTTAGCTAGTAATAATAATAATAATAATAATAATAATAATAATAATAATAATAATAATAATAATAATAATAATAATAATAATAATAATAATAATGATGATGATGATGATGATTTGCAGCAAATGTTTTCATGTTGAACAGGCAGAAATAAGTCTTTTTATATTTTATATATAAAAGATTTGTTTTAATTTTCTACTGTTATCACAATATTTTATTTTAATTTTTTGTTACGTTCAATATAGTTTATTTATTTCCTTATTTCCTTTCCTAACTGGGCTATTTTTCCCTGTTATAGCCCTTGGGCTTAGAGCATCCAGCTTTTCCAACTAGGGTTGTAGCTTAGCTAGTTGTAATAATAATAATAATAATAATAATAATAATAATAATAATAATAATAATAATAATAATAATAATAATAATGTTAGGGCGAAGTGAGACTCTTTTTTTTTTAACATTAAAGTAGCAAGCAATCTAATACAAGTAACGACCTTTGATGGTGTTACTTGCAAAGAGAATATTACATTTCATGTTTAATATATGCCGATCAAATAGGATTCTGGCGGTTACCAAAAGCAGGTAATTTAGAAAAACTTTCATATTTTGTAGTGAGAGAGAGAGAGAGAGAGAGAGAGAGAGAGAGAGAGAGAGAGAGAGAGAGAGAGAGAGAGAGAGAGAGAAAACACAGGAATACTATATTTTGTAGTAGAGAGAGAGAGAGAGAGAGAGGAGAGAGAGAGAGAGAGAGAGAGAGAGAGAGAAAACACAGGAATACTATATTTTGTAGTAGAGAGAGAGAGAGAGAGAGAGAGAGAGAGAGAGAGAGAGAGAGGAGAGAGAGAGAGAGAGAGATTGTTTTGTTTTAATCAATTTATTGCGCCCATTGGCGTCAAACATTTGAGTACATGGTAATACAGTAATATTGTTTACATCTACATTGTAATTCAGTTATACCTAAAGAATAAAAAAAAATTATATACAGACATTTAAGTACATATTTAAACAGTATTGTTTATATCTATAGCATATACTGAAGGCTATACAAAGGAATACAAAATAAAGTATAGACAGATATTTAGTACATATCAAAAATAATATTGCTCATTTCTATATATTTATGGTTATGCAAATGAATTCATATGGAATACAAATTAAATTTAGTTTGATTTCTTAGGTAGGTTGTACCTATCTTTAATTAACATAATAAAACAGCTGATTATTCAATATCCACCAAAGTGAGGATGGGCGCATGAGGATCTCATCGAGCAAATCATTATCTGTCAATAACTTTTTACATGTATCAACTACTGTGAGTCTTTGGGGTAATATGTCACTAACAAGAGGACATTCCAGGCAATAGTGTTCCAGGTGTTGGCGTTGGGTGCGTCACATAACCTACAGGAGGAGAAGTGAGGAACTCCATCTTGCTCAGCCACCTGCCAAACTGGTCGCCAACCCAGCCGAAGACGCGCACAAATCACGTTATTTTGACGAACCATGAGTCCACTGCGGCGATATTTATGTTGGTGAGGAAAGAAGTGATCATAATGCTGTATTGATATACTGGTGGCTCTCTCGGCATTACTACGATGATGGGTAGGTGAGCGAGCAGCTTGGCGCACCATTTTTCTGCAGCACAGGAGAGATGGACTGGGAGCATCAACATCTGGAGGATCCAATTGACAGGCAGCCTTTGCGAGATGGTCAACGGTGTTGTTAGCCAGAAGACCCACGTGAGAGGGAATCCATAGGAAGTGCACTACCAGTGAGCTCATGTTGGCCATGTCTAGTTGCCTATGTATTTGTGTAACCAGGGGCTGGTATGCTGGCTTATGCGAAGAAAGGGCTTGGAGTGCTGGTTGCGAGTCGCAGATGATCAAGCCGTTATTTCTGGTCCGTGTGATTAAAATAACTGCATCTAGAAGTCCATGTAGTTCACAATACGTGGAGCTTGATGACTTTGGGAGGCGACGGCCTGTCCAGCCCTCTGGCGGGGGTTCCAAGTGGGGGAGAAAACAGCACATCCAGCACTGCCATCCTGCTGTAGGGAGCCGTCTGTGTAGAGGTGATGGGCTACACTGAGGGACGAGGATAGTCTGTCGATGGTCTCCAATGCACGTTGTTGTTGAAGTTGAGGCAAGTCAGTCTTAGAGACTGGAGTGTAAGAGATTTCTGGCACAGGAGTCTGCCAGGGTGCAAGGCCATGATCCACATTCTCTGCCACGATGTTGATGTCAAGCCCCCGAATGCTTGAACAGACAGTACTAACTAGTGTACGTCCCCCCTGGCGTAGTTGTGGACGAGGTGCATCTAGATCGAGAGAAGTTCTGATGATGTTTGAATAGTGAGGAGACAGGTGAGGGTTATACAGGTATTTGATACTGAAGTAGGTGACATTGGAGTATATTCTCTCAACGAGTGGAGGGAGACGGAGTTCGTGTTGCATGTTTACAATTCTAGTGGATGCTGGACAACCTAGAATGAGTCTCATTGCTTGGTTCTGGAATTTTTCAAGCGGCTGTAGAGTTGATCTAGAGAGTTGACATAGTGCAGGGGAAAGATAATCTATCACTGAGCGTAAGAAAGCAATATATATGGTTCTGGCAACTGGGATAGATACTCCTGCAGAATAATTAGTAAGCCACTTGAGAGGAGTCAGGCGTCGCTGTAACCGGGCCAGCAGATCTTGAACAATGGGATGTACTCTCTGTCTCGCTGGAATGGATGGTGTAATTCGCACTGGCGCTCCAAGTAAATATATTGTGTGCATAAAGGTACAACATTGTTCCCCACAGTAAATTCTGGTAGATTCCTTGCTGGCCTTGGGGAGAAGATTCTACTTTTTCCTGGGGAGATGATAAGACCACAGGAGGATGCTGATTCGTAGAAAGAAGGAAGCATTGCAAGTGATCCGGAGAGGTGGAATGAATGCAAATATCGTCTGCGTAGCAAGTGATGGTTGCGTTATCAGTATCAGGAAGTAAGGAAAGAAGGCGATGTAGGAGGATATTAAATAAAAATGGACTAAGTACTCCCCTTGTGGAGTACCAAGTTCAAGTTCCTTTGCAGTGCTCAATGCTCCCTTAAACAGCACACGAGAGACTCTATTTTGAAGATATCCACGTATCCACCTCAAAAGGTTTCCCTTGATTCCAAAATCAATAAGCTGGTCTAAAATAATGTCTCTATTTGCGACGTCAAATGCACTTTTCAATCAATGAAGGCTACAACACTGGTTGGGGAGAGACGAGTGTAGAGCTCCATGAGACAATGATGTGTTCCTCGTTGGGGTAGGAAGCCGTATATTCTAGACGAAAGCTTATCTTGCAGCCGGAACATAAGGCGTGAGAGGAGAATACGTTCAAATACTTTGCAGAAACAGGAGGTGAGGGAGATAGGACGAAATTTGTCAGTGCTAGGCTTGGGAACGGGTACAATTGTACTATGAGTCCATGCTAGGGGCACATATCCCAAGCAGAGGCAGAGGTTGTAGAGCCGGAGGAGAGGGTTGCCAGGTATTTTTATGAGTGTGCAAAGGACTGCATAGGTGATGCCATCATCACCAGGAGCTGACTTCTTAGTCCTTGCTAAGGCACGTCGTAGCTCTTCCTTAGTTATGGGTACATCATCCTCTTCATCACTGCTCAGTAAGGCGGAACTGAGACGTAAGGCACGATGGTTTTTTTGTGAAGAGAGAGAGTCTTGTATATGAGCTGGAAGGTTGATGGTTCGTGACTGTGCTGACCACTCATCAATAAGGTCCTGTGCATACTGAGCAGGGCTGTGGTGGAGGACACTTGGGGGTTTCTTCTTCACAATCCTGTTGATGAGGTGCCACATGGAACCAATGCTTGTTTGATGGTTGATGCTGTCTGTTAATTTGTGCCAGGAATCTGTTTGTACACATTGCTGTAGAGCAACTAGATCATCTCTCGATAGTTGATACTGGTGTAGAGTCTCAGGATTTGGTTGTCTCATAAAGGCAAGGCCATCATCCATCGCCTTCTTTTCTGCCTGAGAAATTCGATTATCCAGTGTCATAGCATTAACACGATGCCTGATATGAGGCTTTCTGATATATTGTGTGTGGAAAGCATGTGTGGTACTAACAAGTAAGGAGTAAAGTCTCTCCGGACAGTGGAGGTCAAATGTAGGTCGAAGGTTAGTCATATATGAAATGTACGTAGGCTGGTACTTAGGCGGAATTGTGATGCAAGTGCGATTGTGTATTGGAGTAGGTGTAGCGGGAAGGGAATATTGGATGCTAAGACCATGTGATCAGAGAAGAGCGTAGGAACCGTTACACAATTGACTCGGGAAGGTACGAGTCCACAGGTCAAGATGTGATCCAAAGTACCACCTCGTGCATGCGTAGAACCACCAGTGTCCCAACGGGTCAGTTGATTTCGACGAATATATCCTAGAAGTAGGTTCCCGTTGCGGTTCACAGTGCCAGCAAGATCTCCAAGTCTGGATGACGAGCATTAAAATCTCCCATGTAAACCATACCACGAAGGGTTGGGGCTGGAAGCTTGGCTGTATTTATCCTACCTGGTGCTGCATATACATTGCACAGTCGTATGGTGGCCTCCGCCAACAGTAATCTCAAATAATTGGAATGTTGTATCTTCATCCTCAGAGTTTGGGAGAAGTCTATGCTGAATTGAAGTGCGTATATAGGTGATGAGACCATGTCTTACTAAATGGACGTAGGACACATAGCCAGTGAGCGAGGGAGCTTTTTCCCTTGGCTGAGCATTACCAACAAAAGCTTCCTGAATTAGAATAACATCTGGGTGGTGACTATGTACAATTCCCTTAAGTGCAGAAAGTTTTGCCCAGTTTGTAATACCACAGGCATTCCACGAGATGATATTAAGCTTCACTTGGTTATCGAACATGTCCCTTGGAAGAACGGCGACTAGATGAAGAGGCAGTGGTGACACGGGTATGCATTGGTGGTGTATCCCGTGGCAAAGGTCCTGTATGGGGATTAGTAACACTCTCAAGATGTGTAGCAAGTGAGTCAAGTTTCTCAGTTAGTGTAGTAACTGATGTGATAACAACCTGCTGAGCTTCAACAAGAGATTGTAGTGTGTTATCATTAGTAGCAAATTTAGAAGTTAGATTGTCAAAGGAGGTTACGAGACTGTCAATGCGAGTATCCATGCTCTCTAAACGAGATTCAATGGCTTCAAAACGTGATGTAAGGGAGTCACATCGAGACTTGAGGACATCTACAGCATTACGAAGTGTAGTCACTTGTGAGGAGGCAGTAACAGTGGGTTTGATTGATGGCACTGGAAGCTGTTGTGCAATAAGCTGGTTCGATGCAGAGCCTGAACGCCTGGTACAGCCATGCCACACATTGACTCCAGGCTCATTACATCTCGGGCATTTCCAATGCGAGGAGTCCGGTGTAGGTAGAAGTAATGGGGTTGATGTTGATGCTGAAGAACTGTCAACCACTTTGGGTGGTACAGGGGGCCGATGAGGGCAGGTCCGACTGTCATGCTCAGCAGCACAAAATGCACACTTTTCAGGGGCAGCACAGTATCGTGAGATGTGACCGATACCCCAGCATTTGAAACACCATGGCTTTTCGTCTGGCATTCTGCGTAATTCACATGATGGTAGACAAGGGAGGAAGGAGAAGTTAACAAAAGGCGGGGGTGGATCTGGGTGGCTCCAAGTAATGACAATACGATTGATGGACTTCCCATCCTGTAGGAAACGACGTACAGTGTGCACCCCTGTCAGTTCCTTAGCTAATGAAGGGTCTACATCCACAGGATATCGAGTGATGAGATATGTAGGGAACTTACGGGGTCTGTCTACAGCATCCTGAACATCTAACACAAGTGACAGAACCTCACCACCCTTGACCCTATTTATAATATCCAGGCGATGCCTCGAAATGTATACAAATCGAGAAGTGACCGCAGACATTTTAACTTCAGCCAATTCCCGATCGAGGCTGAACATCTTGGTAACCTCTGATAGCCAGCGAAGCTTCACATTAACCCCCGGATTTTCTCTGAATAGGAGCTTTATGTATTCAGAACGTGGAGCAAAGGCAGGGAGAACAGTTTTTGTAGCCATGGTAGGTATAATCTGAATAGTAGGTCTAGGCAGGGAACTATTTAGAACTTTATTTTGAGAGGAAGAAGCATCACACTTTGTAGTTTTAGCAGCAGGGGATAATGGCTCATTACTGCTATCTGAATCATGCTCCATACATCGTTTGTTGGAGGTAGTGGTATGGTCCATGAGACTAGGAGCTGCACCAGCAGGGATCAACTTATGAGATTTAGTAGAGACAAGTCGTGGCCAATGTTCCTGGGTAAGCAGATGCTCTTCAACATTATCATCACTTAGAGCAAGGTCCTCCTCAACATCAGCGAGAGTACCAGGTCCCGAGAATTCCATAGTCATTATCTACTGGTTTTTAACAATCCCAGTATCTGATTTCGTTCGTCTGGCACAGTAACGTTGCCATGACGGGGCTAACCACGTCACACACACTGCACTGCGCATGCGCGGATTAGGAAAAACTTGAACGTAGTGGTGTGGCCAAGTGAACGAGATTTTTAATCCTAAATAAAGTCT
>NC_090727.1:61843602-61851102 GCF_036898095.1 Palaemon carinicauda | reverse complement strand
TTACAGTAATTGTTTTTGTAACTATTTGCTGTTTCCGTATTTCCATTGAACATTATCTTAGTTTTACTCATATTCATTTTCAGTCCTACATTTCTTCATTCTCTTCTGCTTTGGGAACCAGTATCCCAACGGGAAGGTATTATTCAATTTGACTCTGATATCGGAAGGTTCAGTATCGCTCTCGCCAAATTGATTACAGTTTATTAGTTAAAAACGTCTGCATTAATCGAAGGTTGGTCAGATAAACGAATTGCAAAACAGGAATTTGCAATAATAACTTCTGTTTATACACAAAGGGAATTCAAAACATGTTGCTTACCAATTGCGCAGTAAATCTCTCTCTTTCTCTCTCTCTCTCAGGAGTCAGCTATGACAAGGTCTCTCTCTCTCTCTCTCTCTCTCTCTCTCTCTCTCTCTCTCTCTCTCTCTCTCTCTCTCTCAGGAGTTAGCTATGACAAGGTTCCCCCCCCCCCTCTCTCTCTCTCTCTCTCTCTCTCTCTCTCTCTCTCTCTCTCTCTCTCTCTCTCTCTCTCTCTCCTCCCCCCTTACTTTGCCAAATCCTACTACATTCTCACACAACCACTTACAGTATTTTTTTCATTACCCAGTCGCAGTCGGGAACAGGACCTCTGCTCCGAGTAACTGGGCCTCCATGTACTCTCTCATTCACTTCTTCCTTATCACAATCATTCGCTACATTAACACTATTCCTACCTAAATCCCTATCATCTAATATTTCATGTACAATCCCATCTACCTCACTATCATATGGCCCTAAAATCTCACTTATTTCCGTCAGCAATTTCATCAAAACCATTTTCTACTTTAATAAAAGATTCATTCATACTACTTATCATTCTCCTATCTCTCATTCTCGCATTCGTCATACTTTCTTTTACATCATCTAATGAAAAACCACACACACACTATAGGTATCATTCATACTCAGCCATGATTCATCTGTATTAATACATTTATCTTCCACACTCACTTGTACATTTACACTCTTGTCATACTTATTACTATTCTCACTTTTACTTATAAAATTTCTCCTTCTTTCATCCTTACTTAAAGCTCTCGTATTCCTCCTTTTCATATATTCTACTAACACCAACTGTTTACCTTCTAGACCTAATTCCTCATACATACTAGGTTCACACTTGTTCCTTTTCAACCATTTACTCATCCCATTCTCTTGGATATACTCAGGTACCTCCTTCCATTTACGCAACTGGTTGTGGTGTGCCCTAACTCTTTCCTCACTACCATCCACACACAACTTACCCAATTCATAACTTAATCCACTGGAACCAACTTCTAACACCTCATATGGACCTTCAAACTTATCACGCACCTTATTTACATTCATTCTACCCTTTTCAATTACTTCTTTAATCACTCTCTCGCCAACTTTAAAGCTTTCAAACCTCTCATTTGCTTTCCTCCACACATATCTATCATCCTCAGACACACCCAACCTCGGTCTTACTATCTTTTCAAAATTTAACACAAACTTACATGGAGACATACCCGTACTCTTATGCACTGTTGCATTATAAGCCCACAACGCTCTACTAACATACAAATCCCAATCATTATCACATATACTCATCTTTCGCAAAATTTCAGTTAATGTTCTTACAGTCATTTCAGCCAACTCATTCGCACTTGGCATATAAGGAGTCGAATACACATGTTCAATACCCCATTCTCTTAACATCTGCTCAAACTCCCATCCAACAAACTCAGGGCCATTATCACTTAACATTCTCACAGGCTTACACACACACATCGGCAACATCACTTGACCAACCATTCTTGCAACAGTCTCACTCCTTTTATTCTTTATAGGCACTGCATACGTAAACTTACTCATGTGATCTACCATAATAATCATTCCCACGTGTCCCCTCGCAGTCACAGGTAACGAAACACAATCAATCACAAACATTTCAAATGGTTCTTTCATACGTAATCTCAAAACAGGCGGATTAGCATGCACTCTCTGATACTTCCCTTTCTGGCAATCTTCACACGTAGTCGCTACATCCTTGCATATCTGACTCAACCCAGGCGTAAACAATCTCTCACGCATGCATTCCCACAATTTATTCTTACCCATATGCCCATATCTGTCATGCACTAACATACACATACTTACAACTGCATGCATCGGAAACACAGGAACATATATATCTTCATCCATTCCTTTATGTAGAAAATAAACAATATTCTTACACACAATAAATCTCTTACTTATTTTCTTATACACCTCTAAATCAGACGGCCATTCTGCTACCTCAATACTATTCAACATACATTCACGTAATCTTTTAATTTCCACACATTCATCTTGCATTTCTTCCACCTCCTCTTTAGTCAATAGATCATCCTCACTCCTTGTAACATCAACCATGCCAACAAAATTCGCCATAAATACACTATTATCTTCTATCACAAATACTTCACATCCATTCTTCAAAAGCAAATCGCCACCAATATCAACTAATATATCATGCAATCTTAAAAAATCAATTCCTATCAAAAAACAACTAGGCATCTCATTCTCTTCCATTACAATGAAATTATGTTCCATACTTCCCAGTTTTACTTTCAACCGCACTTCTTCCCAAACTAGCAAACTTCCTTTACCTATCCCATGAATTCTCACACTCGTACATTGCCTTTTCACTTCCCAATTGTACCGCTCTATTTCCTTGATAACAGACATATTCACTAATGACACTTGCGCACCTGTATCAATTAAACTACAGTATTCATTCTCATTTATACCCACATACGTCATAATTCTTCCTTTTACACAATGCATACAAATGTTTACTCTCCTATCAATAGGGTCATCCTTGTCACACCATGTTCATCTTCGCTATCTTCCATGCTCATACCACTCAGATTCAAGACACTCGGGCAATCATCCTTCTCACTCAACAACTTGCAACATCTTTCATTACATTGTAACCTCAATATATACTCCCTTTCAGTCTCCTTATTTGCTCAGTACTGCATCGGACGATTCCATCCAAAATACAAATAAACAGTGACACCATACAACATACTTACCACCAACAATACTTTTGATAACAATTCACCCTCAAGCACACTGTCCTCCTCCTTATATGCCATTTCTTTCGATACTTCATTCCTAACACTCATTCTAAGCTCATCTACACTAGCAGATATATCCCTATTCAAACCCTTCAATTTAAACTTATTCAACCCACCCAAAATACATTTATACACCATGTCATCCCCTTCAAAACTTTTTACCACCACTAAATCTTCCGGCAACCTTTCAAAATTACTATCATTCTTGCAACTATCTTCTATCTTACCATGCATTCTTGACATCGCATCTGCTATAACGTTCCTACTCCCAGGTACATATTCTAGCTTAAAGTCAAATTCATTCAAATCCTCTATTGTCCTCGCAACCCTAGCATTCCGACTCTTTCCTAATCATGTACACTAGGGGCTGATGGTCAGTACGCACAATAAATTTCACACCATACAAAAATACTTTCAACGCTCTCACACAAAACCTTATCGCAGCCAACTCCCTTTCAATCGTGGAATACTTTTGCTCAGCATTATTAAATGCTTTACTTACATACGCTATCACTCTCAACTGTTCATCTCCATTTATTCTTTGCATTTGAACCAAGCAACCACCCATACTAATCCCACTAGCATCCGTATATAACTCTAGCATACTCGCATGCTCACTATAGTCGGGAAAGGCCAAAGTGACGTCTCCCGCAGCCTCTTCTTTCAACTTTTCAAATGCTTCAATCATACGCTCATCCCATTTCAGTCTCGTACTATTTCTCTTACCTGTCCACTCATTCAAAGGCTTCCCTATTCCCAAACAATCTCTGACAAACTTCCGACCAAATTCAATCAACCTAAGAAAACCTTTCAACTCACGCACCGTATGAGGACGTGGAAATTCTCTTACCTTACTCACAAACTTATCACTCTTCCTTATACCCGATTCACTCACCACATGCCCAAGAAATTCCACCTCCCCGGTCAACCATGTACACTTTTCAAGCTTAACTTTCACACCAACTTCTATCAAACGTTCTAATACTGCTTCAAGTAACTGCATGTGTTCCTCAACAGTCTCACTAGCAATCAAAATATCATCTATAAAAAAAGGCACCTTCTGTCGATCAAACCCAGCCAAAAACTACATTCATCGCCCTCTGGAAGGCAGCAGGCGCATTAGCAAGGCCTAAACTTAATCTTTTAAACTGATAATGACAATTACTGCTCGAAAATGCTGTAATGGGCCTGCTCCCCTCTGCCAGAGGCATCTGGTAATAGCCCCTAACTAAATCTAACTTTGTAAAAACTTTCATACCATGCATCTCATACAAACAGTCAGACACTACATTCATCGGGAAACGTTCTTTAACAGTTACTTCATTCACCTTCCTATAATCAATACACATACGTAAACTTCCATCCGGCTTTCTTACAGGTACAATAGGGCTATTCCAGGCACTCTCACTCCTTTCTATTACACCCATTTGCTCTAACTCCAGGCACTGCTTTTCTATTTCTCTGGAAATAGGTGGAGAAAAATGTCGGGGACGCTGATATATGGGGGTATCATTACTAAGAACTATCTTAAATTCAGGCAGCTTTGATCCCCCACAATCCTCGTCACCACGACTCAAAACTCTCCGTCTATCCCATAACATTCTATACAATTGTTCCCTTTCTCCCTCACTTGTATTCTCATCTACATTAATTCTTTCTTTCAAACTTTCATAGTCCCAATCGTCCTCTCTTGAGTTGTATCTGTGTGCCGGTGAGTGATTACACTTGTGTGACCCTATAAATATCCTGATTTAACGCGATAACAAAAGGTTATCGAGTGCAATATAGCTACAAGTTTTCGTGAATAGTCGGTGATTAGTTTGAGTTTAGAGAAGTGGGATAAAACGTCGGCATAGAATAGTTATCTTGTGAATTACTAAGAATCTAATCAAGATGGCTATGTACAACACGGGCAAGGCTTGGAGAGACATCGCTGGATTTAGCAATAGTAAATTCCATGAGTTGGCGAAACAGGAGCTCGACCGTCTGATAACAGATGTCACTAGTAACTCCAACCAGTGTGACGGAAAAATATTCGCAGACATATTGAAACAATACGATCCAATAAACTGGAGCAAATCTGCGGAAAACATCAGCAAAATAATAGAAGAAATTACAAAGAAGATCCAAGTGATAAAGAGACTTATAAAGAAAGTCTACATCAATCAACACATTCCATCAAAGAACAATAAGAAGTCCAATATGGTGAATATGCTAATTGATGCATTGGGAAAAAGAATGCCAAAATGGTGTAATACATGTAAGATATGGTATTCCATTAATAATCCTCAATAACTGATTAGAAAATGTGATGCCTGTCATGTTCCAACACACCCCACATGTGCTGGAATACAGCAAAAAATAAAAAATAAAGACACAAATGTATTCTGCTCAACATGCTTAGTCTGGATAGAAAATATAATTAAGTTGAGACTAAATCTGCAAATAGTTGAAGGTAAAGAAGAGGAAGAAGAAGAAATAGAAGTAGAAGAAGAAAAAGAGGAAGAAGAGAAAAATTAACATGTGTAAGGATGCAGAGGAAATCATTGATATAACTTATGATGCCATCCAACAACATACTTATGAAGAAATAAATTACCAGATGGAAACAAATAATAGACCCAAGAGACTCTACCCGGACCTACATAATTTTAGGGAAGAGCAAGAACAAGAAAAAAAATAAAGAAAGATATAGTCTGCAATATGCTGAAAAGAGGGAATTACAGATTTGGCGAAAGATGCTACTACAAGCATCCAAAGATATGCCATAATTATGAAATATATGGTAAATGTGCGTATTTAGACGGATATGGAGACGAATGCAGAGATCTCCATCCAAAAATATGCAAAAACCTAAAAGAAGGAAAAGGATGCAGTTTCAACAAAAAATGTCGATATATGCATCCTGCAACCATGAATGAAAGTAAGAAAACTCAGCAAACTGAAAAGAAAAATGAAAGCAAAAAAAAAAAAACAAAAAAGAAACAAAAAAGCAGGCCGTGTATATACCACGCTATGAACCAAGAGCCCCAAGATATGAGGCCTTTCAACCCAAATCTGCACATTTAGAGCCCAACTACAAAGAATGCATCTATAATGCCAGGAGTTGGTGCAGATATGTGGATAATTGCAGGTATACACAAAAATAAATATAAAGGCGAAAGAGCAAATATAATAGAAAAGTTGGATTTTTTAATGGCAGAATTCCGAGAAATGAAGAAAAGAACATCATATCAGAACAGGAAGGAAGCATGGGAGAATCCATATTATTACCAATATTAAATAATGGGGATGAAACACAAACCATAATAGTGATGAATGTACAGGGTTTAGTCACGAGTAACTCTAAAAGGAAAATAGAGTTCTTAGAAGAACTAACCCAAATTGAAAAAATAGATATATTAAATATAAGTGAAACATGGTATTCCCAAGAGACTGGCAGTGATGACCAGATAAAGGGTTTCCAAACTTATAGATCAGACAGAAAAAATAGGAATCAAGGGGGAACCGCAATATATGAAAGAGACATAAATCAAGGAAAAGTCTGTGAAAAATACAGCAACACAGAATGTGAATTGATTGCGGTAGAATTTGAATTTGAAAAACTAGTGAATATTGTAGTTTACAGACCCCCAAATACTAAGGAGTTTGACATAATAATAGAAAAAATAGATGATATATGTAGAAACCATAAAGACTGGAATATACTCCGATCCGGAGATTTTAACTTTCCTTTCGTGGATTGGAAAGAACGGATAGAAGAAAGTGGTTGTATGTATACATATAAAAAAAAGAGTAGTAGTAGCGCAGAAGATAAGAGGCAATTTGAAAAGCTTTAAGATATGCTATTAGAACATAATATGCAACAAATAAACCACATTCCAACAAGAAAGGAAAATGTCCTAGATCTAGTATTTGTGAATGAGGTGAATTATGTTAAAAAAATAATAGTGTATAACACGGGAATTTCAGACCACAATGTCATAGAATTGATAGTCCATTCCAAAGCAAGTGATCGCAGAATTAATAAAAGCACAAACCTTTGGGAAGGATATGGAAAATATAATTTTTGCAATAAGAATATAAAATGGTCAGAAATAAATGAAGAACTGAATAAAGAATGGAAAAATGTATTTGTAAGTGATAATATACAGGTAAATACGGACATACTGTACAAAATACTGGAGAAAATTGTTGAAAAATATGTACCGAAAAAAAACAATAAACAAAAGACGTGCATACCAAGAGACAGAAGGATCTTATTCCAGAAAATTAGAAAGTGGAGGAAAAATCTTGCAAAAGAAAAAAATGTGTGGAAAATGAGGGAAATAAAATGTAAGATAGAAAATGCAGAACAAAAGATTATACAGTCGA
>NC_090727.1:61835574-61838102 GCF_036898095.1 Palaemon carinicauda | reverse complement strand
TGAGACAGTACTTTACCCTATAATATAGCCTTGTATCTCTACATCAAAGGATATTTCCTCCTCAAAACAAAGTTCCTTTTTCTCTCCATCTTCCATAGTCTAACTACTTGATCCTTTCAACCGAGACAGTACTTTATCCTATAAGGTGGGCTTGTACCTCTACATCAAAGGATATTTCCTCCTCAAAAAAAGTTCCTTTCTCTTCTCCTCCTTTTGTTGTTTTTTTTTTTTTTTGGTTTTTATATTTTTATTTTAGGATTTTTTGTTGTTGTTGCTTCTTCTTCTGCTTCTCCTCCCCTTGCTGCTGGTCCTTTTTTTTTTTCTTTTTTGGTTGTTATATTTTTCTTAGGATTTTCTGTTTTTTTGCTGCTTTCCCCTCCTGCTTCTCCCCCTCCTCTTGCTGCTGCTCCTTTTATTGTTTGTTTTTTGTTTTGGTTTATATATATATATTTTTAGGATTTTCTGTTTTGTTGCATCTTCTTCTGCTTCCCCTCTTCTTGCCTCTGCTCCTATTTTTGTTTTTTTTCTGGTTTTTTATTTTTTTTAGGTATTTCTGTTTTTTTTTTTTTTTTTTTGCTGCTTCTTCTCCTCCTCTTGCTGCTTCTTCTCCTCCTCTTGCTGCTTCTTCTCCTCCTCTTGCTGCTTCTTCTCCTCCTCTTACTGCTGCTCCTTTTTATTTTTTTTTATTTTTTGGTTTTTGTATTTTTTTTTAGGATTTTCTGTTCTTTTGCTGCTTCTCCTGCTTCTCCTCATCTTCTTGCTGCTGCTCCATTTTCTGTTTTTTTTTTCTGGTTTTTATATTTTTTTGTAGGAATTTTTTTTTATTCGCTGCTTCTCCTTTTGTTTCTTCTCTTCTTGCTGTTGCTCGTTTTTTTTTCTTTGGGGGTGTTTTTAAATTTTTTTAGAATTTTTTAATTTTTTTTTGCAGCTTCTCCTCCAGCTTCTCTACCACCACTTGCTGCTGCTACTTTTTTTTTTTTTTTTTTTTTTTTTTGGTTTTTATATTTATTTTAGGATTTTCTGTTTTTGCTGCTTCTCCTCCTCCTCTTGGTGCTGCTCCTTTTTTTTTTTTCTTTCTTTTTTTGGTTTTTATATTTTTTTTAGGATTTACTCTTCTTTTTTTTGCTGCTTTTCCTCCTGCTTCTCCTCCTCCTCTTGCTGCTGCTCCTTTTTTTTGTTTCTTTTTCTGGCTTTTATAATTTTTTTTATGATTTTCTGTTTTTTTTTTGCTGCTTCTCCTCCTGCTTCTCCTATTCTTGCTGCTGCTCCTTTTTTTTCGTTTTTTTTTTATATTTTTTTTTAGGATTTTTTTTTTATTCTCCTCCTGCTTTTCTTCCTCCTCTTGCTGCTGCTCCTTTTTTTTTTAATTTTTTTTTTTTAGGATTTTCTGTTTTTTTTGGTGCTTCTCCTGCTTCTCTTCCTCCTGCTGCTGCTGCGTTTTTTTTTTTTTTTTTTTTTTTTTTTTTTTTTTTTTTTTTATAATTTTTTTGCTTTTTTCTGCTTCTCCTCCTGCTTATCTTCCTCCTCTTGCTGCTGTGCTGCTGCTCATTTTTTTTATATTTTCTTTATTATTTTTTTTGCTGCCTCTCCTCCTGCTTATCTTCCTCCTCTTGCTGCTGCTCTTTTTTTTTTTTTTTTTTTTTTTTTTTTTTTGGTTTTTATAATTTTTTTAGGATTTTCTGTTTTTTTTGCTGCTTTTCCTCCTTCTTCTCCCCTTGCCTCTGCTCCTTTTTTTTTTTTTTTTTTTTACTAGCTGCTACTAGCTTCTGCTCCTGCTATTTGATGCTCCACAGCTGCGAGTTCCTAAAAATTTGGACTGATGCTGCCCACCTGACCATGAATTCCTACCTCCAAAAGATGCAGCTTCTCTTCCCAGCCAAAAATGTCTTGGTTCAACCTCCAAGAACTTGTCTGCATACTAGAAGAATCCCAGCTTCATCCCTCTGCAGAGCCAGTCTTCTAGATTATTCCCCCAGAACCACCCGAAGGTTGGTATCCAAAGGAATAGATCTAGATATCCGACCATTTGTACACTTGACAAACACCTTGTACTCGTCCATCAAGGTACATAGCATACTAGAATCAGCCAGGTTCCTTCCCTATGCAGATCCTGATGTCCTCCAGGTTATTCCAAGCATCGTTCAAGCTGGATAGTTAAGCCTTGCATCCATTAAGCTGGGGGCAGTCCATCCAAGCGTCCTTCAAGCCAAATAGTTTCAAGTGTCCTTTCTAGTGAAACTGATGTCCTGAACCTGTCCAGAATGGGTGAAGCACAAAACTTAGTAAAAAGATTATTCCTTTCTAAACAAAACTAAACAGAAAAAAAAATCCTTTCCAAATAATATTAAACAAAGATTTCATTCCCTTTTTCCTATAAATATTTTTTTTGGTGGCGATATTATAATCACCATTTTTTTGGGTGGTGATATTACAATCACCACTTTTTTTTGGTGGCGACATCATAATCCCCAGTTTTTTCATATTTTGCGTTGGGATATAATTCCTCTTTAGTTTTTTTTTCCAGCCCT
>NC_090727.1:61808074-61830574 GCF_036898095.1 Palaemon carinicauda | reverse complement strand
GTGTGAAATATGTCGTTATTCCTATTTTGATGTGATCGGCCGATTTCATGGGAATTATAATGGAACTCCTGAAGTAGTGAATCGTTTTCTAAGGGAGCATTCCGTATTACCTTTAAGTGTCCAATGTGGTAAATGTGATTCGCCTTTACATTTTCGTGAGGATAGACATGTGTGGTATTGTACCAAATCTGAACGTATTCCAGTACTTGATGATTCAGAAGAGGGTCAACCACAACCTTCCACATCTTCATCGTCATCTTCCGTTTAAGGTAAGAAGTGATTTAACAAAATATATATATTCAAATTTACCCCTGGTTAAAGGGGGGGTCGCAGGGGGGCGAAGCCCCCCCCCCCCCGGTAGGGGTACAGGGCCCCTAGGTTAGGTTAGGTGGGTTTGTTAGGTTCTGTGGTGCCTTGAAAATTACTTTGGCCATAAGGGGGGGTCGCAGGGGGGGGGGCGAAGCCCCCCCCCCCCCCGGTAGGGGTACAGGGCCCCTAGGTTAAGTTAGGTGGGTTTGTTAGGTTCTGTGGTGCCCTGAAAATTACTGTGGCTTTAAGGGGGGGGTCGCTGGGGACCCTACCCCCCTCCCCCTGGTAGGCCTAGTTAGGGGTATGGGGGAGGGGTGCTGGAACATTAATTATTCATTTATTGCAAATATCATTCAATGCCCCAACACCCTCCCCCCCCCTTCCCCCACCCAAAACCCCGGTTCCCAAAGGGTGTCCCCCATAATTGGTGGGATGAACTAGGGTATACATAGTAAATCTCTAAATTGGTTGGTTTGCAGTCAAAATAAACGTTAAATTCATTGAAACCACACTATTTCTGATGCAACAAATATATTTTTATTGCATTTTTCCAAATTTGGCTGAAACTAAAAATTTACCCGAGTTACCTATTAACGATGCGATAGAAATGATTCCCTATGTAATTAAATTAGTATATTAATGTAATTGAATTTAATACCGAATTACATTATATTTTATAAGCGTAATATACACTGTTTAAATTTTGCCGTAAAGAAATACGGTAAAAAATCCTGTCGTAAATGTTGTCAGATATTTGCAGTTTCAAAAACGGATTATTGACGTAAAGGCCCGGTCACGCCGCCCGAACGTCGATGGAGCGTTCCTTGAACGGTAGGGAGGTGGACCAAACCCTCGAAAATTTAATTTAACGTTTTTACCTTCGGTCTTTATTAGGCTGCTGAACGTAGAAAATCCTCGCATATTTCCTGAGTTTTCTTACACCTCTATTTTATAAGTTGCTAATTTATACAATAAGGGTATTGGTATACAGGATGTCAAAAAGTTGGTCGCTTTTTTTAATAAACTGTTAAAAAAACCCGTAATTTTAATTAAGAAACAGCGACCGTAATTTTTTACCATTTTGTTATTATCTTTTACAGGTTGGTGACTGTGATATCACTCCGCTACGCTTTTCGACATCCTGTATACTAATACCCTTATTGCATAAATTAGCAACTTCCATAATAGAGGTGTAAGAAAACTCAGGAAATATGCGAGGATTTGCTACGTTCAGCAGCCTAATAAAGACCGAACGTAAAAACGTTAAATTAAATTTTTTTGAGGGCTTGGTCCACCTCCCTACCGTTCAAGAAAAGCTCCAGCAACGTTCGGGCGGTGTGACCGGGCATTAAAGGATGGATATTACAGTTACTAACCTACAAAGTAGGTTAAAAATTACACTCGCCTGTATTTTACCGAAATACGGATGAGAACAGTATATTTTTTACGGAGAATTTCCGATTAAAATTAAATTTGTTCAAGTGTAATATAATTAAGTCCTTATTAAACAGTTCGCTTATATTACTCTCATTAAGTAATTAGTTAAGTGTGAATATTATATATTAAATCATAAATATCTAATTAATTATTTTTGTTAATTTATACGTATAATTGTTATTGGCAATAGTTTACAACACCACGCTCTCCATTTACTCCAAAATAATGCAATCCTGCAGTTTTCATCTTCTTGCACAGTAATTAGGTGGTTATTTAAATTCTGAGAAAGCAATAATTAGCAAGATATGTTGAGGAAGGGAGAAGGGGTTATAAAAAGGAAATAACTCGGTTTCCTCACTAAACGACTCGGAGCTGACGAGTCAACAAAGTCAATGAAACAGGATTCGTGATACCAGCGTACATAAACAGAAGTCCGTGATGCCAGCGTACATTTGATATACTGTATATTCAAAATATGCTTAGTTAAAAAAATGGATTGATTACTCAAAAGTATCCATAAAATATGCAATTTACAAATAGTGACACTTTTGAGTAATCACTCAACTTTTGATTAAGTATTTTTTGAATATACAGTATATCAAATGTACGCTGGCATCACGAACTTCTGTTTAAGTACGCTGGCATCACGAATCCTGTTTCGTTGACTTTGTTGACATGTCAGTTCCAAGTCGTTTGGTGAGGAAACAGAGTTATTTTCTTTTTATAACCCCTTCACCCTTCCTCAACATATCTTGATAATTATTGCTTTCCCAGAATTTAGATAACCACCTAATTACTGTGCAAGAAGATGAAAACTGCAGGATTGCATTATTTTGGAGTAAATGGAGAGCGTGGTGTTGTAAACTATAACCATGTTATTCATTAATGATTCATTTAGAGGAAGATTTGGACATTTAGGCCCATTTGTGGCTTTATGATATCAATTATTTGAAAATCTCGAAATCTCTGTATTGTTATTACCATTTCTTAGTCATTTTCAATCCTTCGTAAACACATTTTCTTTGGAGAAATAGCTGCTCATTTATCAATGTTTTCAGAGGCAATTTTAGTTAACAACAATCTTGATTGTTCTCCTAAAACGTTTTGCCTTCATTCGAAAAAAAAGAAACTTTGTTAACCTGTTAAATTTCTTGGTGCTAAAGAAGGGTTTCTGCGATATTATTTTTTTAACCTGTAAATAGTTTTACCCCAGCAAGAATTCATGATTACATCCCCGATGATTTGTGGTTAAATCTCCAAGAATTCGAGTTGAAATCCCCTTAGAATTCAAGTTGAAATCCCCTTAGAATTCGTTGTTAAATCTCCCCAGAATTCGTGATTAAGTCCCCCAGGGTTCATGGTTAAATCCACAAGAATTCGTGGTTAAATCTCCCCCAGAATTCGTGGTTAAATCTCCCCCAGAATAGGGGACTAAATTCCCCAAAATTCGTGATTAAATCCCTACAGAATTCGAGATTAAATCTCCCCCAGATTGTTGTTAAATCTCCCCAGAATTCATGGTTAAATCTCCACAGAATTTATGGTTAAATCTCCCCAGAATTCATGGTTAAATCTCCACAATTTATGGTTAAATCTCCCCAGAATTGATGGTTAAATCTCCACAGAATTCATGGTTAAATCTCCCCAGAATTTATGGTTAAATCTCCACAGAATTTATGGTTAAATCTCCCCAGAATTCATGGTTAAATTCCACAGAATTCATGGTTAAATCTCCCCAGAATTCATGGTTAAATCTCCACAGAATTCATGGTTAAATCTCCCCAGAATTCATGGTTAAATCTCAACAGAATTCGTGATTAAATCCACCTAGAATTCATTATCAAATCCCCAGAAATCGTGGTTAAATCTCCAGAATTCGGGATTAAATTCCCTGGGATTCGTGGTTAAATTCCGAGATTTTGGGTTTAAATCCCCCAAGGATTTTGGGTTAAATCTCCCAAGTATTCTGAGTTAAATCCCAAGGATTCTGGGTTAAATCCCCTAAGGATTCTGGGTTAAACGTTCCAAGGATTGTGGATTAAATCTCCCAAGGATCGTGGATTAAATCTCCCAAGGATTAGGACTTGAAAACCATAAGAGTTCGGGATAAAGTCCCTCATCAGGATTTTTGGTTAAATCCCGCACGGAATTTATGGTTAAATCCCCTATAAGATTTGTAGTTAATCCCTCATAAGATTTGTAGTTAAATCCCACATAGGATTTGTAGTTAAATCCCACATAGGATTTGTAGTTAAATCCCTCATAAGATTTGTAGTTAAATCCCACATAGGATTTGTAGTTAAATCCCACATAGGATTTGTAGTTAAATCCCTCATAGGATTTGTAGTTAAATTTCCCAACAGGGTGTTTCATTAGATCCCCCAGGATTCTGGGTTAAATCCCCCCAGGATACAAGGTTAAATCCCCGAGAATTTGTGGTTAAATGTCCTAAGCATTCGGATTCAAATCCCCCAGGAATCGTGGTTAAATCCCCAATTTCATGGTTAAATCCCCGAGGATTCGGTGTTAAATCCCCGGATTTCATGGTTAAATCTCCAAGGGTTTTGGGTTGAATCTCCTAAGAATTCTGACTTGAAACCCCCAATTGTTCGGGATTAAATCCCCCACAGGATAAGTGGTGAAATCCCCTGTAGGATTTGTGGCGAAATTCCCCATAGGATTTGTGGTGAAATCCCACGTATGATTTGTGGTGAAATCCCACGCATGATTTGTGGTTAAATCCCCCGTATGATTTGTGATTAAATCCTCCGTAGTATTTGTGGTTAATTATTCCGTAGTATTTGTAGTTAAATCCTCCGTAGGATTTGTGGTTAAATCCCCACAGGAATTGTGATTAAATCCCCCAGGATTCGGGGTTAAATACCCTAGGATTCATGGTTAAATGCCCCAAGCCTTTTTACCTAAATCCTGAGGATTTGTGGTTAAATTCACCACAGGATTATGGGATCAATCCGCCTGTATTCTGTGGGCAAATTACCAGGATTTTGGGGTAAATCTTCCACAGGATTTGGGGATTTAATCTCAAGGATTTTGGGGGTAAATCTCCCAGGATATTGGTGGCAAATTCCCAGGATTTTTGGGGTAAATCTTCCTCAGGATTCGGGGAATTAATCCCAAGGATTTTGGGGTAAATCTGCCAGGATAATGGTGACAAATTCCCAGGATTTTGGGGTAAATCTTCCTCAGGATTCGGGGATTTAATCCCAAGGATTTTGGGGTAAATCTCCCAGGATAATGGTGGCAAATTCCCAGGATTTTGGGGGTAAATCTTTCGCAGGATTCGGGGATTTAATCCCAATGATTTTGGGGTAAATCTCCCAGGATAATTGTGGTAAATCCCCCATGATTTTGCGGCAAATCCCCACAGGATTCGTGGATAAATCCCCCGATGATTTTGTGGAAAATCACCCAGGATTCTGGAGGAGAGTATGTTGACTGACATAAGATTGTCAAAGGAAACTATAAACTTGAGGTAAAGAATGTTCTTGTTTTCTTTAAAAATCTGTTGGTTAAAATCGAGTTCCAACGTTAGCGACCAATAGGCGGACTTGAGTAATTACGAGTAACAACGTACAATTGAAACTGGCAAAATTTATTTTAAAGATCCTGTTTTTTTTCTTTATAATTAAAGTTAATAAAACTTCAGATTTGCGATCATTTAAATGTCTTGATTATGAAAATCTCCAGATGAAATGTGCTAAAGAATGTCACCTTATTTTTTTTCTCTTTAATTTATTACCTCCGCCTATGAAGTTGGAAGGGGGTAATGTTTTACCCTGGACCCACTAAGAGCGTCTCTTAGTGGGTCCTGGTTGTACCCCTGTGTGTGTGTGTGTGTGTGTGTGAACAGCTCACGTACAACAATTTTAATCGTAGAGTAGTGAAACTTGCAGGGATTAACTTTTATGTAAAAAGCTGGATATTATTAAACTTTGTAAGGCCAAGATGGAAGGTCAGGTTCAAGCAAAAGGTCCAATTCACATAATCAGCCATAAGTCTGCACATCGTCATCACAGACTTCAAACTCGGTTCATATTTGAGTGAATGAAAATCCACGTCAATTAATACATGTTAAGGTCAAAGGTCAAGAATTCAAAGTTGAGCTAAAGGTAGAAAATTAAGCTGCCGTGGCGTAGGTCTGCTTTCTACTGATTGCCCCCCTAGTTCTCTGTTCACATAAACCTTTTTTAATTCACTGATAAGGTCAACTAACGTCGTCTGTACTTTTATTATTTCGTTTATTTCCTTCTAATTTCGTTTAGTCTAATTGTTGCTTATTTGGCTAATTCCATTGCATTTACTTGGAATGGTTAATGTAAGAGTATAATAACAAAGTTAAATTATTCAGCAGAGACGGCAGTTACTGTAACAGAAAGGCCGAAGGCCAGTCTGTACTGGAGCAGTAATTAACGGGTTTTGAGCGAAGCGAAAAATCTATTTTTGGGTGGGATGGCCATGTCGTCCTGATGGAAGTTCCTATAGGGTAGCTTCCTAGGGTAT
This sequence comes from Palaemon carinicauda, assembly GCF_036898095.1. Taxonomy (NCBI): domain Eukaryota; kingdom Metazoa; phylum Arthropoda; class Malacostraca; order Decapoda; family Palaemonidae; genus Palaemon; species Palaemon carinicauda. The sequence goes on along the minus strand of NC_090727.1, from coordinate 61,824,307 downwards.
ATTACAACTACGGCGATATTCCCAGAGAATTTACCTTAAGGTACCCAGAATTCTAACTCCTGGAGCGAATATCCCTAATGAAAGTACCAGGGATATCACGAAATATCAGAGGACGTATTCTTGACACGCCACATGGCAATCTGCATCCCGAACAGAGATAACACTTCGAAGGGGTCAATTGGCAAGAAAACGAAAACGAGAAAGAAAAAGGAGAGCCGTTCGCAAGGCGCTCTCTTCTCCCGTTTCGTAAGCGTGCATTGCGCCGATCCTGGCGCCATCTGTATTCCTTGTAGCGATACACGAGGTGCTACAGATACTGTATGTAGGGAGGGGTCCTACGGCCCTTTCATAGAAAGGGAAGGGCGGGTCCATCAGGACGACATGGCCATCTCACCCAAAAATAGATTTTTAGCTTCGCTCAAAATCCGTTTTTTGGGCTCAAGCCATGTCGTCCTGATGGAAGTATACCAGAGCATTACTGTATCTGTGGATTCTCAGAACGGGCCGTACTCCCCAGAGGTATTTCCTCGGTCGACTAGACCTAGAGACCTAATATGTTACCGTTATACATCTTTTCAACTAACCATAAACCATGTTAGAGCTTCCTGCCCCCTACAGGGAAGAGTCCTACTAGACTCTGGAAAAGTCTCGAAGAGTACATATACCTATGTATGAATACCAGGCAAGAAATATATAGTGCTCTCACCCTATATTAAGTAAAGCATAGTTTGTAAAGAACCACTGCGTCAATATGAAATATCGACCAGTTCTCCACTCAATACTTGTATTGGACAAAGGTTTATATCCGCATAGGAGGAAACTTGTAAATCCGCCACCGTCCCCTTATGGGATGGAGTCCTCCCACTAAGGGAAAGCATAAACCAATGCAACATTAGCTTGCATAAAGGAACAATCTATTAGAATTATCCCAGATAAATATACATAGAATGAATGCTCAATTATACCAAAAAATTGACACAGGTGAAGGAGACGCAAGGTTCTCAAGAACAAGTTTATTGACAGACAATAAATAGACAGGTTAACAACAATTATATATATATATATATATATATATATATATATATATATATATATATATATATATATATATATATATATATAAGAGGAGGATAACCAAAACTTTAAGCATAAGTATGATAGTAAACAGAAACTTGTTTATCTGAAAGAAAAACATTAGTGCCACTTTTACCATACCGAGGTATCAAAGTCATAAAAGTCTGTATTACTAATCAGTCACATTAGTGTTAGAAACGCTCGGCACACATGTCTGCACTTATGCTAGGTTCACCTTTGGAAGTGGTACAGTCAACGTGGGCAACTCGGTGCCCTCACTTAGTTTGTAGCACAGTATGTAACTACACACTCACCCTGGAATTAATCGTCCCAATTAAAACCACTGTTCCTCGCAGAGTTAAACAGCAGGGTTAACGACGCAACCCACTGCTACCACAGATCTCTTTAGTTGCTCCACTTGCTTCGCATAGTGGCGAAAGAACACTCTGGAAGACTTCCAGCCAGTGTATGAACGAAGATGTTCAAAATCCATACAATTAAAGAAATTTAAGGATGAGGCAACTTTCCTGGGATCGTGACCTGCGGGTGTACTGTTAGGATCCGCTCTGCGAATAAAATATGTGATTTTCGCCCTGAGTTGATTCAGTGATAAATTTGAGCCTGATGTTTCTCCCCTGAATAGTTGACCACCCTTGAAGTCTGAAGTTCTACGAAGATAGACCTTTAGGCATTCTACTGGACATAGAGATGCATCTTCTTTCAGAGGGCAGATTCTCCAGGGACCCCACCTGTTGGTGGGTAACTCATTCTTGGCGAGAAACGTAGGATCCGGAAACAGGTTCAGTTCTCCCCCATCCAGGAACTGAACACGACCTTCCTCTCTCAAGAGGGCTACAATCTCACTAACCCTGGCCCCGGACGCGAGTGCAAATAGGAAAATAACTTTTTGGGTCAAATCCTTTAACGCACACTCCTCTTTGTTCAACAGAGAAGTGAAATGAAGAACTTTGTCTAAAGACCATGAAATGGGCTTTGGAGGTGCTGAAGGTCTAAGCCTAGCGCAGGCTTTCGGAACTTTATTAAAGATCTCGTTAGCGAGGTCGACCTGGAAGGCATATAGAATGGGTCTTGTCAAAGCAGACTTACACGTTGAAATCGTGTTAGCTGCCAACCCTTGACCATGGAGGTGGATGAAGAAAGATAAGCAGAAGTCCGTCGAGATCTGTGGATTCTTTGCCTTGACAAAGGCCACCCATTTTCTCCAAGATGACTCATATTGCCTTCTAGTAGATTTGCACTTATATTCCTCTAGGAAGTCTATGCTGGCTTTCGAAATTCCGAAACGCTTTCTCACCGCTAGGGAGAGAAAATCATGAGCTGCAGGGTCCGGGTTTTCTGTAATGAAGCGCAGACAGTCGACTTCTGGACTCGCTGGGTCAGAACTGGATCTGTTAGCGGTACAAACTTCAGCCGTAGTTCCAATGCCAGGGGGAACCACACGCTGTTCGGCCACTTGTGGGCCACTATTGCCGCTACCCCCTTGAAGGATCTCAGTTTGTTGAGGACCCTCAACAGAAGGTTGTGAGGAGGGAACAGATAAATCCTGGACCATCTGTTCCAGTCGAGGGACATCGCGTCCACTGCTTCCGCTAAGGGGTCCTCGTACGGGGACACGTGCAGGGGCAACTTCTTGTTGTCTTTCGTCGCAAAGAGGGCTATCTGCAGTTCTGGGACTTGACTCAAGATGAAGGAGAACGATCCTGCGTCTAGGGACCATTCCGACTCTATCGGTGTGAACCTGGATAGAGCGTCCGCTGTCACATTGCGGACTCCTTGAAGGTGAACTGCCGACAGGTATCACTTCTTCTTTTCTGCCAATCGGAAGATGGCCAACATCACCTGGTAGAGAGGTGGCGACCTTGATCCTTGTCGATTCAAGCATCTCACAACTACCTCACTGTCCAGCACCAACCTTATGTGGATTGAGTGACGCGGGGAGACTTTCTTTAAGGTAAGGAGCACTGCCATAGCTTCTAGAAAGTTTATGTGAAAGGTTTTGAATAAATTGGACCAAGTCCCTTGGGTCTTTTTCCGATGAGAGTGACCTCCCCACCCCTCCTTCGAGGCGTCTGTGTGAATCGTCACCGACGGGGGAGGTGGCTGAAGAAGTACCGACTTCTTTAGATGTCTGGCTTGGGACCAAGGCCTGAGAAGAGTACGTAGACGAAGCGGAACTGGTCTTCTCAGATCTCTTCGCACGTTTGATGTATAACTTCTCCAAACTCCGGTTGCATCCTTTAGCTGTGCTCTTAGCACCGGGTCTGTTACCGAAGCAAACTGGAGAGAACCCAGTACTCTCTCCTGTTCGCGTCTTGATATCCTATCGGAATCTAGAAGTCTCTTGACAGAACCAGCTATCTCCTTCCTTTTCTTCGCCAGGATGGAGAATTGGTGTGACATTAGGTCCCAGTGGATTCCCAACCACTGGAACTTTTGAGATGGAGAAAGTCAAGACTTTTTTCTGTTGATCTTGAAGCCTAGATACTCTAGGAACTGGATCACCTGCAGAGAAGCTTGCAAGCATTCTGTCTTGGATGCTGCCCACACCAGCCAGTCGTCCAGGTAGGCTACCACCTGAATTCCCTTTAGGCGTAATTGTTTGAGAGCTACGCTCGCAAGCTTCGTGAAGATCCTTGGAGCTATATTTAGCCCAAATGGCATGGCTCTGAAGGCGTATAGTCTTCGTTGTAGCTTGAACCCTAGGTAGGGGGAGAGTCGACAGTTGATTGGAACGTGCCAATAGGCGTCTGACAAGTCTATGGAGACGGTATATGCCCTCTTGGGCAGTAAGGTCCTTATGTGTTGCAGTGTTAGCATCTTGAACTTGCAGTTCACTATGAACTTGTTGAGTGGCGACAAGTCCAGAATGACTCTGAGTTTTTCCGAGTCTTTCTTGGGAACACAAAACAGCCTCCCTTGGAATTTGATGGACTTCACCCTTCGGATCACTTTTTTCTCCAACAGTTCTTGGATGTACTCCTCCAGAACGGGGGTGGAGTGTTGGAAAAACTGAGGGCACGGGGCTGGAGTGCTGTACCAGCTCCAGCCCAGTCCATGCTTGAGTAGGCTGTGGGCCCAGGGATCGAAGGTCCACCGATCCCGAAAACTTTGAAGTCTCCATCCTACCGGTATCATCTCACTTGGACTGCTGTCCTGAGGTCTTGCCTCCCTGACCGCGACCACCCCTGAATCCCCTTCCCCTTGAGGGGCGCCTAGACGAGCCTCTGGCTGCTCCTCTAGGCTTTGCTCGAAAGGAAGTTGACTGCCCTTCGAACGTTGGGTTGAATGCCGGGGACTGTGTCGACGCGGCCTGGGGTACCCACTGGAATGTGGTTGGGGTTTGTGCCACCATCTGGGGCACTTAAGGCATTAGCAATTGCTGTTGCTGTTGCTGTCTAAATGGCTTGGCTGGCCGAGACGGTAGCCTAGTCCTCTTAGTCTTTCTCTTTGGTTGGGGACCCTCATCTGGGGAAGACTTTCTCTTGATAAACAGGCCCCACTTCTGGAGAAGGTTTCTATTCTCCGTGGCGGCCTTATCAACAACTTCTTTGACCGATTTGCTAGGGAAAAGGTCTTTGCCCCAAATGTTGGAGGAGATTAGTTTCCTTGGCTCATGCCTCACCGTAGCCGAGGTGAACACGAACTCCCTTCAAGCTCTCCTCGCCCTGACGAAGCTGTAGAGATCCTTCATCACTGTGGCCAGATGAGTCTTGGCCACTACCATGAACATTTCATGGACCTTGGGGTCACTTGCCATCGTCTCAAGAGTGGTCTGAAGAGACATTGAGGCAGCCAGTCTTTCTTTTGTCTCGAGCTCTCTCTGCAAAAGAAAGTCAGACAGCTTAGGGAGGTTCTCACCGAACTGACGTCCGACAATATTAGCCTCCAACTTCCAGACTGAGAAGGTAAGATGGACGTCCTTCCAGTCCTTGTGGTCCATAGGTAGGGCCAGCGACAAGGGTTTACACTCCTCCAGGCAGGGGCAAGGCTTGCCAGCCTCGACTGCTTTTAATACAGCCGCAAACCCTTTCTGCAAAAAGGGGAAGGCTCTAGCAGGAGAGGACACAAAGGAAGGGAGCTTCTTACTCAATGCAGCTACCTTTGAGTTCATGAAGCCCTCTCTTTCATCGAAGATGAAAGCAAAGCTTGAGCCTTAGCATGGTTCATCACTATGACCTCCTTCGGCTCTGTCTCCTCCTTTGAAGCTGGTTCCTTCCTCAACCGGACATAACAGTCCGGATATGACCCTTTGCTGGGCCAGAATTCCACCTCCTCTAGGGGAACTGAACCCAACTTATCCGACATGACGATCTTTCCAATCGTCATCGGCATATGCTCAGCATATCTCCACGGGTTAGCATCTGAGCACAAGGGAAGGTCTTTCACATTGAGCCTTTTCTGGGGCCCACGTGATGCTGCAAGCTTCTGCATCTGCAGTTCCATTGCAGCCGCCTTCTCAATATTCTCCTTCTGCATTTGTTGGATCATTCCAACAATGGAGGAGAGGGCCTGTCCCAGCTCTACTGGGAGAGCGGACGATGTTGAGGGAATAGGTTCAGGGATCTGAACCGGAGCAGCCGACACCTCGTCGGCCTCTTCCTCTACAATGTCTGGGGCTTGATCTTCATCCTGGCCTCCTGCCAGAAGGTCTTCCTCCAGACGCTCGGACACGTCAGACATCCTGTCGTCCAACTGGATGTCTTGCAAGGCGACCGCGACTTCAGCATCCACCTGGATCTGAACTAGGGGGATCTCTTCTTGAGGCTGGGGAATCACTGCATCAGCTGATGCCCTAGGGAAAAGGTAAGCCCTCATCTTCTCACTTGGAAGATAAGGTCCAGAGGTGTTCTTCTGGAAGCCCCTTACCCAGGTACGAAGCTTCTCCCTTGCTATATCCCTTGATTCCGCCGTCCTATCGGAATCAAAAGCCTCTGTAATCAGGTTAGAGCACACGGTACATACCTGAGGGTCCCAATACCGGAGATCACCCTTGGAGACAGCGCATGCTGCGTGCCTCCTACATAACTCATGTCCGCAGAAGTTCTTACTGCGGACGTTGCAGAAAACATTTCTGCTCTTCGGATGGTCCTCCTGTAAAGAGAAGAAATTTCCATGAGTATCAAGTGAACTACGTATCACTGGATATGCACAGTTTAGCATAACAAATCAGAAAGGAAAGACACACACTTGTGTTTTCCGCACAACCAATTGTTGCAGCCTTCCAGATAATAAAATCGTATGGTTAATCTGTCCTAGAGTAACCAATGAAAAATTTCCAGAGGAAACAGGTGTAGCTCACACCTAAGATATGATTTTAAAATCCCGGATAATAGACAAGAAAGAACTCACTTTCTTATCTGTAAGGCAACACCAAAGGGCTGTGCCAGACAACACACAAAAGTGTTAGAAAACACAGTGTTGTACCAATACTATACTATAGTTTTCTTCCTACAGTATATGCTATACTGAAGAATACTGGTACAGTATAGAAGGTAATGCGCCGGCCGGCAAGTCACCATAACTAGCTTTAAAGTATACTACTTGACAGCTATATGGTGGCAGAACGCTGGTTCAAATGCATGTGCCGGCCAACAGCCAAAGTTGGCCGGCAATAACTGCCGGCCGGCAACTACACAAGGTAGCACCAGGCTGCCGGCCACCGCTCATAGCGACCGGCAGACAAAGGCGTGACAATAGCCGGCCGGCAAAGGTAAACAACTGATGCCGGCCAGCAGCAAAAGAACCAGAGAACTTTGACTGCCCGGCTTCCGGCCACATAGGACGGCAGCAGGGTTGGGTACAGCACTAGAAGAAAACAGAATGGATGCTAGGATAAGAGAGTATACTACCTCCAAGCCCGGCAATCCGAAAGAGTGCATATAAGGAAGGGGAGAATCTAATTCAGGCTTCCTGACCAATGCCGTCTGGCCCTACAGACAGACATGGATGAGGGACCAAGGGAGGTCCGGGCAGCACTCAAAGCAGAAGACCTTTGCCGGCCGGCACACTCTGCCGGCCGGCAAGGGAACGAGTCAATTCCACATCTTAACCTATACTAGGTCCAGATGTAGAATGACGAACGGTACTGTAACGGCTAGGCCATTACAGAGATAGAGGGGGAAGGGACAAAGAGGGTCCTACCAATCTTGCTTTAGTAAAGAATCACCCGCAGCCAAGAAAACTCATCTTAGCTTAAGGGAGATCCAAGGGGGGAGGCCAGCAATACTTGCCAACCCCCACTGAACCAAAGCTAGGAAGGTGTTGCTAATCCCAGGGAAAGGATCTTATCCTCCCACCGAGAACAGCAACAAGGACTAGTCTGCTAGATCACAAAAGAAGGAATCATCTCGTACAGAAACCTTCGGGATTGACCTAAGGAGGCTAAGCCTCCTATGTCTGCGTCAGACTAGCGAGGGAGACTCTACCCCAAGCTAGACAAACAGAGATTCAGACTAAAAAAACTCTGATGTTCTGCCCCTCTCTGAAGCCAGACTTACTGGAACAGGAAGGTACAGTAACACCCCAATATAGTTGTATCGAAAGTTAATTCAGATAAACCACTAGGGTTAAGGCCAAGGCTTAAACAGAGGGAAAGGGATTGCATACCTTCTCCGAAGAAAAGAAAGCGACCGGGGAGTATGAGAAAGTATACTAAGGCTCCATAGGCAACTTAGCCTAGGCATCAAGAGAATCGATTACCTAAATCACCGAAACTCACTCGTATACTATCTTGGAAATAATCAATATAATCTTAAATGTATAAAACTGCCTAAAGCTTCAATAAAATTTTAAAACACTCGGAAATCCAAAAATCATGCAGGAAAGTACTAGGGCCAAACGACTAGGCTACATGGTCTAGCGTAGGCCAGAATTGGCGAATACTTCGCCAAAACAAACAATACTAAAAGCACGAAAAAGGAAATCCTATGTAACGCTAAATAGCTAAAATTATTAAAGCAAAACAGCCGGGAACGTCGCTCTAGCTAACTAAAACTCATACCTAGCGAGCGACAGCGTCCAGGACGCCTCCGGTAGGCAACGGCTCTTGTAACAAAGATTATTACTATTAATCACTTTTTAAAATTACCAAGAGCCTACATTTATACATAAAAGAAATAATACTCAACTTATCAGAGGCCGGCGAAGTTGGAGAAAGCATAATAAGTGATTAAATCCAAGATTTTGTGAGAAACACAGGAAAAAACACCGAGTTGTTAAGCTACGCAAAAAGGAATACAGATGGCGCCAGGATCGGCGCAATGCACGCTTACGAAACGGGAGAAGAGAGAGCCTTGCGAACGGCTCTCCTTTTTCTTTCTCGTTTTCGTTTTCTTGCCAATTGACCCCTTCGAAGTGTTATCTCTGTTCGGGGTGCAGATTGCCATGTGGCGTGTCAAGAATACGTCCTCTGATATTTCGCGATATCCCTGGTACTTTCATTAGGGATATTCGCTCCAGGAGTTAGAATTCTGGGTACCTTAAGGTAAATTCTCTGGGAATATCGCCGTAGTTGTAATATACCCTAGGAAGCTACCCTATAGGAACTTCCATCAAGACGACATGGCTTGAGGCCAAAAAAGGTCTGTAGGCTACTGAGTAAGTGACCTTAGCTCTGTTAGAATGATCTTTTTGTCTATTAAACATTTCTACTCTGTTGATATAAAGGTCGATGTGAATTAATGTGACCAATGACCTTTCAAAGAGCTATATTAATCACCTTTTCACCTCCCCCTTCGTTGCTCACAGTTGGGGAGAGGTTGGGGGTGTCTTATAACTGGCCACTCAGATTAAGGATGTAATGCTCTTAGTATTGCACATCGCATTTTCTATGTATCCGAATGTCTTACTTTTCAAAATTTTGGTTAAATAGTTTGGTCAATGAGGACAATATGTAAATAAACTTTATGCAAACGTAACCATTCAAAATGCAACGCCATAAACGCTTGCTCTTAAAATCAGCTCTATTCATGTTTGCGATTTGAGAGGAACGGTTTGAAAACGATAATTTATCGAGAATTTTACGAAGTCACCTTAAGAAATATTAAGCCAGTATTTATCCCTAGAGTTCTCGTTACATCTAATGTACATTTGAGACTTATGATGCCAGATAAATCAGTCAATCAATTATTCAACCGTGGCAGTCCAACAATTGATGATTAACAATCTATTCATAAATTATAAACGACGAATACATTTCCACACATAAAATTAATAAAGTTTTTAGCAGTATCGTTTATTCTATTTGTGCTATGATTTACATTTTAGCAAATATTTAATATCTCAACGTATTATATATTTAAATAATCAATTTTCTGTTTAAAGATTGCAGGTATGGTTAATTCTCTCTCTCTCTCTCTCTCTCTCTCTCTCTCTCTCTCTCTCTCTCTCTCTCTCTCTCTCTCTCGCTCGTAAATATTAAATCCGAAATGTATTATATATTTAAATCATTAATTTTCTCTAACTACTTAAAGGTTGGAGGTATGGTTAATATTCTCTCTCTCTCTCTCTCTCTCTCTCTCTCTCTCTCTCTCTCTCTCTCTCTCTCCCCTGGACCGTGGTTGGTATATTTCAGTTTTAAAATATTAGCATTTACGCTCTCATTGAAGTGACAATACCAATTCTTTAAGTGGTGCTTCAATCTTTGTTAAAACATGAAACGAACTATAGTCATATGGCACAAGCGGCATTCACTTTTCTTCAAGACCTTAATTCATGATTGGTTCCCATATCTTATGCATTTGTTTTGCTAGTATTTACGCAGAAAAAAGTGCGTATTTTAAACTTTTGTAATTCAGATAGTGAAATATGAACTTTGTCACTATTCTCGTTTCGTAGAATATGGTTAATATTTATGTAAATTTGTAGAGAAATAAGTTAAGAAATAAGTGTGTTATGTCGCCAGTCTTTTGTTCTTAACCGGTCGTAGATACAACCGAATATAAGTACCAGTCTCTCTCTCTCTCTCTCTCTCTCTCTCTCTCCTCTCTCTCTCTCTCTCTCTCTCTCTCTCTCTCTCTGAGAGAGAGAGAGAGAGAGAGAGAGAGAGAGAGAGAGAGAGAGAGAGAGAGAGAGAGAGAGAGAGAATGCACTGAACTTGGTTATAAATGCTAATTTAATACATGAGCTAAATTGCGAGAATTCTATTTTATGGAGAATTTTGGAAATTTCACCACTTCGTCTTTCACCAAGCTTACTTACTGTAGACACCTCGAAGCATTTGGCGAGAGTAGCAGGGATAAATTGAATGACTCTATTTTATAAATAACTAGAACTTTTTGGGTGAATTTTGTCTTGGTCTGATGTTAAAGCAATAGAACTTTAAGGGCTTTCTAGAGGATAATGGTCCCTTACCCCAACCCCCATCCGGGAGGGTTTATGGTTCCTAACTGCTCACTCCGCATGATAAGTTTGCGGCCACTCTATCGAATTATAGATAGGTACAAAGCTTCTAAGTTTATTCTTATTATTGTAACTAAGATTAATTTACCTGTACATAACTAAATTAATGAAATCCTCTTCTTTTACTTTTATTCCTCAATTCTACCTTGAAATCAGTTGGGATATCAGTTTTGGCTTTAACATGTGGTGGCCAGTTTGGGCTTGAATTCTTCTTTCATATGCATTGCCTATACTTATGTATGCAACCAGATCCCAGCTTCTTGGATTTTGCATCATCCCTACTTTTATATCGTTTATTGACTGTCCTAATTTTGGGTATGAAAATAAATGTTCTGTAGTATCCTCTTCATCTTTGCATAGGTCACACACATCATCATTGTATCTTCCCCTGGAATTTGCTTTCAACTTGAGCGTATTTAGTCTTGCCTTCATTACATGGACTGCCTTATCCTTACCCATTTCTCTAACGTAGGCTCAGCATTATAAAATTGCAATTTTCTGACCAGCACTTCTAGGTAAAAAAATCGTTTTGGCTTCGTAAATGAATTTGGTTATGCCCAGTTGATCCTTTTTCTATTAGTTAAATGCCTAGTTCAAAATTCAAATTCTGTTGATCAAGACAAGCGTTTGCCATGAATACGCAATTCTTTCTTGTGTTAACCATATCCCATAGGATTGTTGAACCATGCTGTTGTGTAAGTAACGCAGATACTCTTATTATTAAACAAGCTTTCTCGTTCATGTCACTCTGCCTCGTCTTTCTTGATACTCTTGGGCTTGGAGTAATTGAATGTTCGAATATTTTGCCATGTCGACGTTCTATGTTCCTCGCTTGACTTAAATGAGGTTAATAATTGTGTCCTGTTGTTAGGGAACGACTTAAATGAGGTCAATGATTGTACCCTGTTGTCAGGGGACGCCTTATATGGGGTCAATAATTATACCCTGTTGTTAGAGGACGACTTAAATTAAATGAGGTTAATAATTTTACTCTGTTGTCAGGGGACGACTTGAATGAGGACAATTATTGTACCCTGTTGTCAGGGGACGACTTGAATGAGGACAATTATGGTACCTTGTTGTCTGGGGACGACTTGAATGAGGACAATTATGGTACCCTGTTGTCAGGGGACGACTTGAATGAGGACAATTATGGTACCCTGTTGTCAGGGGACGACTTGAATGAGGACAATTATGGTACCCTGTTGCCAGGGGACGACTTGAATGAGGACAATTATGGTACCCTGTTGCCAGGGGACGACTTGAATGAGGACAATTATGGTACCCTGTTGCCAGGGGACGACTTGAATGAGGACAATTATGGTACCCTGTTGTCAGGGGACGACTTGAATGAGGACAATTATGGTACCCTGTTGTCAGGGGACGACTTGAATGAGGACAATTATGGTACCCTGTGGCCAGGGGACGACTTGAATGAGGACAATCATGGTACCCTGTTGCCATGGGACGACTTGAATGAGGACAATTATGGTACCCTGTTGCCAGGGGACGACTTGAAGGAGGACAATTATGGTACCCTGTTGTCAGGGGACGACTTGAATGAGGATACTATACTCCCCATTTTTTTTTTTTTTTTGTGGCGATTTAATCACCATTTTTTTTTTTTTTTTTGGTGGGGATACTATACTCCCCATTTTTGTTTGTGGCGATATCATAATCACTTACTTTTAGAAGTTTATTTCTCGCCCTCCATCAAACACTAAAGGTCTGTTCAGGCGGGCCTTGGTGTATGAAAAAATAATTCCTTTCCAGTTAATATTTTGCTCTGTATCGTTATCAGTTATTTCGCTAGCTTTTTTATTCAGGCTTAATAGTTTTCAGGTCACTATTATAACACTTTCTAAAAAGAAAAGTCTTCAGGTTTTTCTTGAAGGCAGCCACATTTGTGCTATTCTTGACATCGAGTGGAAGGTCGTTAAAGAGTCTCGGTGCAGCATAACTGAACGTTCTTCCTCCTATTGCATGATTCACACTAATCATTTTTTTTTGGAGGGGATACTATACTCCCCATTTTTTTTTCTTTTGTGGCGATATTATAATCATCATTTTTTTTTTGGTGGCGATGATATAATCCCCATTTTCCTTTTTTTTTTTGGTGGCAATACATAATCACCATATTTTTTTCTTTTTTGGTGGGGATACTATAACCCCCATTTTTTTTTGTGGCGATATAATTACCATTTTTTTTTTGGTGGGGATACTATACTCCCCATTTTTTTTTCTTTTTCGTGGCGATATTATAATCACCATTTTTTTTGGAGGGGATACTATAATCCCCATTTTTTTTTTGGTGGCGATATTATGATCACCATTTTTTTTGGTGGGGATACTATAATCCCCATTTTTTTTTATGTTTTTGGTGGCGATATTATGATCACCATTTTTTTGGTGGGGATACTATAATCCCCATTTTTTTTTTTTTTTGTGGCGATGATATAATCACCCAATTTTATTTCTTTTTTGGTGGGGATACTATAGCCCCCATTTTTTTTGGTGGTATTATAATCATGTTTTTTTCTTTTTGGGTGGGGATACTATACTCCCCATTTTTTTTTCTTTTTTTGGTGGCGATATTATAATCACCATTTTTTTCTGGTGGCGATATAATCACCATTTTTTTTGTGGGGATACTATACTCCTCATTTTTTTTTTTTTTACGATATTATAATCACCATTTTCTTTTTTTGGAGGGGATACTATACTCCCCATTTTTTTTTCATTGGTGGCGATATCATGATCACCATTTTTTTTGTGGCGATATAATCACCATTTTTTTTTTTGGTGGGGATACTATACTCCCCATTTTTATTTTCTTTGTTGGCGATATCATAATCATTTTTATGTTTTTTTTTTTTAGTGGCGATATTATAATCACCTTTTTTTTTTTTTTTTTTTTTTTGGCTGCTCCTGTTCCGGCTGTTTTTCACGACTCCCAGCTGTTTGTAGACTTTTCGCTCATAACTGATGCTGTTAGCTACTATCAATTGTAGCTGCTAATTACTGCTGCTGCTAGGTGCAGTCTCTACTTTTGCTAGCTGCTGCATGCTGCTGCTTTCTGCTACTAGCTGCTGCTACTTGCTACTGCTAGCTGCTGTTGCTAGTGCTGCTGCTGCTACTGCTGCTACTGCTGCTCTTGCTTGCGGCTGCTGCTGCTGCAGCTCTTGCTTGCGGCTGCTGCTGCTGCAGCTATTGCTTGCGGCTGCTGCTGCTGCTGCAGCTCTTGCTTGCGGCTGCTGCTGCTGCTGCAGCTCTTGCTTGCGGCTGCTGCTGCTGCTGCAGCTCTTGCTTGCGGCTGCTGCTGCTGCAGCTATTGCTTGCGGCTGCTGCTGCTGCTGCAGCTCTTGCTTGCGGCTGCTGCAGCTCTCTGCTGCTTCTGCAGACTGCTGCAGCTGCTGCTGCTGCTTTTGCTATTTGCTGCTGCTTTTGCTAGTTGCTGCTGCTTTTGCTAGTTGCTGCTGCTTTTGCTAGTTGCTGCAGCTGCTGCTTGCTCCTGCTGCAGCCGCTTGCTACTGCAACTGTTGCTGCTGCTAGCACATGCTGCTTGCTGTTGCTCCTAGTTGCTTCTGCTAACGTCTGCTGCATGCTGCTGCTAACTTCAGCTGCGGCTGCTGCTAGCTACTGCTAACTACTGCTAACTGTTGCTTTTCCATTGCTGCTGGTTCTGCTACTGATGCTAACTTTTGCTAGCTGTTACTATCTTCTGCTCCTGCTATTTGATGCTCCACAGCTGCGAGTTCCTAAAAATTTGGACTGATGCTGCCCACCTGACCATGAATTCCTACCTCCAAAAGATGCAGCTTCTCTTCCCAGCCAAAGATATCTTGGTTCAACCTCCAAGAACTTGTCTGCATACTAGAAGAATCCCAGCTTCATCTCCCTGCAGAGCCAGTCTTCTAGATTATTCCCCCAGAACCACCCGAAGGTTGGTATCCAAAGGAATAGATCTAGATATCCGACCATTTGTACACTTGACAAACACCTTGTACTCGTCCATCAAGGTACATAGCATACTAGAATCAGCCAGGTTCCTTCCCTATGCAGATCCTGATGTCCTCCAGGTTATTCCAAGCATCGTTCAAGCTGGATAGTTAAGCCTTGCATCCTTTAAGCTGGGGGCAGTCCATCCAAGCGTCCTTCAAGCCAAATAGTTTCAGGTGTCCTTTCCAGTGGAACTGATGTCCTGAACCAGTCCAGAATGGGTGAAGCACAAAAATTAGCAAAAAGATTATTCCTTTCCAAACAAAACTAAACAGGAAAAAAAATTCCTTTCCAAATAAAATTAAACAAAGATTTTATTCCCTTTTTCCTATAAACATTTTTTTTGGGGTGGCGATATAATCACCATTTTTTTTTTTGGTGGGGATACTATACTCCCCATTTTTTTTGTGGCAATATTATAATCACCATTTTTTTTTTGGTGGTGATATTATAATCACCATTTATTTTTTTTTTAGGGTAGCGATATTACAATCACCACTTTTTTTTTTTTGGTGGGGATATAATCCCCAGTTTTTTTCATATTTTGCGTTGGGATATAATTCCTCTTTAGTTTTTTTTTTCCAGCCCTGCCTTCTCGTCTCTTGAAGGGTGAATCTATTCAACTGGCTATCCCATATTAAATCCCCAGTCTGCTCACCAGAAATTTCCATATGATATAATTCCTTCAACTCGGGGTGCGTTTGAGAGAGACCGTCTACAAGTTGGCTAATAGCGTAATTCTTATGGTTTAATTCCATCTCTAGCTTCATGTTTCTTTCCATCATATCTTGATATTTCTCCTTATAAATTGCAAATTCGTCTGCCACTGAAGTTAGATTCCTAATTTCTTCTTCCAGTTTTTTATTCTTCTCGTCGGCCTTCACCAACATATTTTTTGCGGCTCTTTCCTCTGAGAGGTCTCTCTTCAGTCGTCTATTCTCTGCTTTAACACCAGCAAATTCTTTCCAGAGTTTTTCCAGTTCCTCCTCAGCCATTTCCAGATCGCACACCACGTCTTTCTTAATTAATAGTTCAGTCTTCAATTTGCAGTTCTCATCCAGGACAGTATCCAATTTAGTTCCCATTCTGTAGACCTCCTCGACTGCAGCATTAAGTTCACTTTCTAAAGTAGCCTTTTGCAAAACGTTTTCAGACTTGACACTGTCCAGTTCAGCCTAGTGTGTTCGGATCTCCTTATCAGCACTTTCGACGTATTCCTCCAATTCGCTTTTCCCAAAGTTTTTTTGTTGGCTGTCTCCAGATCTCCTGTTACTCTTTCCAGCCTCTTCTCGAGCATCCGAATTTCCTCATGGGGATTATCTAATTCCTTTTCTACAGCCACCTTGGCCAAAAGCTCATCACGAATTTTATCGTTTCGAGTTTCAGCTTTTTTTAGACTTACCATAAGAGACTCAATATTCTTATTGGCTCTCTCTAAATCATCAATTAAAGCTAAGTTACCGATGTTATTATATAACTCAATTTCTCCTACCTGAATAGATTTCTTGACCAAAAGCTCCTCACGAAGTTCATCGTTTAGACTTTCAGCTTTTTCTAGACTTACCATAAGAGACTCAATTTTCTTATTTTCTCTATCTGAATCTTCATTTAAAGCTGATATAGCTATGTTGTCCTTAGATAACTCAATTTCTTCTTCCTCTGCGTCATGCACCTCTTCACAGATGCGTTGTAAGTCATTGGTCGTTTCCGTTTCTTGGTGTATTCCAGCGAAGAAATCAT
>NC_090727.1:61798074-61805574 GCF_036898095.1 Palaemon carinicauda | reverse complement strand
GGTTAAATCTCCCAGAATTCATGGTTAAATCACCAGAATTTGTGATTAAATCTCCCAGAATTCATGGTTGAATCACCAGAATTTGTGATTAAATCTCCCAGGATTCGTAGTAATATCTCCCCAGAATTCGTTGTTAAGTCCCCCATAATTGGTGATTAAATCCCCTTGGATTTGTGGTTAAATACCCAGATTTCATGGTTAAATCCCAAAGGATTTTAGGTTAAATACCCAGATTTCGTTGCTAAATCCCAAAAGGATTATAGGGTTAAATCCCCCCCAAGGGATTTGGGCTTGAACCCCCCCAAGGGTTCGAGATTGAATCCCCCACATAATTTTTGGTTAAATTTCCCCCACAGGATTCGTGGTTAAATTCCCCCACAGGATTCGTGGTTAAATTCACCCCCAGGATTTGTGGTTAAATCTCCCAGGATTCATTGTTAAATCCCCAGGATTTTTGGTTAAATCCCCAGGATTTGTAGTTAACTCCCACAGGATTCAGGGTTAAATCCCATAGGGTTTGTGGTTAAATTCCCCAAGCATTTGGATTTAAATCCCCAAGGATTCATGGTTAAATCACATGATTTCATGGTTAATTTCCCGATGATTCGGACTTGAAACCCTCTAAAGGTTCGGAGTTAAATACCCGCACAGGATTTGTAATTAAATACCCCCGCTATTCAGAGTTAGATCCCCTATGATTCATGGTTAAAATTGTCCAAGCATATGGACTTGAATTCCGAGGATTCGGGGTTAAATCCCCCACAGGATTATGGGATAAATCCGCAAGGATTTTGGGGAAAAGATCTTCTCACAGACTTCAGGGATAATTCCCTCAGGATTTTGGGGGTAAATCCCCAAGCATATTTGCCTAAATCCCCCGGCATTTGGGGGTAAACCCCCAATGGATTCTTGGATAAATCCCCCAGGTTTTTGGGGGTAAAATCCACCATGATTTTGGGGTAAACCCCAAAAGAATTTTTGGGTAAGATTCCCCAGGGATTTCGGGGTAAACTGCCACAGGATTATGGGATAAATCCAAAAGGATTTTTGGGAAAATCCCCCCCCCACAGAATTTGGGGTTTAATTCCCTCATGATTTTGGGAGTAAATTCCACAGAATATTGGGGTAAACCCCCCAGCATATTGGGGTGAATCTACTAGGATTTTGTAGTAAACACCACAGGATTTTGTAGCAAACCCCACAGGATTCGTGGATAAATCCCCAAGGATTCGGGTGTGAGGTTTGTGTATCTTACGTAGGGGTGGGGGTGGGGGGGGGGGGCGAGTATGTTGACTTACCTAAATTTATAATATCGTTTGTCAAAGGAAACCATTAAACTTGAGGTATAGAATGTCCTTGTATTCGTTAAAAATCTGTTGGTTAAAATCGAGTTCCAACGTTAGCGACCAACATGTGGGCTTTACTTAAGTACTTAACGAGTAACAACATCCAATTGAAGTGGCTAATTTCATTTTAAAAATTAATGTTAAACTTCAGATTTACGTTCATTTAAATGTCTTGATTATGATAATCCGCCAGATTGAAGTGTGCTGAAGAATACCTTATTTTTTTCCGTTTTTAAATCAGTACCACCTTCCATCCGAAGTTGGAAGGTGGTTATGTTTTACCCAGGACCCACTAAGAGACTATCTTAGTGGGTCCTGGTTTTACCCGCGTGTGTGTTTGTAAACAGCTTCCTGCCCACAACTTTAATTGTAGAATAGTGAAACTTGCAGGGATTAGCTGTTATGTAAAAAGCTGAAAATGGTTAAATTTAGGAAGGTTGAGGTCAAAGGTCAAGGTCACTGTCAAGCAAAATGTCCAACTATCGTAATCAGCTATAAATCTGCACATCGTCGTCACAGACTTCAAACTCGGTTCATATTTGAGTGAATGAAAATCCACGCCAGTAATACATGTTAAGTAAGACCAAAGGTTAAGGATTCAAAGTTGAACGAAAGGTAGAAAATTAAGCTGCCGTGGCGTAGGTCTGCTCTCTACTGATTGCCCCCCTAGTTTTCTGTTCACATAAAGCCTTTTTTTAATTCACTGATAAGGTCAACTAACGTCGTCTGTACTTTTATTATTTCGTATATTTCCTTCTAAATTTCGTTTAGTTTAATTGTTGCCGCCTTTTGCTAATCCCTTTGTCTTTACTTGGAATGGTTAATGTAAGAGTATAATAACAAACAAAGTTAAATCATTTAGCAGAGACATTTATTATTCTTACTTGTTTACTTGTTTTGGGTTTAAATCCAACCCTCCACAGAAGTCGAGTGAACTACTTCTCGGGGCGGGTCCATGTTAATCATCTAACGAAACATTTTCATTATAACTTATACAATTCTTTGATTGTAGCATCTTCCAAATCATATGATCTTGTGAAAAGTAAAGTCTTTAGTTTTCTTCTTAAATTCAATTGCTCCTTTAGGTCCTTCATTTCAGTTGGCAGTTTATTATAGTGTCTAGGCGCACAGTAGCTAAAAGCCCTTTCACCAAATTTTACTATTTGTTCTTGGTTC
Organism: Palaemon carinicauda; assembly: GCF_036898095.1. Lineage (NCBI taxonomy): Eukaryota > Metazoa > Arthropoda > Malacostraca > Decapoda > Palaemonidae > Palaemon > Palaemon carinicauda. The sequence continues at coordinate 61,803,052 of NC_090727.1, read as the reverse complement.
AGATAGCCTGTTTGTCACTCATGTGTCCTTGTGTTAACATTTGTTCCTAGTTCTAGTTTATTCAGGCATTCTTTTAGATATTTTGGTTATCATTTTGGTTCAGTATCTTAAACGTTAGTAAGAGTAGCTTGTATTCAATTCTCGCTTTTACCGGTAGCCAGTGTAATTTTAATTAGTGCAGGGGTAATTCTTTCCCTATTGTGTAGTCCTTTTATTAATCTGGCGGCTCTGTTTTGTACTCTCTGAATTTTCTTCAGCTGATAATTTGGTAAGCCATAGAACAGTGAGTTGCAGTAATCAATTCTTGAAACTATGTGGTGATAAATGAGTATGGCCATAGATTTTTCATCTAAGTATTTACTAATAATGCTATGTTTCTAATATGATAGTTACAATTTTCTTACCATGTTATTTATATGTTCGTTCATTGTCAGTCTATCATCCATGATTACTCCAAGATTCCTGACAGATTTCTTTAGGTCAATGATCGATTGACCTATTTCAATTCTTTGGAAGCATTCGATTCTTTTTATATCTTTATCATTTCCAAAAATAATACATTCACTTTTGTCTTCATTGAGCTTGAGCTTTTTTGTTAACATCCAAGCCTTAATGTCATTCATTATTTCATGTATCTTTCTTTTAGCTTCATCAACTGATTCTATTGGGAAATAGAATTGTGTATCATCAGCGTATATTTTAAACTTAACTCTGTGATTTTCAAGTATATTTGCCAGTTCAATCGTGTAAATTTCAAACAGGAGAGGACCTAGTACACTGCCTTGAGGCACCCCTTTGGTTAGTTTTCTTGTCTCAGATTCAACATTTGATATTACTACTTTAACTTTGCGCTTTTCAAGATAACTCACAAACCAGTCGTGTGCTCGTTCTACGATGCCCACAGCTTTAAGGTCTTCCATCAGATATGTATGTTCTACAGTATCAAATGCTGCACTTAGATCAAGCATTACAAGAATGCAACACTTGCCATTTGTTATAATTTCTGTTATGTCATTTTTTATCGCTAATATTGTTGTTTCTGTGGAGTAATTTTCTCTGTATGCAGATTGATCATCAGGTATGACATTAGATTTTTTCAGATATTTCCAGGTTTGTTCGTGTACAGCAGTTTCAATAATTTTCGAAAAATATGACAGATTTGATATTGGTCTATATGAACTTAAATTGTCTGCATCACCTTTTCCTTTATACACAGGCTTGATACACGCAACTTTTTCACAATCAGGGAAAACTGCCTGTGTTAGACTCATATTTACCATGTTTCGGTAGGTCTCTTGTAGTCTGGTGAAATTTTCTGCATCTTTTACATCATTAATTGGAAATGGATAATTCCCGCAGTAGGTTTTTTTTACTTTCTTTATTATTCTCATATAATCACTCTGACTTAACTCTTTGAATACCCTTAGCTTATTTACACCTGTTGCTGATGTATTCCTTTGCTCTGTTGTGCTGATGTTGTGAAAACTGGAGCAGATTTGATTATTTTTTCCTCAAAATACTTAATAAAACCATTTGCTAGGCATTTAGGATCATTAGTTATATCGGGCAACACTTTCTGTCTTTAGACCTAATAGTTTCTTTAGGTTCTTATGTATTTTCCTTGGGTCATTTTCATTGCACACTTTTTTTATAATAGGCCTTTATTTTTAACTAAGATAAGGTAATTGTAGCGATTTCTAGCTGCTTTGTAATGTTGCCAGTTTTCATTATTTTTATTTCTTTTCCATTTATCCTCCATTTTTCTTTTCCTTTTTTTCTCTTCGTGTAATTCATTATCAAACCAGTTCGATTTTTCTTTAATTGTGATTATTTTTGTTATTTCCCGGTCACCTATTATTATAATTAGTTGCAAGTATAGTTTTACTTCTATCAGTAATGCAGTTTATACAGGATTGTCCCTCTACAAGGGTGTGATTCTCTTCACAGTTACAGACTGGTGTTATCCCTTTTATATCCTCTAGGCTTTGTTCAATGAACTCTTTTGGATCAAAGTTAGTCTTAATTCTGTATGTGATTTCCTTCTGTATTGCATTATTTTTTCTAACGTCTATTTCAAAAGACATCAACTTATGCATTGGGGATATAGAGCAGTCAGGTTCAATCTCCATATTTAGTATGATGTTGTTGTTTTTGTTTACTATGACTAGATCTAGTATATGATTAGACTGAGCTGTTGGTTCAGACACTGTTTTCAAGGTCGTGGTTGTCAATCAATTCTCTAAATTCATTGACATATGGGTCTACTCTGTTATCAAGATGTAGGTTGAAATCACCACATATAACTATATTTCGATTGTCATTCAATGTATCTAGTAAGTTATTAAATTCATCTAGAAACATTCTTTTGCTTTTGCTCGGTGGTCTATAGAGTATAACTATTTGTAGATTTACATTTCGAGATAAAATTTTAATATTCATATATTCAAATGAATTAACTATGAGATGATTTCTTACTGTAACTTTGTATGATTTCTTTATTAAGATTCCAATGCCACCACCTCTTTTGTTTTCTCTTGGTTCATGATAAAAGTTATAAGATTTAGGTGTCATTTCATTTATTTTCGATCTGTTACTCACATTACCACTCAACCAAGTTTCAGTTAATAAGCAAATATCCACATCTTGATCACTTACGACTTCCTTAATGATATGAGTTTTGTTGCCAATGGATTGTATATTTATTAGATTACATAATATTTTCTTAATCGAAGCCATGGTCAGTATTGTTTCTGGCTCTTATTATTTCTTGCTTATAAACTTCACAGTTTACTTTGTCATAGGATTTATGTTCTGTGTCATCATAGTTCTTTCTCACACAATTTATGCATTTAACTTCAACAACATTGCAATGACCTGCTTTATGTTCTCTCGCGCACTTAGGGCACGACTGTTTATTCTTGCAATTTGCTGCACTATGCCCAAATTCCTGGCATTTGTAACACTGGTAGGGCATGTAATGATCGTAAACATTACATATTCTATATGTGGTACTAAGTTTATCTCCATTTTCATAGATTGCTTTACGTATCTTAGGTGTACATTTTATAATATAGTGTTTATGTTTATCCATTCTTGAATTTTCTTGCATTATGATAGTCAGATCATCGTTTTCTACAATGTGTCTATTTAGCCACTGGTTCTTAAGCTTCAGACTTTGAATAATATCATCATCATCTTCTGGTACATTAGTAAGTTTTATCTTCGGTTTAAGTTTTCCTTTTTCAGTAACAGTAATCTTGTTTACATTACCTTGTTCCAATTCTGATTTTGCCTGCTCCAGGTTCTGTTTATCTGCAAATTTTATGATCAGGTGGCCATCTTTTGTTTCAGCAGTACTTTCAACTTGGGCTTTTAATTTGGTCATAATTGTTTTCTTATCATTAACTGCTGACACCTTATCAGTTGATTTTACAATCAATGTTTTCTTTGATTTCAGCTTTTCAGCATATGTGCCAGTTAGATGCTTCCTATCTATGTCATCTTCATTCCTTTTCTTTTCATTTTTTGATTCTTTCATTTCATTTCTTAATTCATGCATCTCATCTCTTGTTTCTTGCAATTTATTTCTCATTTCTGTCATGCTATCCTTCATTTCTTCTATTTTATTCATCAAGACCTGAACCAAATGCTGGGACATTACGACTTCTTCATCCAATACTTTTCTTTGTATGTTTGTTGCATCCTCATTGAACTTATCAGTGCAATTTCTACATATGTAATAAATATGTTCGTTACACAATAGTCTTCTGCCAGCTTGTGATAAATTTTCTATTAATCCAGAACATTCGTTTTCAATATGATACCATTTTTGACATCTATTACAACAAATTCCCTCATTGGCAACGACAGTCTTGCAGTGCTCACATAGTTCAGTGTCATCAGATTCCACGGTGGCCAACGATCCATTCGCTGATTCATCATTTCTTCCACAGGCACCTTCCTCCATGTTGTCACTATCATATACTGGTGTATTCTTCATTATCTGTAGAAATTCATTTGTTTCATCTTCAACTGATTTTCCTCTTTCAGTCTTTTCATGAGGTTTTCCTTCTAATTTTCTTAATGGCTCCTAACATTTTCGTAGTTTACACTATATCTAAGTCCAAATGGGTCAGGAAAACCATAATTGGTAACTCTTACCTGTGTCCTAGTTGTAATCAACTATTAATATGTAATTTTGCACTACTTAGTATTCCAATGACGCTGATTCCAGTTAATATAACTTAATGATGTCGGAAATTATTAACTTAACGATTTTCACTTTTAACTTGCCACTATTGTTTGTTGTTAAATTTTAACAGAGCACTTCTTCAGCACGTCCCTCACTCCACCGTCTCAAAGCCAGAGAGGCCGAAGTGCCAGTCTGTACTGGAGCAGTAATTAAGGTCTGTAGGCTACTAAGTGACCTTAGCTCTGTTAGAATGACCTTTTTGTCTATTAAACATTTCCACTATTGATATCAAGGTCCATATTTTCATTTTTTTAATGTTCCCATTGAAAAAATAGGGACTCACTACCACTCCTCGGCCACTTTATTTGATGATATCATCAAATTTTGCAGGTGCCAATTTTGGGGTAGGGGAAACCTAATTAGACATAACTCCGGACTGAATGGTCAGAGAAAGATAAATGACATATCAAAATGTTTGCGTTGGGCCTCTCTAATAGATAAGATAAACAATTTGCAATTATGGCCACTCGGAGTAAGGATGTAATGTTCTTAGTATTACACAACGCTGATCCTGGGGCTCTGATCCTGAGGTCTGTAAGAGAATCCAAAAATTGATGTATCAAAATATATATGGCTTATTTGAATAAGGACAACACGTCTAAATATGCAAAATTTATCATATGTATATATATATATATATATATATTATATATATTGTATATATATATATATATATATATATATATTGATTTCATTCATACATATTATTACCACTACTACTAATAC
>NC_090727.1:61782269-61797574 GCF_036898095.1 Palaemon carinicauda | reverse complement strand
AAATAGTCACTTATCTAAAGATCTCGAATTTTAATGACACAGAAATTGAGAAGAAGCACTCAAAGAGAATTTGAATAACTATAATCGGAAATAAACAATGGAATATCAACAGTTATATCAAGAAATGATAGAATTCTCGAATATAAATAATATATTTCAGGAATACGATAATAAGAAATTGAATTATAATTAATACGAAATTAGGACACAAAGAGAGACAGATGATTTCCGCCCCCTTCGGCCTTCGGGTGTCGAAGTAAATGAAATGAAACGGATTCTCGGCCAGTCACCACGAGTAACGGTATCTCTCTCTCTCTCTCTCTCTCTCTCTCTCTCTCTCTCTCTCTCTCTCTCTCTCTCTCTCTCTCTCGCTTATTGGAAACCTTGTATATGCAATAGTTTATATATCGACGCTCTTATACCTTATATATATATATATATATATATATATATATATATATATATAGATATATATATATATATATATATATATATATATATATATATATATATATATATATATATATATATATGTATATATATATATATATATATATATATATATATATATATATATATATATACTCTCCATTTTTTAAATAAGGTTCTAACTAAATATTAGAGAATTAGACGCATATAATATATACGAGATTTTTTATAAATGATGGTCTGATGATTTAGAGAGAGAGAGAGAGAGAGAGAGAGAGAGAGAGAGAGAGAGAGAGAGAGAGAGAGAGAGAGAGAGAGAGAGAGAGAGAGAGAAGCTAAGACATCTGACTGCTTTGTTTTCCAACACTGCACCATTGCCAAATCTCCAAATCATATTCGACTTTATAATTGAAAAGGGATTTATTATATTATAAATGGTTTAACCTTTGTTTAAAAGACAGTCCTTAAAGCCTTGATTTTTATTCGATCCTCTATTTTCATTTAAATAAACTATCCACTAAACTGTTTTGAACATTTGGCAACGCTGCTTTTCCCCCTTCTATAGGCGGGCCGAAGATGTCTGTCTGTCTGTATAGATTATCCAGGCCCCCAAAGGCCAAAATTGATCCAACATGCTTATCCAGCATCAATAAAGCATAATGCAATGCTATTTATTCGTCAAGCCATAAAGTATCAGTAATAGTTTAAGCCTGATGGTATTTACGTAACTATTTTTAATATTCACGCCAGATAAAGGCTAAATTTTCATGGCTTAATATCGTCTATGCGTAATTAAGATAAGCCAACATATATTACTGAGGATTAAAACTTGATGAACTTTGGCAACCATCTTTGAAATATATTCAAAACCATGTTAAAAACTTTAAGTTTCATATATATATATATATATATATATATATATATATATATATATATATATATATATATATACAGTATATATATTATATAATTTACAAAATAGCCAGAAGAACTGTAATGAAAATGAAGTATAATTAAAAATGTAATAAAAACTAAAAAAAAAAAAAAAAAATGAATTAATAATAGGCTAAGACATAAATGAACCTTAAAACTGACAGATGCATTTTTATTCTAATTAAGTTAACTTACGTATCGGGATATTTTCCAGTTTATATCACCTTATGAGAGAGAGAGAGAGAGAGAGAGAGAGAGAGAGGAGAGAGAGAGAGAGAGAGAGAGAGAGAGAGAGATGCTTCATACAAAAACTACATCTACTCCTAACAGTAGGCCTATTCCAAGAAAATCATTAGACCAAAATATTTATTATTATTATTATTCGTGAAATTATACAAATTAGCAGCACGGGGTCAATTAGAGAGAGAGAGAGAGAGAGAGAGAGAGAGAGAGAGAGAGAGAGGAGAGAGAGAGAGAGAGAGAGAGAGAGAGAGAGAGAGAATCAGCCAGCAACTGTCTGGTGGTAACACAGGGGCAAAAACACCTTTCTTTAGGACAGCCAAATACCCCCCCCCCTTCTCTCTCTCTCTCTCTCTCTCTCTCTCTCTCTCTCTCTCTCTCTCTCTCGATAATAAATAAAAACTTCTTAGAAATGCGTGCGTGTGTGTGTGTGTGTGTGTGTAGAAATCACGAAATCTGACGTGAATACCACATGAAATATGTAGTCTATATATGCATGTATAAATACATGAATTATCGAGACAAAATATTTCATGAAATTTGGGAGAAAAAACAATAAAAAAAATAGTAAAAAATAGATCATGATGAATATGTTTTTCATGCAAAAATGTCTTTAAAACGCTGTAAGGAACAAAAGACAATTGATATATTTACTGAACTCCATTTTGGTTTCCATAAGATAATCATATATATATATATATATATATATATATATATATATATATATATATATATATATATATATATATATATATATGGATCCCTGAGATTGTAAAAGAAGCAGGGGGAAAGGAAGAGAAGACGGTGGATCGACGAACTAAGACAGTTTGCGAGTGTGAACTGGCATAGAAAGACCATAAACAGACACAGTGGAAGGACATGTCTGAGGCCTTTGTCCTGCGGTGGACTATTATTATTATTACTAGCCAAGCTACAACCCTAGTTGGAAAAGCAAGATGCTATAAGCCCAAGGGCTTCAATAGGGAAAAAATAGCCAAGTGAGGAAAGGAAATAAGGAATCTGAGGCCTTTGTCCTGCGATGGACTATTATTATTATCATTATTACTAGCCAAGCTACAACCCTAGTTGGGAAAGCAAGATGCTATAAGCCCAAGGGCTTCAATAGGGAAAAATAGCCAAGTGAGGAAAGGAAATAAGGAATCTGAGGCCTTTGTCCTGCGATGGACTATTATTATTATCATTATTACTAGCCAAGCTACAACCCTAGTTGGGAAAGCAAGATGCTATAAGCCCAAGGGCTTCAATAGGAAAAAAATAGCCAAGTGAGGAAAGGAAATAAGGAAATAAATAAATGATGGGAGTAATATATATATATATATATATATATATATATATATATATATATATATATATATATATATATCTATATATATATATATATCTAAATATATATATATATATATATATATATATATATATATATATATATATATATAAGGGCTTCAATAGGGAAAAAATAGCCAAGTGAGGAAAGGAAATAAGGAAATAAATAAATGATGGGAGTAATATATATATATATATATATATATATATATATATATATATATATACATATATATATATATATATATATATATATATATATATATATATATATATATATATATATATAAGGGCTTCAATAGGGAAAAAATAGCTAAGTGAGGAAAGGAAATAAGGAAATAAATAAATGATGGGAGTAATATATATATATATATATATATATATATATATATATATATATATATATATATATATATATATATATATATATTTCCACAAGAATGTACAGTACATTTCATGAAATTTAAAGTAAAAATTAAAAAAATAATACGAAAGTAACAGAATTTACGAAGAAGGCCGACACAAAGAGAATTAAAATGATGGGAACTACAAAAAGATGAATCACTATAATCGAAAGGACACTTAGAAATACAAAAGTGTGTTATATTGTTACACAATTTGTGTAAAATAACAATAATTGGGCAAAGATTATATTGAAATGTTACGAGAATTCCACACGCCAAATCCCAAGATCTCTGTCTCTCTCTCTCTCTCTCTCTCTCTCTCTCTCTCTCTCTCTCTCTCTCTCTCTCTCTCTCTCAGAATAACCATTTTATAATGGAATAAAGGTTTTTGACTTTGACTTTTGACTCTCTCTCTCTCTCTCTCTCTCTCTCTCTCTCTCTCTCTCTCTCTCTCTCTCTCTCTCTCTCTCTCTCTCAGAATAACCATTTTATAATGGAATAAAGGTTTTTGACTTTGACTTTTGACTCTCTCTCTCTCTCTCTCTCTCTCTCTCTCTCTCTCTCTCTCTCTCTCTCTCTCTCTCTCTCTCTCTCTCTCTCGGGGCTATGAAGATGCTCACGAGTGTGTGCGTATGTACATGTGTGTATATGATGGTAAACAACAGCATGTCTTATATTTTCGTCTCTAATCTAACAACGTCCATATATGCACCAGCCATAAACCTCTCTGTAGATTATCAGCCTTCTAAAGGAACAGAATTACAACAGAAAACGCCAATAATAACAACGTTAGAAAGTAAACAATAACATTACCCTTTGGAACGAAGTAGCGTACATCCATACCGTTCCACTAGCTAGTGATAACTGACCGCGTCACAAGAGAGTCAAGATCAAGAGACAGCATCTGGATGATCTGGCGGCCAGGGTTGCCAGGTTGGCCTTTTTTCTGGCCAAAAATCTCCAAATTCGTCCCTTTTTTTCGCGCTAGATACCTAAATTTGACCTTTTTGAAAGTGGTTAGCCTTAAATTATATATTTTCGGCCCTTTTTACTATTAGGTTGGCCTTTCAAAGCTGCTTTTGATCAGACGTTGGCCTTTTCTCATTTGGAAAACCTGGCAACTCTGTGGCCCTCAGGGATAACTTGATGTCCGTGAGAATTAGGTTTTTAATAAAGTTTTGAAAACAAGTAGTCATTAGGAGTGCTAATGAATACTGAAAAATATATATTCAAACAAAGTCTCTGTTAAGGCAGAGATTCTGAATGAATAAACCCTTTTTTTATATATTAATACATTTCGGGAGAGAGTGTTCAAGTCCGTGAGATTTAGGAAACGAGTAGCTCTTCCTAAAACCGTTAGATAAGGACAATATGTATGCATTTCCTGTGTTTGTGTGTGTGTGTGTGTGTGTGTGTGTGTGTGTGTGTGTGTGTGTGTGTAGGTCTAAAAAAAAACATAAATTTCTTATCTAATTATCTGAAAGACATTGTAAATATATCAATAAATGAATTAACGAGGGAAAACAAAAAAATCCTTATACATATCGATTGATAATAATAATAATAATAATAATAATAATAATAATAATAATAATAATAATAATAAAAATGAAAGATTGAAAGATACAGATAATGATACAATTAAAACTTGATTGAACTGAAATATATATATATATATATATATATATATATATATATATATATATATATATATATATATATATATATATATATATATATATTCTGTTTTGAAATGTATATATATATATATATATATATATATATATATATATATATATATATATATATATATATATATATATATATACATATATATATATATATATATATATATATATATATATATATATATATATATATATATATATACATTCTGGCTTGAGATAATCTATTTTAATTATTCATTACTTCTCTTGTATAGTTTATTTCCTTGTACCCTTTCCTCACTGAGCTATTTTTCCTTGTTTAAGCCATTGGGCTTATAGCATCCTGCTTTTCCAACTAGGGTTGTAGCTTAGCTTGTAGTAATAATAATAATAATAATAATGATAATAATAATAATAATAATAATAATAATAATAATAATAAAACGTTGGCCAGCACTTAATACTATCATTATTACAAGCGAAGCTACAACCCTAGTTGGAAAACCAGGATGCTAAAAGCTCAGGGGGCCCAACAGGGAAAAATAGCCCAATGAAGAAAGTAACCAATGAAATAAATAAACAACAAGAGAGGTGATATTCAAAATGTATTGAGACTAGTGACAACGTTGAAAAAAGAGCTGTCATATATAAACTAAGAAGAGACTTGTGTCCGCTTATTATTATTATTATTATTACTTGCTAAGCTACAACCCTAAATGGAAAAGCAGGATGCTATAAGCCCAGGGCCCCAACAGGGAAAATAGCCCAGTGAGGAAAGGAAACAAGGAAAAATAAAATATTCTAAGAACAGTGACATTAAAATACATATTTCCTACATGAACTATAAAAAAAAAAACTTAAACAAAACAAGAAGAGAAATTAGATAGAATAGTGTGCCCGAGTGTACCCTCAAGCAAGAGAACTCTAACCCTATTATTATTATTATTATTATTATTATTATTATTATTATTATTACCTGCTAGGCTACAACCCTAGTTGGAAAAGCAGGATGGTATAAGCCTAGGGGCTCCAAAAGGGAAAATAGCCCAGTGAGGAAAGGAAACAAGGAAAAATAAAATATTTCAAGAACAGTGACATTAAAATAAATATTTCCTATATAAACTATAAAAACTTTAACAAAACAAGGGGAAGAGAAATTATATATAGAATAGTGTCCCCGAGTGTACCCTCAAGCAAGAGAACTCTAACCCAAGACAGAGGCTATGGCACTACCTAAGAGTAGAGAACAATGGTTTGATTTTAGAGTGTCCTTATCCTAGAAGAGCTGCTTACAATAGCTAAAAGAGTCTCTTCTACCCTTACCAAGAGGAAAGTAGCCACTGAACAATTACAGTATAGAAATTAGTCCCTTGATCGAAGAGGACGTGCTGAAGAAGTGCTCTGTTGAAATTTAACAACAATAGTGGCAAGTTGAAAGTGAAAATCGTTAAGTTAGTAATTTTCGACATCATTAAGTTATGTAAACTGGAATCAGTGTCATTGGAGTACTAAATAGTGCAAAATTACATATTAATAGTTGATTACAACTAGGACACAGGTAAGAGTTACCAATTATGGTTTTCCTGACCCATTTGGACTTAGATATAGTGTAAACTACGAAAATGTTAGGAGCCATTAAGAAAATTAGAAAGAAACCTCATGAAAAGACTGAAACAGGAAAATCAGTTGAAGATGAAACAAATGAATTTCTACAAATAATGAAGAATACACCAGTATATGATAGTGACAACATGGAGGAAGGCGCCTGTGGAAGAAATGATGAATCAGCGAATGGATCGTTGGCCACCGTGGAATCTGATGACACTGAACTATGTGAGCACTGCAAGACTGTCGTTGCCAATGAGGGAATTTGTTGTAATAGATGTCAAAAATGGTATCATATTGAAAACGAATGTTCTGGATTAATAGAAAATTTATCACAAGCTGGCAGAAGACTATTATGTAATGAACATATTTATTACATATGTAGAGATTGCACTGATAAGTTCAATGAGGATGTAGCAAACATACAAAGAAAAGTATTGGATGAAGAAGTCGTAATGTCCCATCATTTGGTTCAGGTCTTGATGAATAAGATAGAAGAAATGAAGGATAGCATGACAGAAATGAGAAATAAATTGCAAGAAACAAGAGATGAGATGCATGAATTAAGAAATGAAATGAAAGAATTAAAAAATGAAAAGAAAAGGAATGAAGATGACATAGATAGGAAGCATCTAACTGGCACATATGCTGAAAGGCTGAAATCAAAGAAAACATTGATTGTAAAATCAACTGATGAGGTGTCAGCAGTTAATAATAAGAAAACAATTATGACCAAATTAAAAGCCCAAGTTGAAAGTACTGCTGAAACAAAAGATGGCCACCTGATCATAAAATTTGCAGATAAACAGAACCTGGAGCAGGCAAAATCAGAATTGGAACAAGGTAATGTAAACAAGATCACTGTTACTGAAAAAGGAAAACTTAAACCGAAGATAAAACTTACTAATGTACCAGAAGATGATGATGATATTATTCAAAGTCTGAAGCTTAAGAACCAGTGGCTAAATAGACACATTGTAGAAAATGATGATCTGACTATCATAATGCAAGAAAATTCAAGAATGGATAAACATAAACACTATATTATAAAATGTACACCTAAGATACGTAAAGCAATCTATGAAAATGGAGATAAACTTAGTACCACATATAGAATATGTAATGTTTACGATCATTACATGCCCTACCAGTGTTACAAATGCCAGGAATTTGGGCATAGTGCAGTAAATTGCAAGAATAAACAGTCGTGCCCCAAGTGCGCGAGAGAACATAAAGCAGGTCATTGCAATGTTGTTGAAGTTAAATGCATAAATTGTGTGAGAAAGAACTATAATGACACAGAACATAAATCCTATGACAAAGTAAACTGTGAAGTTTATAAGCAAGAAATAATAAGAGCCAGAAACAATACTGACCATGGCTTCGATTAAGAAAATATTATGTAATCTAATAAATATACAATCCATTGGCAACAAAACTCATATCATTAAGGAAGTCGTAAGTGATCAAGATGTGGATATTTGCTTATTAACTGAAACTTGGTTGAGTGGTAATGTGAGTGACAGATCGAAAATAAATGAAATGACACCTAAATCTTATAACTTTTATCATGAACCAAGAGAAAACAAAAGAGGTGGTGGCATTGGAATCTTAATAAAGAAATCATACAAAGTTACAGTAAGAAATCATCTCATAGTTAATTCATTTGAATATATGAATATTAAAATTTTATCTCGAAATGTAAATCTACAAATAATTATACTCTATAGACCACCGTGCAAAAGCAAAAGAATGTTTCTAGATGAATTTAATAACTTACTAGATACATTCAATGACAATCGAAATATAGTTATATGTGGTGATTTCAACCTACATCTTGATAACAGAGTAGACCCATATGTCAATGAATTTAGAGAATTGATTGACAACCACGACCTTGAAAACATAGTGTCTGAACCAACAGCTCAGTCTAATCATATACTAGATCTAGTTATAGTAAACAAAAACAACAACATCATACTAAATATGGAGATTGAACCTGACTGCTCTATATCCCCAATGCATAAGTTGATGTCTTTTGAAATAGACGTTAGAAAAAATAATGCAATACAGAAGGAAATCACATACAGAATTAAGACTAACTTTGATCCAAAAGAGTTCATTGAACAAAGCCTAGAGGATATAAAAGAGATAACACCAGTCTGTAACTGTGAAGAGAATCACACCCTTGTAGAGGGACAATCCTGTATAAACTGCATTACTGATAGAAGTAAAACTATACTTGCAACTAATTATAATAATAGATGCCCGGAAATAACAAAAATAATCACAATTAAAGAAAAATCGAACTGGTTTGATAATGAATTACACGAAGAGAAAAAAAGAAAAAGAAAAATGGAGGATAAAGGGAAAAGAAATAAAAATAATGAAAACTGGCAACATTACAAAGCAGCTAGAAATCGCTACAATTACCTTATCTTAGTTAAAAAAAAAGGCCTATTATAAAAAAGTGTGCAATGAAAATGACCCAAGGAAAATACATAAGAACCTAAAGAAACTATTAGGTCTAAAGACAGAAATAGTGTTGCCCGATATAACTAATGATCCTAAATGCCTAGCAAATGGTTTTATTAACTATTTTGAGAAAAAAATAAACCAAATCTGCTCCAGTTTTCACAACATCAGCACAACAGAGCAAAGGAATACATCAGCAACAGGTGTAAATAAGCTAAGGGTATTCAAAGAGTTAAGTCAGAGTGATTATATGAGAATAATAAAGAAAGTAAAAAAAACCTACTGCGGAAATGATCCATTTCCAATTAATGATGTAAAAGATGCAGAAAATTTCACTAGACTACAAGAGACCTATCGAAACATGGTAAATATGAGTCTAACACAGGCAGTTTTCCCTGACTGTGAAAAAGTTGCGTGTATCAAGCCTGTGTATAAAGGAAAAGGTGATGCAGACAATTTAAGTTCATATAGGCCAATATCAAATCTGTCATATTTTTTCGAAAATTATTGAAACTGCTGTACATGAACAAACCTGGAAATATCTGAAAACATCTAATGTCATACCTGATGATCAATCTGCATACAGAGAAAATTACTCCACAGAAACAACAATATTAGCGATAAAAAATGACATAACAGAAATTATAACAAATGGCAAGTGTTGCATTCTTGTAATGCTTGATCTAAGTGCAGCATTTGATACTGTAGAACATACATATCTGATGGAAGACCTTAAAGCTGTGGGTATCGTAGAACGAGCACACGACTGGTTTGTGAGTTATCTTGAAAAGCGCAAAGTTAAAGTAGTAATATCAAATGTTGAATCTGAGACAAGAAAACTAGCCAAAAGGGTGCCTCAAGGCAGTGTACTAGGTCCTCTCCTGTTTGAAATTTACACGATTGAACTGGCAAATATACTTGAAACTCACAGAGTTAAGTTTAAAATATACGCTGATGATACACAATTCTATTTCCCAATAGAATCAGTTGATGAAGCTAAAAGAAAGATACATGAAATAATGAATGACATTAAAGCTTGGATGTTAACAAAAAAAGCTCAAGCTCAATGAAGACAAAAGTGAATGTATTATTTTTGGAAATGAAAAAGATATAAAAAGAGTCGAATGCTTCCAAAGAATTGAAATAGGTCAATCGATCATTGACCTAAAGAAATCTGTCAGAAATCTTGGAGTAATCATGGATAATAGACTGACAATGAACGAACATATAAATAACATGGTAAGAAATTGTAACTATCATATTAGAAACATAGCATTTATTAGTAAATACTTAGATGAAAAATCTATTGCCATACTCATTTATCACCACATATTTTCAAGAATTGATTACTGCAACTCATTGTTCTATGGCTTACCAAATTATCAGCTGAAGAAAATTCAGAGAGTACAAAACAGAGCCGCCAGATTAATAAAAGGACTACACAATAGGGAAAGAATTACCCCTGCACTAATTAAGTTACACTGGCTACCGGTAAAAGCGAGAATTGAATACAAGCTACTCTTACTAACGTTTAAGATACTGAACCAAAATGAACCAAAATATCTAAAAGAATGCCTGAATAAACTAGAACTAGGAACAAATGTTAACACAAGACACATGAGTGACAAACATAGGCTATCTGAACCAAGAACAAATAGTAAATTTGGTGAAAGGGCTTTTAGCTACTGTGCGCCTAGACACTATAATAAACTGCCAACTGAAATGAAGGACCTAAAGGGAGCAATTGAATTTAAGAAGAAACTAAAGACATTACTTTTCACAAGATCATATGATTTGGAAGATACTACAATCAAAGAATTGTATAAGTTATAATGAAAATGTTTCGTTAGATGATTAATATGGACCCGCCCGAGAAGTAGTTCACTCGACTTCAGTGGAGGGTTGGATTTAAACCCAAAACAAGTAAACAAGTAAAGTAATATCAGTGTTGTCAGGTGTAAGAGGAAAGACGAGAATGTGTAAAGAATACGCCAGACTATTCGGTGTATGTGTTATTGTTATCATTATTATTATTATTATTATTATTATTATTATTATTATTATTATTATTATTATTATTTTTAGAAGCTAAGCTACAACCCTAGTTGGAAAAGCAAGATGCTACAAGCCCAAAGGCTCCAACAAGGAAAAATAGCCCAGTGAGGAAAGGAAACAAGAAAAGTAGTATAACCAAAAATAAAATATTTCAAAATATGTAACAACATTAAATTAGATCTTTCATATAAAAACTATTCAATACGTGAAGTTGACAAATTTGTCTGATTATGAACTATGATTTCCATTCAATTTTGATAGAATAAGCGATAGAAAATATTGTAATGGACTAGTTGAAAAAGCAGGATGTTATAAGCCCAAAGGCTCCAACGGGAAAAATAGCCCAGTGAGGAAAGGAAATAAGGACAAACCACAAGAAGTTAAGAACAATAACAACAATGAAATAGAATAACACGAGGAAGAGAAACAAGAACAAAGAGTGTGTCCGAGTGTACCCTCAAGCAAGATAACTCTAACCCAAGACAATGGAAGACCGTAGTACAGAGGCTATGGCACTACCCAAGACTAAAGAACAATGGTTTGATAAAATATATAGCATATTGCCACATAGAATATTACGTAATCATATTCATTTATTCATATTTTAGAATTATATAATTCAAGACAATATTTCGTAGTAGTCGAAAAAAGATGTTTATTTCTTATAATAGTAGTTTAACATTTGGTTCATTATATATATATATATATATATATATATATATATATATATATATATATATATATATATATATATATATATATATATATATATATATATATATATATATATGTGTGTGTGTGTGTGTGTGTGTGTGAGTGTATATATATATATATATATATATATATATATATATATATATATATATATATATATATATATATATATATATATATATATCCCTTTTTGAGTGGTGATACCTTGACGTAGTGAAAGGCTTTGCCTATCGCTATGATCAAGCTGTAAGGCTACTATATAGATTTTAGGGCAACCCGTACTAGGTTGGTTTGCTGTGAACGATCAGACCAAAGTCTCTTACCATCATCAATTTGCAGTGGCCAGCGTGGTGGTAAAAAAGGACATGTCTGAGGCCGTTGTCCTGCTGTGGTCTAGAAACGGCTGCATTTGTTTAATCAAATTCATAAATCCAGTTCAAATTGCCTGTTCTTATTTTGTAATTGTAGAGAGAGAGAGAGAGAGAGAGAGAGAGAGAGAGAGAGAGAGAGAGAGAGAGAGAGAGAGAGAGAGATGAAAAGGTCGTAAATGATTACGGTTCCATCTTCACCGTTATTTCAAAAGCACTCGGAGTATAAGAAGCCTCTCTTATGGTCTTCATCTGAGTTGAGCGATATTTTCATATTATTTCGCCCAATGGATAGATTAATTTACTTCGGAATTGAGCGATAGTTTCATATAGCTTCGCCCTTTGGAATGTTGAAGAATGTCGAGTGAATCGCCGAGTTCTATGACTGAACATTTATGGCTATGAGCGAAACATTGTGAGAAACAACTCAATGTTTAGTCAGCATTTCCCACTGGAATAAAACTTTCCCATTTATTTTCGTCTCCTTCAGAGATTTATTTCCTGTTATTCTCACTTGTTGCCAAATGGCAATGGAACGTCTACTGCAATATTAGGGGGAATAAAGGTGTAAGGCGGAAATTTGGCAGCGCTGGAATCATTCGTTTTGTTTAAAATACATATTTCTATATTGTTCATAATGTGTTGTTTATCTGTTGAAATGTTACTCATGAATGGCAGAGGCAAAGAACAAAACAATGCCCTTAGAGAATGACCATATATAGACTTGATCACTGCCCAATCTAGGACCAGGGAGGGCCAGGCAATGGCTGCTGATGATTCCTCAGCAGGTAGAACTATAGGCTCCCTCAAACCTTCCCTCATCCTTAGCTCACAAGGATGGTGAGGTTGCAGACACTACAAGAAACTATCGAGTTTGAGTGATCGAATCTGCAGAGAGAGAGAGAGAGAGAGAGAGAGAGAGAGAGAGAGAGAGAGTATATTATTCTTAATATTTTTATTATTATTGTTATTATTATTATTACTTGCTAAGCTACAACCCTAATTGGAAAAGCAGGATGCTATGAGCCCAAGGGCCCCAATAGGGAAAATAGCCCAGTGAGGAAAGGAAATAAGGAAATAAATAAACCACAAGAGAAGTAATTGACAATTAAAATTAAATATTTTAAGAACAGTAACAACATTAAATTGAATCTTTCATATATAAACTTTAAAAACTTAAAAAAAAGAGAAATGAGATACATTAGTGTGCCCGAGTGTACCCTCAAGCAAGAGAACTCTAATCCAAGACAGTGGAAGGCCATGGTACAGAGGCTATGGCACTACCCAAGACTAGAGAACAATGGTTTGATTTTCAAGTGTCCTTCTCCTAGAAGAGCCCTTTGCCATGGCCAGGGAATATCTTCTGCCCCCAGTGGGTCGATCAAGGTTTACATCCTTTTAATTCTAAAACATTTCACAAGAATTTTTTCTTTTATATATATATATATATATATATATATATATATATATATATATATATATACACTGTATATATATATATATGTATATATATATATATATATGTATATATATATATATATATATATATATATATATATATATATATATATATATATATATATATATATATATATATACTCACAATAAACTACGCCTATGCTAAATCATTTTCACAGGAATTTTTTCTTTTATATATATATATATATACATATATATATATATGCATATATATATGTATATATATATATATATATATATATATATATATACACACACACAATTACACTGTTTTTCCGTTTTGAATATCAGTTGAAGATTATTATAAAAGATAATAACACTAGGTAAATCTTCTACGTTTTTACATCACATGATTTGAAAAAAAAAAAAAAAAAAAAAACTAATCATGTAGTGTGGAGAAATCAAGATTTATTCTCAGGTTATTTTTTCTAAAGAAAAAGTATATTCCCTGGTCTACAATACCTCCATAGTTAGTCTAATGTAGTCTATTCATATTTTTTTTCCGGAGAGAAGCAAACTTAAACCATCGAGTAAGTTAAATTTCAAAACTACATAAAAAATCTTGGTTATCCAAATAACCAACATGCAATTCTAAATAAGATTTTCATTTAAGTCTTTTAAAGCCTAATTTAACATGAGAATAATATATAAAAAACATTAGTTGCAAAGATATATATATTTTTAATAGTCGATTTCAAAATTTTTATAATCTATCAGATGTATTTGTTTTTATCTCATGTGTTATGTGTACAAATATCGATTTAAAATATTTGTATATTTGTATAGGCCTACTAGTGGCTATACACACAGGCTTGTAAACTTTATAATGTCAAAATTTTAAATAAAATAGAAAAATAAGTCGGTATATTTAGCCCATTTAAAAACCGGTCCACGCATTTAGGGATTATTATTATTATTATTATTATTATTATTATTATTATTATTATTATTATTATTACTATTATTATTTGCTAAGCTACAGCCCTAATTGGAAAAGCAGGATGCTAGAAGCCCAGGGACCCGAACACGTAAAATAGCCCAGTGAGGAAAGGAAACAAGGAAAAATATATTTTAAGAACAGTAACAACATTAGAATAAATATTTCCTATATATACTATATAAACTTTAACAAAACAAGAGGAAGAGAAATATGATAGAATAGTGTGCCTGAGTGTACCCTCAAGCAAGAGAACTCTAACCTACAATGCCATCATGCTCTTATAGATACGTAATATTTTCTCGTAAATCACATATGATTACGTCATTAGCCAAACTCCAACACAGTGTTGCCAGATCTCATGATGAAAATCCCCATTTCCACAAATATATTATCTTCTGATCCTTTAGGCTTTGCTAATATAGAAATTAATCCTTATACTTCATATAAGTGGAAGCAAACTTATTGTAACTATATAAAGGTTTACTCATCTTCGTTTCTCATTCATGGAAATTTTTATAGAATATCTCCATCAGGCTTCAAAATTCCCAAATCTAGGGATAAATTCTAGTGATTTCACATAGCTCATATAATGATCATATTTAGATGAGATAAATAGAATAATTATTATAAAATCTATTTATTTTCAATTTTG
>NC_090727.1:61734769-61777269 GCF_036898095.1 Palaemon carinicauda | reverse complement strand
TATGTAAATTCTAATTACTACTACTACTACTACTACTACTACTACTACTACTACTACTACTACTAGCTAAGCAACAACCCTTGTTAAAACAGCAGGATTACATAAGCCCAAACGTCCTAATAGCCCAAATAGGAAAGGAAATAAATAAACTATATGAAAATTAACGAATAAATATAAAACATCTTATGAATAAGGAATATGAAATATCTTAAGAATAAAGACTATAAAATATCTGAAGATAAGTAACATTAAATTAAACATGGTGATATATAAACTACAAAGTCCTCAGGTCACCCCATTCAGTGTGTTCAAATGCATCTTCACATACTGGGCATTATCCTCGAGTTCATTTTGGCCATTCTCTGTTAATCGTAACTCCATAGAGGCTGTTAATACTCTCGTGATCCTCTTGTGGGCTGGAGAAATGGCTGACATTGAACATCTGGGGGTTATGTGTGATGTTTTCTGACTCCAAGTTCCTTGCTGGCTCTGAAAGGGAAAGGGTTTAAGGTTTGAAGGTTGCTCGTGAGTGGTAGGGACAAGGGACGGTGACAATGACCTAGAGTCTGACCATATACAGTATACATATATACATATATATATGTATATATATATATATATATATATATATATATATATATATATATATATATATATATATATATATATATATACATATACATTATTATTATTATTATTATTATTATTATTATTATTATTATTATTATTAACAGTCAAGCTACATCCCAAGATGGTAAAGCAGGATACTATAAGCCCAAGGGCTCCGAAAGGGAAACTAGCCCCGCGAGGAAAGGAAATAAGGAAACAGATAGATTGGTGCAACTGATTGTACCTTCAAGCAAGAGAACTCTAACCTAAGACAGCGGAAGGCTATGGTACAGAGGCTATGGTACAATCATTATTATTATTTGCTATGTTACAAACCTAGTTGTAAAAGCAGGGTGCTATAAGCCCAAGGTCTCCAACAGGGAAAGATAATCCAGTGAGGAAAGTAAACAGATAGAATAGTGTGCCTGAGTGTACCCTCAAGCAAGAGAACTTTAATCCAAGATAGCACAGATCATGGTACAGAGGCTATGGAACTACCAAAAACTAGACACTGGATGGCTTCTCCAACTCCAGGTTTAGATTCTGTGGCCTAAATTCTATACACACAACGATCTGCCAGTCAGAAGCGGAGCAACTTCTTATCTTGCTTATGCTTCAACGTCCGGTATTTGGGTATTCTCGACGTACTATACTCAAGATAATTCTATCCTATCAGCTAGTAGGACACTTTTCTGAGATAAAAGGACACCCCTGCGAGTCAGCACAAATGCGTCTCATTAAAAAGATATTGAGTATAGATACTGTGTTCTTTAAAGGATAACTTGATAAAACTCTATTTGAATGTGAGTGTGCACTAATATGTGATTTTATTCTATACTTTTTCCTCTATTTTAGTATGATCGTCAGCACCTAATTAGGGTTTGTGGTAGTCCATTGGAAATGTCCCTACTTGGCAACATGCTGTACAGGGGTTCGAGACCCGCTTAGGCTGGATAGTTTCTTGTAGTGTCTGCAAACTTGCCAGCATTGTGAGCTAAGGATGGGTGTTTTGAGGAGCCTATACGTCTACCTGCTGAGTCATCATCAACCATCGCCTGGCCCTCCCTGGTTCTAGCTTGTTGGGGAGGGTGTGAGCTAAGGATGGGTGTTTTGAGGAGCCTATATGTCTACCTGCTGAGTCATCATCAACCATTGCCTGGCCCTCCCTGGTTCTAGCTTGTTGGGGAGAGTGTGAGCTAAGGATTAGTGTTTTGGGGAGCCTATAGTCTACCTGCTGAGTCATCATCAACCATTGCCTGGCCCTCCCTGGTTCTAGCTTGTTGGGGAGGGTGTGAGCTAAGAATGGGTGTTTGGAGGAGCCCATAGTCTACCTGCTGAGTCATCATCATCTATTGCCTGGTCCTCCCTGGTTCTAGCTTGATGGGGAGTGTGTGAGCTAGGGATTGGTGTTTTGGGGAGCCTATAGTCTACCTTCTGAGTCATCATCAACCATTGCCTGGACCTCCCTGGTTCTAGCTTGTTGAGGAGGGTGTGAGCTAAGGATTGGTGTTTTGGGGAGCCTATAGTCTACCTGCTGAGTCATCATCAACCATTGCCTGGCCCTCCCTGGTTCTAGCTTGTTGGGGAGGGTGTGAGCTAAGGATTGGTGTTTTGGGGAGCCTATACGTCTACCTGCTGAGTCATCATCAACCATTGCCTGGCCCTCCCTGGTTCTAGCTTGTTGGGGAGGGTGTGAGCTAAGGATTGGTGTTTTGGGGAGCCTATAGTCTACCTTCTGAGTCATCATCAACCATTGCCTGGCCCTCCCTGGTTCTAGCTTGTTGGGGAGGGTGTGAGCTAAGGATGGGTGTTTTGAGGAGCCTATATGTCTACCTGCTGAGTCATCATCAACCATTGCCTGGCCCTCCCTGGTTCTAGCTTGTTGGGGAGAGTGTGAGCTAAGGATTAGTGTTTTGGGGAGCCTATAGTCTACCTGCTGAGTCATCATCAACCATTGCCTGGCCCTCCCTGGTTCTAGCTTGTTGGGGAGGGTGTGAGCTAAGGATGGGTGTTTGGAGGAGCCCATAGTCTACCTGCTGAGTCATCATCATCTATTGCCTGGTCCTCCCTGGTTCTAGCTTGATGGGGAGTGTGTGAGCTAGGGATTGGTGTTTTGGGGAGCCTATAGTCTACCTTCTGAGTCATCATCAACCATTGCCTGGACCTCCCTGGTTCTAGCTTGTTGAGGAGGGTGTGAGCTAAGGATTGGTGTTTTGGGGAGCCTATAGTCTACCTGCTGAGTCATCATCAACCATTGCCTGGCCCTCCCTGGTTCTAGCTTGTTGGGGAGGGTGTGAGCTAAGGATTGGTGTTTTGGGGAGCCTATACGTCTACCTGCTGAGTCATCATCAACCATTGCCTGGCCCTCCCTGGTTCTAGCTTGTTGGGGAGGGTGTGAGCTAAGGATTGGTGTTTTGGGGAGCCTATACGTCTACCTGCTGAGTCATCATCAACCATTGCCTGGCCCTCCCTGGTTCTAGCTTGTTGGGGAGGGTGTGAGCTAAGGATTGGTGTTTTGGGGAGCCTATAGTCTACCTGCTGAGTCATCATCAACCATTGCCTAGTCCTCCCTGGTTCTAGCTTGTTGGGGAGGGTGTGAGCTAAGGATGGGTGTTTTGGGGAGCCTATACATTTACCTGCTGAGTCATCATCAGCCATTGCCTGGCCCTCCCTGGTTCTAGCTTGTTGGGGAGGGTGTGAGCTAAGGATTGGTGTTTTGGGGAGCCTATAGTCTACCTTCTGAGTCATCATCAGCCATTGCCTGGCCCTCCCTGGTTCTAGCTTGTTGGGGAGGGTGTGAGCTAAGGATTGGTGTTTTGGGGAGCCTATAGTCTACCTGCTGAGTCATCATCAACCATTGCCTGGCCCTCCCTGGTTCTAGCTTGTTGGGGAGGGTGTGAGCTAAGGATTGGTGTTTTGGGGAGCCTATACGTCTACCTGCTGAGTCATCATCAACCATTGCCTGGCCCTCCCTGGTTCTAGCTTGTTGGGGAGGGTGTGAGCTAAGGATTGGTGTTTTGGGGAGCCTATACGTCTACCTGCTGAGTCATCATCAACCATTGCCTGGCCCTCCCTGGTTCTAGCTTGTTGGGGAGGGTGTGAGCTAAGGATTGGTGTTTTGGGGAGCCTATACGTCTACCTGCTGAGTCATCATCAACCATTGCCTGGCCCTCCCTGGTTCTAGCTTGTTGGGGAGGGTGTGAGCTAAGGATTGGTGTTTTGGGGAGCCTATACGACTACCTGCTGAGTCATCATCATCCATTGCCTGGTCCTCCCCGGTTCTAGCTTGTTGGGGAGGGTGTGAGCTAAGGATTGGTGTTTTGGGGAGCCTATAGTCTACCTTCTGAGTCATCATCAACCATTGCCTAGTCCTCCCTGGTTCTAGCTTGTTGAGGAGGGTGTGAGCTAAGGATTGGTGTTTTGGGGAGTTTATACATCTACCTGCTGAGTCATCATCATCTATTGCCTGGTCCTCCTTGATCCTAACTTGATGGAGAAGAGATTAGGCGCTGATCATATATATATATATATGGGCTGTCTTCAGAGCATTGTCACTGTCCCTTGCTTCTCCCATTCATGGATGACCTATAAACTTATTTTCCTTAAAATTTTAGGCTTATTTAGCATTTGGTTCTTAACCTCTACTTTTCCGATCGAATAGAATGTGTTATGATTTCGATAACGGTTTCTATAAATTTATTTACGGGTGTGAGTGCCAGAAATGTATTGATGGATATAGCTATATGTGGTTTAATATTTCTTATTCATACTGTGGTACATGCATATCTAACCATCACAAATTATCTTGAAAAAAAAAAAACTAAGAAATTCTCAGATTCCAAAGAGGAACTTCTCTCTTTCCTCAAGTATTATTTTACTTTTTGCTTCTTTTACCCATTTTCTTACCCCATACCGAGATCTTCTCTCCTTCTCTGCTTTCTATTCATCACTTAAGTGAAAAGTTATAACATGGTAAAGAGAATTAGCTTTGTTTACAGCAAATATTTACCATTAAGCGAAGTTCTTCTCCCTCGGATAAGGCAAACAGCCATTCCTATGACGATAGCAACCAACACACAACAGATACTTAGTAAAACCATTGATGTGAAGTTCAGAGCAGTCTCTCTGGATGAGATATTGCTGCTCTGAGTTGTTGTTGAACCAGCAGGAAATTCCGTTGCAGGGGGAACTGGTGCTGGAAGATCTGCAATAGAGTTTGGTTAGATTAGCTTAGCTTAAACAACAAAAAACGCAGCAGTTTTTAGTCCACAGTAGGACAAAGGCCAGTCTTCATCATCTCGCTGGCCAGTGCGGATTGATGATGGTGGGAGATTTTTGTCTGATCGCTCACATTAACCCAACTTAATATTGGTGGCCTTGACTAGTACAGCTTTGCTGACCTTAGATATACTCAAACACTTTCACCCCGTCAAGGTATCCCCACTGGTTAAACAGCACAGCTCAAATCAAATCGCAGAGCCAAGGAGATGGATGTTACTGAGAAAGTGAGCTGAGAAAGAATATGAAAAACACGAGATATTAGGATGGGACAGATGCATTCGCTCTGTTGTTAGTCCAAATGACCATACTTGACTCGACTTTACTTTAATAGCTGTTTTCCTGGTCATATCACACAAGGAAACCACATGCACTACAGGAACTACAAGATCTGTCTGCCGTATACATTTTTAGGTATTTTGAGTATCACAAGCGTAGAAATAAAACTGTAAATACAGAATTTTTTTAATTAACATAAGGATTATATTAATTTCATGATACATTCTTAAAAATATATAGAAATTGAGGACTTTCCAGAAGATATTATAAAAGAAAATGGACTCACCACATTTGTATATGTCGGCACAAAATCTCCAGTAGGTCTTTTTGGTGCTCGTTATTCTAATGCTTAAAATAGATGACTCAGATACCCAATGTATGCTGTTGCCTGGATAAATTATCACTGCCTTGGAAAGAAAAACTTTGAAAAGACATTGCATTGAAAATTTTCCACAACATTAGATATATTTGTTATATTAAGCTAAATATCATTCGCCTGTTAGAAAGATCAATTGTAAACCAATTTTATTATAGTTTTACTTATCAGTTAATGACACAGAAGCAGAAAATACTTACTGATGTTACTAACAGCAGTATACAGAAATAGTTTTTTCCTTTGAGTGTTTGGTAGCTCAAAAGTGAGTATGGATATTTATTTGGAATATGAAAGAACATTTAAGAAAGAATTTATATTACCTTATCAACTTCGTTCTGAAGGTTCATGATTTGATAGGCGTGTATCTATTTATTTATGTTTCTGCTAGGGCATTGTCACTATCCCTTGCCTCTGCCATTCTTGAATGACTTTTAAACCGTTAAGAGACCCTTTTTGACAGTGATTTTCCAATAAACTAACTTCTGTATTCATAGTTAACTTGAAAATTTTCTTTTTTGATTCAAAATGAAACAAATATTCAACTTTGAAAGCTAAAGAAAGTTTTCACAAAAGAATTGTTTTTTAAAAAGTAATCACCAATGAATTAGATTTTTTTTTCCTATTTCTTGGTTGCATCATTACGGTTTTGTGGGGTCAGAGAATTCATTGAGTGATTGTGAAGACTTTTGATACTTACCTTATTACTTCTATAAATTTCGATGATATTCCATGCATTTGATCCGCTTGGATTGTATACATATTCAAATAGTCGCTGAGGATTGTATTGTAAATTCAGAAATCCTTCGATGATGATTTTGTTATTTATATCGCTGGTCCAAGAAGCTAGAAGATTGTTGGAAAAAGCTGTAGCTATGAAGTTGACTGGATTATTCGCATCAGAGATGTTGAACTTGTCATCTGGAAGAGAGAATGAGTTTGGATATTCTAAAAGAATGCTTAAAGAAACCCGTGTTATAAGACATACTGTAATTTGAACTTGAATTTTTAAAAAAGTTCCTCATTACTCTGTTAGCAACTAGTGAAAATAACTAGTCTTTAGGAGGTAATAAATTGTGAATTTAGTGAAGATTTTAAGACAGGATATCGCCATTCCAAACATCAAAAGGTTAATTTGGTTCATGTAGTAAAAAGTAGCTACTACGTAGTGTCTCCAAGTCTGAAGACAACGTCTGAAATATAAATATTTAATCATCATTATTTCGCCAGTGGTCTCTATCTTTGAGCTTTTAAATCAATACTTTTCCATTCAACAACTCCTACTTCACGCCAAACCTGTAGGCCTGGGTCTTCCAACTCTTCTAGTGCCTTGTGGAGCCTAGTTAAAAGTTTTGTTTACTAATCTCTCTTGGGGAGTGCGAAGAGCATGCCCAAACCATCTCCATCTACATCTCACCATAATCTCATCCACATATGGCACTCGAGTAATCTCTCTTATAGTTTCATCTAATAACGGGTTAAAAATTCCTTTTAATTTTTTTGCCATATGTTTAATATGATAAAGAACGCTAAGCAAGCACTTTATTCTATATTTTCATGACGTCATGAAGGAATTCTTACTACTTGCTCTTAGCCTAAGTCCTTGGCAAAGGGCTGTGCATGAAGGATTCAGTCACTGGAGAGTGGGCTGCAGTGGTATTCATCTTTGGTAGTTACATATTTTAATCTCAATTGTTTTGTTACTTCTCAAATAGTTTATTTATTTCCTTTTTTCCTTTCCTCGCTGGGCTATTTTTCCCTTTTGGAGCTCTGGGTACTGTAGCATCCAGCTCTTCAAACTTTGGTTGTAGCTTAGCTAATAATAATAATAATAATAATAATAATGATAGTAATAATATTAATAATAATAATAATAATAATATGCAACTGAGCTGCATTCACATTTCAAAGTCTATCGTTTGATTTGTTTAAATAGTTTATGTGGTTAGTCGAATGAAAATTAATTTTGATTATTTCAATGATAATAATTTTAATGATTACAGTAATGATTTCGATAATAATAATAATAATTTTAATAAATTGACTTTAATCCCCTTGAAAAAAATGGAATTGTGAGCTCCGTCGAAGAGGGGGAGACCTTGTGAGATCGGTCATGAAATTTAGTGAAGCTTTGCGAAAAATCCTTTATGTATTTCAAAATTCATCGAAATTTTATTTTTTTATTTTAAAGAATCGTTTGCTTCTAATTTTCTAGCAAACTCTGATGGGTCACTGAGTTTTTATTTTTATTTCAAGGCATTTATAAGACCCACATTTTTCTTTCTTACTAAAGTATATCATAAATTTATTTTATTATTATTATTTTAATTATTATTATTATTATTATTATTATTATTATTATTGCTTGCTAAGCTACAACCCTTGTTAGAAAAGCAAGATGCTATAAGCCAAAGTGCTCCAACAGGCAAAGTAGCACAGTGAGGAAAGGAAATAAGGAAACAAATGAGCAACAAGAGACTTAATGAAAAATGAAATAAATTATTACAAGAACAATAACAACATTAAAATATATCTTCCATATATAAACTATAAGATCTACAAAATAACAAGGGAAAGAAAAATATATAGTATAGTGTGCTCGAGTGTACCCTCAAGCAAAAGAACTCTACCCCAAGACAGTGGAATACCATAGTACAGAGGCAATGGCACTACACAAGACTAGAGAACAGTGGTTTGATTTTGGAGTGTCCTGCTCCTAGAAAGAGCTGCTTACCGTAGCTAAAACGTCTCTTTCTACCTTAAAGCGAAGTGATTCTTACCTGCTTGAGCAGACGTAAAGGCCAGCATCAGTGCAAAAGGGAAGAGCAGTAGTTTCACCATAGTTGGTCGTTGGAATCCTGTCGAAAAGTTGATCCCAGCTGGTCAAACTCACTTCTGAGTCGTCTGGAGAAATAAATTTATGGTTCCTCTTTGGCTCGTCACTGAAAAAAAGTTTCACTTGATTTTTCTTTTCACTTAATCACTGCTGAAGAAGAGGCTTTGTGTTGTTGCGTCTCTGTAGGCTAATAAAGAAATTGATCCCAGCTGGTCAAACTCACTTCTGAGTCGTCTGGAGAAATGAATATATGGTTCCTCTTTGGCTCGTCACTGAAAAAAGTTTCACTTGATTTTTCTTTTCACTTAATCACTTCTGAAGAAGAGGCTTTGTGTTGTTGCGTCTCTGTAGGCTAAGCAACAACTAGTAAAGAACTAATGGCGTCTTGGGATCAGAAGAAAATGTAAATATAGTTCACATTTCCTACCGGATTTCCAAACTGATTAAACGTCTTTGTTTTAGCAACGGAAATGCAACCAGGGACACTCCATTAGGCTTGATATGTGTTAGTTAGTAGTCAATTAAAAGTTTAATTAACTAATACAACTAATTCACTGTAATATATAAAGATAATTCATTATCAAGTGCTTTTGAACTAATCTGTTTGTTACTTTGTGAACGAGATGACGTCTAGCATTTGACAATTGACCTTTCAAAAAAGGATATCCTCTCTCTCTCTCTCTGCTTCTCTTTGTCATCCTTATCTGTCAGCTAGATTTCCTCCAGCAACGATTGTCCAATTTTACTTAAGTTTAGTTAACTTCATTTGTTTTTTATTATCTAATTGCCGGGTGTTCAAAACAGTCTAATGTTTACCCTTATATCCATCGATTTATAGGTTCGAGTCCCTGGCCGGGCAGGGCTAGTTATCATTAAAGGGAATTTCCTTGTGCGTCTAAGAATCTAAGATTCCATGTGAGAGGGAATTCGATATTAATTGGTATTTATGGCTTATTTGAAAAAAAATTGTAAACCCCGAATGTTAGTGACACACACATACACACACATACACACACACACATATATATATATATATATATATATATATATATATATGAAAAATTTTGCACATTTTTACGTGTTTTTCATATTCAAATAAGCCATATATATTTTTGATACATTAATGTCTGGATTCTCTTTGTGTGATTTCGCCAGGGGCTCTGATCCCGAGGTCGTTAAGAGAATCCAGACATTGATGTATCAAAAATATATATGGCTTATTTGATATATATATATATATATATATATATATATATATATATATATATATATATATATATATATATATATATATATATATATCAAAGCTCATCGCTTAAGAAACAGATGCAGGCAACGTTTAAGAAGCCCTTTCTGTCCAGGCTGTTTCTTGGCATCCTGTTGATCCTTTCCTTTGTTATTTCTTCTCTTTGGTTATATGATTTCCTTTTTATGTCATAATTATTTTCGAAGAATTCTTTGTTAATCCGAAGGCCCTTTGTATTCAAGAGTTAATTTCCAGTGTCTAGAAAAAATGGAGAGAGAGAGAGAGAGAGAGAGAGAGAGAGAGAGAGAGAGAGAGAGAGAGAGAGAGAGATTATTCTCTTATACACTTGATCTAAGGAGTAAGTGCACATTATTTATGTTTCAGTGTCTGACCCGAATATATTTCTTGCCAGGTAGTAGGTTGGCCAGGGCACCAACCATCCGTATAGATACTACCGCTAGAGAGTTATTGGGTAATGAGACTGGCCACACAGTACTACATTGGATCCTTCTCTCTGGTTACGGCTCATTTTCCATTTGCCTACACATACACTGAGTAGTCTGGCGTATTCTTTACATATTCTCCTTTGTCCTCATACACCTGACAACACTGAGATTACCCAACAATTCATTCTCTCTTAAGGGGTTACCTACTGCACGGTAACTGTTCGGTGGGTACTTTCCTCTTGGTAAGGGTAGAAGAGATTCTTTAGCTATGGTAAGCTGCTCTTCTAGGAGAAGGACACTCCAAAATCAAACCATTGTTCTCTGGTCTTGGATAGTACCATAGCCTCTGGACCATGGTCTTTCACTGTCCTGGTGTAGAGTTCTCTTGCTTGGGGGTACGCTTGGGAACACCATTCTATCATATTTTTCTTCCTCTCTTTTTTTAAAGTTTTTATAGTTTATATGTGAAAGATTTGTGTTGATTTTGCTTTTCTTAAATTATTTTATTTTAGTTGTTAAATATTTGTAGTTTCCTTATTTCCCTTCCTCACTGGGCTACTTTCCTTGTTGAAGCCCTCAGGCTTATAGACTTATAGCTTTTTGCTTTTCCAACTAGGGTTGTAGCCTAGCAAGTAATAATAATAATAATAATAATAATAATAATAATAATAATAATAATAATAATAAAAAGATTCGCATGGATATATATGGAATTCACAAGTGATAATAATAATACTATTTTGAATATTCTTTATTTTTTTTTTGTCCTCAAAGACTCATTTAAAAACAGTTATGATTACACAAAGACATTTCCTAATCCTCATGAAAACTCCAAGGTCTTTGAGAACATTTTTATAAAGCCTCATTAAATCCACATAGTATGTGGCTTCAAATAAGGTTGTCTCTCCTTATTAATACATAAATGAAGATTAATTGGAAGCTTAAGTAAATTATGAAACAAATATAAGTCTGCTCAGTGGCGTAGCTAAGAGTGGGGGACCATTTTGAAAAGGCCCCCCTTGGCCTCCAAGAGAGGGGTCCCTCCAAAGCAGGGCCAGAAAAGAAAAGAATGAAAGTATACAATTACAATTACTATTCGGTAAGAGGGGGCAGGTTCTCTTTACTAAGTCAGCCCCCCAGGACCCCAAATTTCTAGCTACGCCACTATGTAACGAAAATATAAATACAGAAATTGAATATGCATACATTAGAATAAGGTTTGTAAGGTTAAAGTAATAATTAAATAAAGATGCTTACAATGAAATGAAAACCATACAGGGTTTTGAGACTTAGAAAGGCCACGTACATACCATTATTTTTTTTTCAGATTAAGACCAGTTATTCTAAGCTCTGGTCTCATTTTCAACATAAGGAAATGTTGTTTGGCTAAAACTAAAGATATTTTATACAGAAAGAGCCTGTGGCAGAGATTTCACAGTGAATCATCAATATTTCTACAATTCACCACATCCACCATTCAACTTCTGAGTAGTTGGATCTCGATCATCATCTCTTTGAATCAGTGTAACCTTAATCTACTGTATCTTTTTAATTACATGAAATTACCTAATAGATTTGTTATATTCTATTTATCTCCAAGAGAACAGCAGGGAATTTTTCAACGCTTCACTTTCCAACTAAATCATCATGATCTTTTACCAGGTGGAATAGACTTAGGAAAAAAAATGAAAATTTCTCTCTTGTAAGATAGATTCTAAGTTAGATTCTTGTTAGGAACTTAATTCATATTATCTGTAGTCTTTTTCTCAGTTCGTTACACTGAAAGGACGTGACTTGCATATTGATTATGGCCTCCTTCCTGTGTTCATGGCATCCATGAAAACCACCAGGAAGGCAGAGGATCACCCTGCAGTACCCCCATCCTCATGCCTGTCTCTGAATCACTGCTCCATAGATGACATTTTCGAAGTCATGTTTCTGTTGTGCTCTGGAAACATTGCCTGACATCTCGACCTCTTCGTAAATAGCCTCTGTGTTCATGTTTGATCCAGACTCTGAAACGGAATTATTATTGTTATTATTACTTGCTAAGCTACAAGCCTAATTGGAAAGGCAGGATGATATAGGCTCAGGGGCTCCAACAGGGAAAATGGCCCAGTGAGGAAAGGAAACAAGGAAAAATACAATATTTCAAGAGCAGTAACAACATTAAAATGAATATCTCCTATATAAACTAAGAAAACTTTAACAAAACAAGAGGAAGAGAAATAAGATAGAGTAGTATGCCCGAGTGTACCCTCAAGCAAGAGAATTCTAACCCTAGACAGTGGAAGACCATGGTACAGAGGCTCTGGCACTACCCAAGACTAGAGAACAATGGCTTTTACATAAGCCCAAGAAAAGAGAACATCGAACGGAGCATAATTCCTGTGCCCACATAAGGTACAGTTGGACACAGGAATGCATGGTCCACCTCGCTCTAGGGGAGTGCACCCTGCCACGCCTTTACTGCATGGTGAGTTTTTGCTCCGGAGTAAGGGTCAATTAGTTGCACTTTCTCAGAGCAAGATGTGCCAGGAATTCCTGTGTCCTACTGTACATTTGATTACGTATTAAGAGTTTTGTTGTAGATTATATCTGAAATTGTCTTTTTCATTTAAGCTGAAGAAGAAGATTTACTTAATTGTTATTATTCTATTTTTATGCGATGTTCTACATTTCTTGGTGTTATACACATCTTGTTATTCACATTTTACACCATTTAAAATAGGTTTTACATCATGCAATTCCAATTTTTCTTTTATATATTTTATTAATTTGTGATCCCATATAATTGCTTTTTAGCGTTTGACTTAAACTTCTTCCGATTTAGATACAAATTTCAATTGTAAACGACCTCTACTCTCAAAGAATCGTTTTGTTTTTTATTTAAAGGTCGCTCATGAATTGCAAAGGCGAGGAACAGCAATAATGTCCTAGTGACTGATCATATATACGTATGATCAATGCCTGATTTAGGACCAGGGAGGGCCAGGCAATGGCTGTTGAGGACTCAGCAGGTAGACCTATTTACTCTCCCGAAACCCGCCTTCCTTCGCTCACAAGGATGGTGAGATTGCAGACACTACTAGAAACTATCGAGTTTGAGCGCGTCCCAAACCCCGGTCCAGCATATCGTCAGACAGGGACGTTTCCAATAGTTTACCAAAACCAGCATAGAATATTCAAGTGATAAATTTCATTTTAGGAAACAGATATCTATTCTGTCTGCTGCAGCATCCAAGACGGAATACTTGTCTTTTTCCATCACAGGGTTAACGGTTTCAGAGTACCTGAGACAGATTATGGGACCATTAGAGAAACCCCTTTATCAATAACAACATAACCTGATTTTAACGTGATAGTATGCAAAACGTTATGCCTGATTTAAATCTTTAATATTTTGTGTACGAAATCAGGCAGTAATTTTGGCAGAAACTAATTTTTTTTAAATCAGGTTTCTCTCAGCATTGGGTTCTCAGCCACTGCTTGTGCCGTCAAATATAAGGTGTAGTTGTTCCGATTACGCTACTTGTAAGTTTCTGTGCTTATGTGAATGACAGGAGTCTTTGTAGGAATATATCTATTGGCTGTATTATCTCTAATCTATGTTAAAGAATGTGTATATAATATGACAGAATTGTCTTTAATATAGGGTTAAACAAATCTTCAACTTCAGCAGAAGAAACTGCTCACTTTGAAACGGTGATAATCGTTAGTGTTAAAGAGAATAAGCCTTATTCACAGCAAATATTTACCATTAAGTGAAGCTCTTCTCCCTCGGATGATGTAAACAGCCATTCCTATCACGATCGCGACCGACACACAACAGATACTTAGTAAAACAATTGATGTGAAGTTCAGAGCAGTCTCTCTGGTGCTTGGCGTTGCAGGGTGAACTGGTGCTGGAAGATCTGCAATAGAGTTTTGTTAGATTAGCTTAGCTTAAACAACTACATAAAATGCATTAGTTTCTAGTTAACAGCAGGACAAAGATTTCAGAGATGTCAATTCATATTTGGTGTTTGGCCAGTCTTCATCATCACACTGGCCAGTGCAGATTGGTGATGGCGGGAGATTTTTGTCTGATCGCTCACATTAACCCAACTTAATATTGGTGGCCTTGACTAGTACAGCTTTGCTGACCTTAGATATACTCAAACACTTTCACCCCGTCAAGGTATCCCCACTGGTTAAACAGCATAGCTCAAATCAAATCGCAGAGCCAAGGAGATGGATGTTACTAAGAAAGTGAGCTGAGAAAGAATATGAAAAAGACGAGATATTAGGATGGGACAGATGCATTCGCTCTGTTGTTAGTCCAAATGACCATACTTGACTCGACTTTACTTTAAGAGCTGTTTTCCTGGTCCTGTCACACAAGGAAACCCTATGCACTAGAGGAACTACAAGATCTGTCTGCCGTATACATTCTTAGGTATTTTGAGTATCACAGCGTACATAAAACTGAAATATTTTTTTAATTAACATTGGGATTATATTAATTTCATGATACATTCTTAGAAATATATAGAAATCGAAGGCTTTCCAAAAGAGAATATGAAAGGAAATGGACTCACCACATTTGTATATGTCGGCACAAAATCTCCAGTAGGTCTTTTTGGTGCTCGTTATTCTAATGCTTAAAGTAGATGACTTATATACCCAATGTCTGCTGTTGCCTGGATTAATTATCACTTCCTTGGAAAGAAAAACTTTGAAAAGACTTTGCATTGAAAATTTTCCACAACATTAGATATATCTGTCATATTAAGCTAACAATCATTCGCCTGTTAGAAAGATCAATTGTAAACCAATTTTATTATAGTTTTACTTATCAGTTAATGACACAGAAGCAGAAAATACTTAATGATGTAACTAACAGCAGTATACAGAAATAGTTTTTTCCTTTGATTGTTTGGTAGCTCAAAAGTGAGTATGAATATTTATTTGGAATATGAAAGAACAATTAAGAAAGAATTTTGTTACCTTATCAACTTCGTTGTGGAGGCTCATTATTTGATTGGCGTGTATGTATTTATTTATGTTTGTATGTTTGTTCGTTTATGAGTCGCATAACTCTAAAACTATTTGACCGAATCTCATGAAATTTGGTGGGATGATTGGCTATAACCCAAGGACAATTTGATTAGATTTTTGGAGTGATTGGATCATAGGTGTTATGTTTGTGGTTCACATAACTCAAAAGGTATTGACCGAATCTCATAAAATTTGGTGGGATGATTGGCCATGATCCAAAGACAATTTAATTATATTCTGAAAGTTATTTGGTCAAAGTTAAAGGCCATGCATAGGTCAAAAACATATTTTATCCAATTTGCATGAAACTCGTGCCAAAATGTGCTTAGGGACTTGTCCTGCTAGAGCATTGTCACTGTCCCTTGCCTCTGCCCCTCTTAAATTACTTTTAAACCGTTAAGAGACCCTTCTTGACAGTGATTTTCCAATAAACTAACTTCTCTATTCAAAGTTAACTTGAAAATTTTCTTCTTTGATTCAAAATGAAATAAATATTTAACTTCGAAAGCTAAAGAAAGTGTTCACAAAAGAATTGTTTTTTAAAAAGTAATCACCATTAAATTAATGAATTTTTTTCCTATTTCTTGGTTGCATCATTATGGTTTTGTGGGGTCAGAGAATTCATTGAGTGATTGAAGACTTTTGATACTTACCCCATAAAATCTAAAAATTTCGATGATATTCCATGCATTTGATTTGCTTGAATTATAAAAATATTCAAATAGTTGCCCATGATTCGTGAATCCTTCGATGATGAATTCGTTATTTATATCGCTGGTCCAAGAAGCTAGAACATTGTGGGAAGAATCTAGAAAAAAGTGGGGAGGAGCTTCAACTGTGAAATTGACTGTATTATTCGCATCAGAGATGTAGAACTTGTCATCTGGAAGAGAGAATGAGTTTGGATATTGTAAAAGAATGCTTAAAGAAACCCGTGTTATAAGACATACTGTAATTTTAACTTGAATTTTTAAAAAGTTCCTCATTACTCTGTTAGGAACTAGTGAAAATAACTAGTCTTGAGGAAGTAATATATTGGGAATTTAGGGAAGATTTTAAGACAGGATATCGCCATTCCAAACATCAATAGGTTAATTTGGTTCATGTACTAAAAATAAGCTACTACGTAGTGTCTCCAAGTCTGAAGACAACGTCTGAAATATAAATATTTAATCATCATTATTTCGCCAGTGGTCTCTATCTTTGAGCTTTTAAATCAATACTTTTCCATTCAACAACTCCTACTTCACGCCAAACCTGTAGGCCTGGGTCTTCCAACTCTTCTAGTGCCTTGTGGAGCCTAGTTAAAAGTTTTGTGAACTAATCTCTCTTGGGGAGTGCGAAGAGCATGCCCAAACCATCTCCATCTACATCTCACCATAATCTCATCCACATATGGCACTCGAGTAATCTCTCTTATAGTTTCATCTAATAACGGGTTAAAAATTCCTTTTAATTTTTTTGCCATATGTTTAATATGATAAAGAACGCTAAGCAAGCACTTTATTCCATATTTTCATGACGTCATGAAGGAATTCTTACTACTTGCTCTTAGCCTAAGTCCTTGGCAAAGGGCTGTGCATGAAGGATTCAGTCACTGGAGAGTGGGCTGCAGTGGTATTCATCTTTGGTAGTTACATATTTTAATTTTAATTGTTCATGACTTTTCAAATAGTTTATTTATTTCCTTATTTCCTTTCCTCGCTGGGCTATTTTCCCCTTTTGGAGCTCTGGGTACTGTAGCATCCAGCTTTTCAAACTTTGGTTGTAGCTTAGCTAAAAATAATAATAATAATAATAATAATAATAATAATAATAATAATAATAATAATAATAATAATATGCAACTGAGCTGCATTCACAGTTCAAAGTCTATCGTTTGATTTGTTTAATTATTTAGATCAGGTGGTTAGTCGAATGAAAATTAATTTTAATTATTTCAATGATAATAATTTTAATGAATACAGTAATGATTTCGATAATAATAATAATTTTAATAAATTGACTTTAATCCCCTTGAAAAAAAATGGAATCGTGAGCTCCGTCGAAGAGGGGGAGACCTTGTGAGATCGGTCATGAAATTTAGTGAAGCTTTGCGAAAAATCCTTTATGTGTTTCAAAATTCATCGAAATTTTTTTTTTTATTTTAAAGAATCGTTTGCTTCTAATTTTCTAGCAAACTCTGATAGGTCACTGAGTTTTTATTTTTATTTCAAGGCATTTATAAGACCCACATTTTTCTTTCTTACTAAAGTATATCATAAATTTATTTTATTATTATTATTCTAATTATTATTATTATTATTATTATTATTGCTTGCTAAGCTACAACCCTTGTTAGAAAAGCAAGATGCTATAAGCCAAAGTGCTCCAACAGGCAAAGTAGCACAGTGAGGAAAGGAAATAAGGAAACAAATGAGCAACAAGATACTTAATGAAAAACAAAATAAATTATTACAAGAACAATAACAACATTAAAATATATCTTCCATATATAAACTATGAGATCTTCAAAATAACAAGAGGAAGAAAAATATATAGTATAGTGTGCCCGAATGTACCCTCAAGCAAAAGAACTCTACCCCAAGACAGTGGAATACCATAGTACAGAGGCAATGGCACTACCCAAGACTAGAGAACATTGGTTTGATTTTGGAGTGTCCTCCTCCTAGAAAGAGCTGCTTACCGTAGCTAAAAAGTCTCTTTTAACCTTAAAGCGAAGTGATTCTTACCTGCTTGAGCAGACGCAAAGGCCAGAATCAGTGCAAAAGGGAAGAACAGTAGTTTCACCATAGTTGGTCGTTGGAATCCTGTCAAGAAATTGATCCCAGCTGGTCAAACTCACTTCTGAGTCCTCTGGAGGAATGAATTTATGGTTCCTCTTTGGCTCGTCACTGAAAAAAGTTTCACTTGATTTTTCTTTTCACTCAATCACTGCTGAAGAAGAGGCTTTGTCTTGTTGCGTCTCTGTAGGCTAATCAAGAACTAGTAAAGAACTAATGGCGTCCTGGGATCAGAAGAAAATGTAAATATAGTTCACATTTCCTACCGGATTTCTAAGCTGATTAAACGTCTTTGTTTTAGCAACGGAAATGCAAACAAGGACACTCCAGTAGGATTGATATGTGTTAGTTAGTAGTCAATTAAAAGTTTAATTAACTAATACAACCAATTCACTATGATATATAAAGATCATTCATTATCAAGTGCTTTTGAACTAAACCACTCCCGGTTTCGTTCACCGCTAATCTTTTTGTTACTTTGTGAACGAGATGACGTCTTGCAATCGACAATTGACTTTTCAAAAAAGGATATTCTCTCTCTCTCTCTCTCTCTCTCTCTCTCTCTCTCTCTCTCTCTCTCTCTCTCTCTCTCTCTCTCTCTCTCTCTCTCTCTCTCTCTCTGCTTCTCTTTGTCATCCTTATCTGTCATCTATATTTCCTCCAGCAACGATTGTCCAATTTTACTTAAGTTTAGTTAATTTCATTTGTTTTTTTTATCTAATTGCCGGGTGGTCAAAACAGTCTAATGTTTACCCTTATATCCATCGATTTATAGGTTCGAGTCCCTGGCCGGGCTGGGCTAGTTATCATTAAAGGGAATTTCCTTGTGCGTCTAAGACTCTTAGATCCCATGTCAGAGGGAATTCGATATTAATTGGTATTTATGGCTTATTTGAAAAAAAATTGTAAACCCCGAATGTTAGTGACACACACATACACACACATACACACACACACACACACATATATATATATATATATATATATATATATATATATATATATATATATATATATATATGATAAATTTTGCACATTTTTACGTGTTTTTCATATTGAAATAAGCCATATATATTTTTGATACATTAATGTCTGGATTCTCTTTGTGTGATTTCGCCTGGGGCTCTGATCCCGAGGTCGTTAGGAGAATCCAGACATTAATGTATCAAAAATATATATGGCTTATTTGAATATATATATATATATATATATATATATATATATATATATATATATATACACACACACACATATATATATATATATATATATATACATATATATATATATATATATATATATATATATATATATCAAAGCTAATCGCTTAAGAAACAGATGCAGGCAACGTTTAAGAAGCTCTTTCTCTCCAGGCTGTTTCTTGGCATCCTGTTGATCCTTTCCTTTATTTCTTCTCTTTGGTTATATGATTTCCTTTTTATGTCATAATTATTTTCGAAGAATTCTTTGTTAATCCGAAGGCCCTTGGTATTCAAGAGTTAATTTCCAGTGTCTAGAAAAAATGGAGAGAGAGAGAGAGAGAGAGAGAGAGAGAGAGAGAGAGAGAGAGAGAGAGAGAGAGAGAGAGAGAGAGAGAGAGAGAGATTATTCTCTTATACACTTGATCTAAGGAGTAAGTGCATATTATTTATGTTTCAGTGTCTGACCCGAATATATTTCTTGCCAGGTAGTAGGTTGGCCAGGGCACCAGCCATCCGTTGAGATACAACCGCAAGAGAGTTATTGGGTAATTATACTGGCCACACAGTACTACACTGGATTCTTCTCTCTGGTTACGTCTCATTTTCCATTTGCCTACACATACACTGAGTAGTCTGGCTTATTCTTTACATATTCTCCTCTGTCCTCATACACCTGACAACACTGAGATTACCCAACAATTCATTCGCTCTTAAGGAATTAACTACTGCACTGTAATTGTTCGGTAGCTACTTTCCTCTTGGTAAAGGTAGAAGAGATTCTTTAGCTATGGTAAGCTGCTCTTCTAGGAGAAGGACACTCCAAAATCAAACCATTGTTCTCTGGTCTTGGATAGTACCATAGCCTCTGGACCATGGTCTTTCACTGTCTTGGGGTAGAGTTCTCTTGCTTGAGGGTACGCTTGGGAACACTATTCTATCATATTTTTCTTCCTCTTGTTTTGTTAAAGTTTTTATAGCTTATATTTGAAAGATTTGTGTTGATGTTGCTTTTCTTAAATTATTTTATTTTAGTTGTTAATTATTTTTAGTTTCCTTATTTCCCTTCCTCACTGGGCTACTTTCCTTGTTGAAGCCCTCAGGCTTATAGACTTATAGCATTTTGCTTTTCCAACTAGGGTTGTAACTTAGCAAGTAATAATAATAATAATAATAATAATAATAATAATGATAATAATAATAATGATAATAATAATAATAATAATAATAATAGTAATAATAATAATATGCTTTTAGATTTAAAATGCTTGCCAGCATATGCTGACATGTAGGACTATTATTATTATTATTATTATTATTATTATTATTATTATTATTATTATTATTATTATTATTATTATTATTATTATTATCATTAGCCAAGCTATAACTCTAGTTGGAAAAGCAAGATGCTATAAGCCCAAGGGCTCTAATAGGGAAAAAATAGCCCAGTGAGGAAAGGAAATAAGGAAATAAATAAATGATAAGAACTCTGTCTCCGGGATATAGTACATTGAATAGGTACATTAGATATGTGTAAAACATAAAATAAGATGACGAGAACAATAATTATCCTATTTTTCAATGTTTTCATCTACTCTTAAAAGCATAGTAGACATTTAATTCGTGTCTACTTTCCTCTTGGTAAGGGTAGAAGAGACTCTTTAGCTATGGTAAGCAGCTCTTCTAGGAGAAAGACACTCCAAAATCAAACCATTGTTCTCTATTCCTGGGTAGTGCCATAGCCTCTGTACCATGGTCTTACACTGCCTTGGGTTAGAGTTCTCTTGCTTGAGGGTACACTTGGGCACACTTTTCTATCTAGTTTCTCTTCCTCTTGTTCTGTTAAAGTTTTTATATTTTAAATAGGAAATATTTATTTTAATATTGTTACTATTCCTAAAATGTTCTATTTTTCCTTATCTCCTTATTTCCTTTCCTCAGTGGGCTATTTTCCCCTGTTGGGGCCCCTGGGCTTATAGCATCCTGCTTTTCCAACTAGGGTTGTAGCTTAGCATTTAATAATAATAATAATAACTGGATTATTAAAGGAGAGCCGTTGCATAAGAAGAACCTCCTCCT
The DNA here is from genome assembly GCF_036898095.1 of Palaemon carinicauda. Taxonomy (NCBI): domain Eukaryota; kingdom Metazoa; phylum Arthropoda; class Malacostraca; order Decapoda; family Palaemonidae; genus Palaemon; species Palaemon carinicauda. Next base: position 61,756,098 of record NC_090727.1, on the reverse strand, counting down.
GCCATTAGTAGTAACACCACGTTGTTTACATTTTACACCTGGCCCAGGGTTGCCATTCGTACGATAATTATCGTACATGTACGATTATTTTGTGTCCAGTACGATGTACGATACATACCTTGGGTATATACAATGTATGTGTTTGTGTTTGATTAAAAAATTATACTAAAATACCTTGAAATAAACTATATATGCTACTCCTTAATAATCATGTTGAAAGTGTGTACGATAATTTTGGTTTAAAAAAACGATAATTTTAAGGTTCATGTATGATAATCCAGTGGAAATCATCTGGTCAGTGTTGCCAGGTACGGGAATTTATTCCTAGATTTGGGGATTTTGGGTGACTGATGGGGATAATCTGTACAAAGTTCTATGAAGAAACAAAGATGAGTGAGCCTTTATATTATTGGAATTTGTTTGTTTGTACTTATATGAAGTATATTGAGTAATTTTCTATATTATTAAAGCCTACGTGATCAAGACAGAAGAGAATATATATGTGGAAATTGGGATTTTTTAGGCTGTTTTGGGGATATTTAGGTTGTTTTGGGGATTTTTATACTAACCAATCTGGTAACCCTGACCTGGCCAGTGTTTGGATTGTACGACTTCTTAAGATTTGAGTGTTTCATGAAATCCATATTATTATTATTGTAAGTTGACTTTTATTATTAGTGATTAATAGAATATATAAGCTTACTTTCAGTGTTAAGATCGGGTTTTAAGTGTAATTAATACGGGAAACAACTTAATTTCATGTTTGTTAGTGCAGCAACCGTGTAGCATACGGTAGCGTTGTTTGATTTGTACACTTTACTCGCAAGATAAACATTTTATCTGCTTAAATTCTTTAACTAGCTTTATTTAGCAATTTGTATGCGCTTAATTTTAAGGCTAAGATCACATTTTATGTATAATTTCGTACAATTACTTTAGTACAGCCACTGTATAGCCTACGGTATCGTTGTTAGATTTCTAGGAGCCTTTGTACATCAGAGGCCAGTTCCTCACATTTTCATTAAAAATGTACATCAACTAAACTAAACTTTCCCCCTAACCTATCCTACAAGCCCTGACCTTACCTAAAGGGGGGGTTAATGCCCCCTGCGACCCTCCTTACACTGCCGTATTCTAAGTTAGACATAATGATACACACAGGTGGCCGCTATCATACATACACCCCGATTTCTACATTTTACGGGTAAAATGAACACCAATGTATGCTTGAACTCGTACATTGGGTATGTTTAATTGTATCAGTAGTTTGTGTGCGCTTAATTTTAAGGTTGATGTTGGTTTTTATGAACAATTTCGCTAAAACAAAAAAAGTTTTCACCTTGACCCAACCTAGGACAGCGGGTTATGTCCCCAGTGGGCACCTACCCACTGAGGCTAAACATGTTATATAGGGAATATGCAGGGAGTGACCAACACCCCTTCTTTACCTTTTTATATATTGTGTAAAGTGTGTATGGAACAATTCATTGAAATATACATGATAATATTACCGTAGCATTGCTACCGTTAGCAATGCCTTTGTAACGTTGTTAACACTGTATCATTGGTAACATTGCTTATTTTAACATTCCCAATACATACGTGAGTTTTGTGACCTGGGAACTCCTAGGTTAGTTTAGGTGGGTTTGTTAGGTTCCGTACCCTTTTTGTACTTTTTATATATTGTGTAAAAGTTATATTGAAAAAAAATTATTTAAAATACGTGTGGAAATATCTAGTATTACTATCGCTAGCAATGCCTTTGTAACGTTGTTAACACTGTGTATCATTGGTAACATTGCTTATTTTAACATTCCCAATACATACGTGAGTTTTGTGACCTGGGAACTCCTAGGTTAGGTCAGTTGGGTTTGTTAGGTTCTGTACCCTTTTTGTACTTTTTATATATTGTGTAAAACTTATATTGAAAAATTATTTAAAATACGTGTGGAAATATCTAGCATTACTATCGCTAGTAATGTCACCATACCATCGGTAACGCTGTGTATCTTTCGTATCGAGGCTAATTTTACCGTTCTCAGTAAATACCTGAGGTTTGTGACCTGTCAACTGTTAGGTTAGGTGGGTTTGTTAGGTTCTGTACCCTTTTTTGTACTTTTTATATATTGTGTAACCGGTAATATTACCTTAACAATCCGAGTCATCGTTGGTAACACTGTGTATCATTGGTAACGTTGCTAATGTTATCGTACGGCATACATTCGTGAGTGAAGTTGTTATCAGGTTATTACCAATTATCATGTCTGACCAATGGCTCCATTGCCTGAAAGGGACATGGCAGGGGAGACCCATTCGCTAACTCAACATAGCCTGGTGGGGGCATTTTCCCTATATAACATGTTTAGCCTCAGCAGGTAGGACCTACTGAGGACATGATGCCCGCTGAGGACAGTAGCACTTCGGACCTTTATCCCTTGTTGCGTTGTGCAGGCTGTGGCTAAGTTCGAGACTGCAGACTGAGTTACGAAGGTTAGGTCAGGTGTATGATGTTACGGTTAGCCCTAGCATAGTGTAAGGTCATGCCCACCGCTCGCATACAAAGTGAGAAATCCTTCCTGTGTTTGTCATTACCCACACTCGAGTGTATTAAGGTGTTTGTACCATAACGGGCATGCCTGATAAATCCATATTTTCAAACCTATTGCAAAGAATATGGCTGTCGGGGTGTATGTATGATAGCAATGTTAGGGGGTTGTAACGACCCCCACCCTTTAGGTAAGAACGTAAGGACATGTCCTGTAGGTTAGGTTAGGGGGGTTAGCTTTGTCTTGTTGGTGTCCATGTTTTATGCTCATTGGTGGAACTGGCCGCTAATATACAAAGGCTCCTGGAAGACTAAGTTCAGCACGGTCCGAAGGCAAGTCACGGGTAGCTCCTGCTTAGTTCCCAACTTTCCCGATAGATAGAGCCCGTGTCATCCCAGTCTAAGAAACATTCGTTTTTACAATTTAATACTGTCCCGGCAATCTACATATTTACCTATTCTTTTAAGTTTGTAGTTTTTTGGGACACGTCATTTATAGTGATATTTGATACTGCTATGATAATTATCATGAATTGTTAGGTTCAGATCAGATTCAGGTTGAGGCTTTGCCTTTGCAACGGCGCCTGTGTCTTTTAGTTTTGTGTGTTCCTTATTTTCACTAGTTTTTCTCTTTTCATCCACATTTGTTGTAGCACTTTTCTTATTTTCAATATTTTCTTCACCAAAAAGGAATTTTCCAACTGTTTGTGCACTCTTCTTCGTATGGTTGTTGGAGTTCAATTGCTTTTATTCTTATATCACTAAACTGTGGACAATATAACATAATGTGGTTAGCATTTTCTTCTACATCACAGAATACACAGTTTATATTTCCATCTTGGTGTCTGTTTTTTATATTCAAGCCCAGTGAGTTTGTCCTTGCTCTGAATAATAAAGTTGATGAAAATGTGTTGTCATACACTTCCTCCTCCTTGATTTCACTTTTCCAGTTTTTATACAAAATTAGACTCTCCTTGCACTCCATTTCACTCTTCCATTTGCTTGTGTCCCATTTTCAATATTTTCTTCACAAAAAAGGAATTTTCCAACTGTTTGTGCACTCTACTTCGTATGGTTGTTGGAGTTCAATTGCTTTTATTCTTATATCACTAAACTGTGGACAATATAACATAATGTGGTTAGCATTTTCTTCTACATCACAGAATACACAGTTTATATTTCCATCTTGGTGTCTGTTTTTTATATTCAAGCCCAGTGAGTTTGTCCTTGCTCTGAATAATAAAGTTGATGAAAATGTGTTGTCATACACTTCCTCCTCCTTGATTTCACTTTTCCAGTTTTTATACAAAATTAGACTCTCCTTGCACTCCATTTCACTCTTCCATTTGCTTGTGTCCCATTCTCTTGTTCTCTTCTTTATGTCCTCTTTCGTACATCTCTTGACTTCTCTCATTGCCATCCCACATTCCTCAGCATACTTCTTCACATGCATCCACCACTTTCTCTCTTTTTCTTCCATATCATTGACTATTGCTGTTAGTAAGTCCTTTTCTCCCTTATAAATGCTATTAAGGACCTCAGCTTTCCATCCATTACCCTTGTTTTCATAGCAGGTGCACCTACATCCCCTCTCAAGGCTACAATTGCTGTATTCTTTACACCCCCTAACATCCTTCTATACTCTCTATTCTCTGCAACTTTTCCATTTCCGTTTAGTTAATTACGTTTGTTCCATATAATATAGAAGGTAGTGCTACACTTTTCCAGTATGTTTTCCCTATCAGTATCTTATTACAACTTTTTTCTATGATCGAATATGTAAGATTAGCTAGCTTTTGCCCCTTAACTATCATTTCACTTTTCTGTGTTTTGAACATATTCCTACTATCATCTACCTTGATACCTAGGTATTTAATATTGCTTACTACTCTTATTCCCTCTATATTATCTGGTTTCTCCTTCATATTATATATAAGTACGCTACTTTTGTTTCTATTTATGTCTAAACCACACTGCTTTCCTATATCTATCACTTTCCTTATGTTCAATTCAGCATCCTCTATATTCTCAGCAAGCACTAGGACATCATCAGCAAAAAATACTACTACTAGCTTTATAATATCATTTTTAAAACCACTACCTTCCTTTGCTACTTGTTTTATAATCTGATAAGTAATTAATTTGAATAATGTTGTAGAGCCAGTACAGCCTTGCTTTATTCCACTACTCACTTAGGTTAGGGAAAGGTCGTTACAATGCGTCGTCCGCTGAAGCCACGGCCAAGTTAATCGGTCGTAAAATTTCCTCCAAGCATAGTTTCCTGCCTGACTATAATAACACCCGTTGGGCGGGGCGCTGATTGCCTATCAGTTGGTGGCGCAAGCTTGAACAGTTATCAATGTTTGGACTTATGTTTTCGCTAATTCCAACAATCGTCATTTTTAACCTTTTATTAAGATTGTTATTTCATTGGGGGACATCCTGAAATTATGCCGAATACTAATTTGTTATATATACAATCAAAGGTTAGGTTAGGCAACATCTAGTTCAAGATATTTTGGTAGATATAGCCAGTGTCAAACAAACCAACCGAACTAACCCTATTGTGGGCCGCGTGATTTCAAATTTTTAATCCCCCCCCCACATGACCCAAGATTGACCTGGAGTCGATCCTTTCCAACTCTAACCACCATAATGGATAGACGTGTTGCGTATAGTTACTCTTTGAGCGATGTTGTTGAGTTTATCACTCATATTGATCAAATTGATTCGTTGAAGACAATAAGGTATTTACACCTACGGGACTTTACTCGAGTTTCCCCCGAATTTTTTCATTATTTATTTAAAAAATAGCACTTAGGTGATTTTAGGGGTCCATGTGAGAAGTGTAAAATTGGTGGCTCAAGAACCCGAGGATTTTGGTTTTAGCGACATCAAATATTAAAATAAGCCTGAGTAACTTTTTTATTATGACAATGTGGTTAAGATATAATTTTGGGTGCTGCCCATACCTTTTTTTGTGTAGGAGAGAGACTTACGAAGGGGGTCGGGGGCAAGGTAGTGATCTGGTAACTACTAGGTTGGGTTTGTGGGGTTTGTATATTAGCGACAGTGGTTGGGGGGTCGCAGGGGGCGTTAGCCCCCCCGGTTAGGTCACGAGGAAGGTAAGGATATGGCTTGTAGGCCAGGTTAGGAGGGGAATTTTGGGTTAGTTGTCCATTTTTCTCGCACGTTTCTGACATCCATGACCAGAGTGGTCCTAGTATGTAGTAGTTGGGACAAGCATTTACAAAACTAGTGACTTGTAACATTATTTCATTCCGTGATTATTCCCGTGAAAAAGAGCCGATTTCGGACTTTTTTTTACTCGATTTTCGGCCGGTCCAAGGGCTGTCCCCATAAATTACAAAGGCTCTGACATGGCTAGGTGGTGTTCTCTGCAAGCAGGGGTTTCCTGTCCATTGTTATACAAAGGCTCCAGTGTATGGTATGCGGAACTAACACCAATTATTCACATATAGTCAGTCCTCTGTCATTGTTGGGGCTTTGGTAACATAGACCTTTGCGAAGAGCGAAAAATCACGTAATATTTAGCTCCAGGATGAGTCTACACGTAAACCGCTAAAATAGCTGACCACTGTCTATGCTCGGTCGACTAACACCCTGAAGTAACTGTTATACATTGGTTTCACATGGTTTCTATCATGGTATTTTAGTTCATATCAATTTACAAAGGTAACTGTGTATTACAATGCATGGACACTACTTTACTGTTAAGGCAAGATGACTCAATTCGTACAAGGCAAGACAACTCGATGCCTAAGCGGCATTCCTATAAAGCAAGATGACTCAACTCCTAAGCGGCTTTCCTTCAAGTCTCAATGACTCGATGCTTATACTGCTTTCGCACATGACGAGACAACTTAATGTTTAAGCGGCTTTCCTACAAAGCACAACGACTCAACACCTACGTGGCTTTCCTACAAGGCAAGACAAATCAACGCCTAAGCAGCATTCCTACGAGGCAAGATGACTCGATGCCTAAGCGTATTTCCTACAAGGCACAACGATTCAACGCCTATGCGGCTTTCCTTGAAGACGAGGCAACTCAACGCCTAAGCGGCTTCATTACAAGGCAAGACAACTCGACGCCTCAGAGGCTTTCCTAGAAGACGAGGCAACTCGACGCCTAAGCGGCTTCATTACGAGGCAAGACAACTCGACGCCTAAGCGGCTTCATTACGAGGCAAGACAACTCGACGCCTCAGAGGCTTTCCTAGAAGACGAGGCAACTCAACGCCTAAGCGGCTTCATTACAAGGCAAGACAACTCGACGCCTCAGAGGCTTTCCTAGAAGACGAGGCAACTCGACGCCTAAGAGGCTTCATTACGAGGCAAGACAACTCAACGCCTAAGCGGCTTCATTACGAGGCAAGACAACTCGACGCCTCAGAGGCTTTCCTAGAAGACGAGGCAACTCAACGCCTAAGCGGCTTCATTACAAGGCAAGACAACTCGACGCCTCAGAGGCTTTCCTAGAAGACGAGGCAACTCGACGCCTAAGCGGCTTCATTACGAGGCAAGACAACTCGACGCCTAAGCGGCTTCATTACGAGGCAAGACAATTCGATGCCTAAGCGGCTTCATTACGAGGCAAGACAACTCGACGCCTAAGCGGCTTCATTACGAGGCAAGACAACTCGACGCCTAAGCGGCTTCATTACGAGGCAAGACAACTCGACGCCTAAGCGGCTTCATTACGAGGCATGACAACTCGACGCCTAAGCGGCTTCATTACGAGGCAAGACAACTCGACGCCTAAGCGGCTTCATTACGAGGCAAGACAACTCGACGCCTAAGCGGCTTCATTACGAGGCAAGACAACTCGACGCCTAAGCGGCTTCATTACGAGGCAAGACAACTCGACGCCTAAGCGGCTTCATTACGAGGCAAGACAACTCGACGCCTAAGCGGCTTCATTACGAGGCAAGACAACTCGACGCCTAAGCGGCTTCATTACGAGGCAAGACAACTCGACGCCTAAGCGGCTTCATTACAAGGCAAGACAACTCGACGCCTAAGCGGCTTCATCACAAGGCAAGACAACTCGACGCCTAAGCGGCTTTCCTAGAAGACGAGACAACTCGACGCCTAAGCGGCTTCATCACAAGGCAAGACAACTCGACGCCTAAGCGGCTTTCCTAGAAGACGAGGCAACTCAACGCCTAAGCGGCTTCATCACAAGGCAAGACAACTCGACGCCTAAGAGGCTTTCCTAGAAGACGAGACAACTCAACGCCTAAGCGGCTTTCCTAGAAGACGAGACAACTCGACGCCTAAGCGGCTTTCCTAGAAGACGAGACAACTCGACGCCTAAGCGGCTTCATTACAAGGCAAGACAACTCGACGCCTAAGAGGCTTTCCTAGAAGACGAGGCAACTCAACGCCTAAGCGGCTTCATTACAAGGCAAGACAACTCAACGCCTAAGAGGCTTTCCTAGAAGACGAGACAACTCGACGCCTAAGCGGCTTTCCTAGAAGACGAGACAACTCGACGCCTAAGCGGCTTCATTACAAGGCAAGACAACTCGACGCCCAAGAGGCTTTCCTAGAAGACGAGGCAACTAGACGCCTAAGCGGCTTCATTACAAGGCAAGACAACTGGACGCCTAAGAGGCTTTCCTAGAAGACGAGACAACTCGACGCCTAAGCGGCTTCATTACAAGGCAAGACAACTTGACGCCAAAGAGGCTTTCCTAGAAGACGAGACAACTCGACGCCTAAGCGGCTTTCCTAGAAGACGAGACAACTGGACGCCTAAGAGGCTTTCCTAGAAGACGAGGCAACTCAACGCCTAAGCGGCTTCATTACAAGGCAAGACAACTCAACGCCTAAGAGGCTTTCCTAGAAGACGAGACAACTCGACGCCTAAGCGGCTTTCCTAGAAGACGAGACAACTCGACGCCTAAGCGGCTTCATTACAAGGCAAGACAACTCGACGCCTAAGAGGCTTTCCTAGAAGACGAGACAACTCGACGCCTAAGCGGCTTCATTACAAGGCAAGACAACTCGACACCTAAGAGGCTTTCCTAGAAGACGAGGCAACTCGACGCCTAAGCGGCTTCATTACAAGGCAAGACAACTCGACGCCTAAGAGGCTTTCCTAGAAGACGAGGCAACTCGACGCCTAAGCGGCTTCATTACAAGGCAAGACAACTCGACGCCTAAGAGGCTTTCCTAGAAGACGAGGCAACTCAACGCCTAAGCGGCTTCATTACAAGGCAAGACAACTCAACGCCTAAGAGGCTTTCCTAGAAGACGAGACAACTCGACGCCTAAGCGGCTTTCATAGAAGACGAGACAACTCGACGCCTAAGCGGCTTCATTACAAGGCAAGACAACTCGACGCCTAAGAGGCTTTCCTAGAAGACGAGGCAACTCAACGCCTAAGCGGCTTCATTACAAGGCAAGACAACTCGACGCCTAAGAGGCTTTCCTAGAAGACGAGGCAACTCAACGCCTAAGCGGCTTCATCACAAGGCAAGACAACTCGACGCCTAAGAGGCTTTCCTAGAAGACGAGGCAACTCAACGCCTAAGCGGCTTCATCACAAGGCAAGACAACTCGACGCCTAAGAGGCTTTCCTAGAAGACGAGGCAACTCAACGCCTAAGCGGCTTCATCACAAGGCAAGACAACTCGACGCCTAAGAGGCTTTCCTAGAAGACGAGGCAACTCAACGCCTAAGCGGCTTCATCACAAGGCAAGACAACTCGACGCCTAAGAGGCTTTCCTAGAAGACGAGGCAACTCAACGCCTAAGCGGCTTCATCACAAGGCAAGACAACTCGACGCCTAAGAGGCTTTCCTAGAAGACGAGGCAACTCAACGCCTAAGCGGCTTCATCACAAGGCAAGACAACTCGACGCCTAAGAGGCTTTCCTAGAAGACGAGGCAACTCAACGCCTAAGCGGCTTCATCACAAGGCAAGACAACTCGACGCCTAAGAGGCTTTCCTAGAAGACGAGGCAACTCAACGCCTAAGCGGCTTCATCACAAGGCAAGACAACTCAACGCCTAAGAGGCTTTCCTAGAAGACGAGACAACTCGACGCCTAAGCGGCTTTCCTAGAAGACGAGGCAACTCGACGCCTAAGCGGCTTCATTACAAGGCAAGACAACTCGACGCCTAAGAGGCTTTCCTAGAAGACGAGACAACTCGACGCCTAAGCGGCTTCATTACAAGGCAAGACAACTCGACGCCTAAGAGGCTTTCCTAGAAGACGAGACAACTCGACGCCTAAGCGGCTTCATTACAAGGCAAGACAACTCGACGCCTAAGAGGCTTTCCTAGAAGACGAGGCAACTCGACGCCTAAGCGGCTTCATTACAAGGCAAGACAACTCGACGCCTAAGAGGCTTTCCTAGAAGACGAGACAACTCGACGCCTAAGCGGCTTCATTACAAGGCAAGACAACTCGACGCCTAAGAGGCTTTCCTAGAAGACGAGGCAACTCGACGCCTAAGCGGCTTCATTACAAGGCAAGACAACTCGACGCCTAAGAGGCTTTCCTAGAAGACGAGACAACTCGACGCCGAAGCGGCTTCATTACAAGGCAAGACAACTCGACGCCTAAGAGGCTTTCCTAGAAGACGAGGCAACTCAACGCCTAAGCGGCTTCATTACAAGGCAAGACAACTCAACGCCTAAGAGGCTTTCCTAGAAGACGAGACAACTCTACGCCTAAGCGGCTTTCATAGAAGACGAGACAACTCGACGCCTAAGCGGCTTCATTACAAGGCAAGACAACTCGACGCCTAAGCAGCTTTTCTGTAGGGCAAGACAACTCAACGCCTAAGAGGCTTCATTACAAGGCAAGACAACTCGATGCCTAAGAGGCTTTCCTAGAAGACGAGGCAACTCAACGCCTAAGCGGCTTCATTACAAGGCAAGACAACTCGACGCCTAAGAGGCTTTCCTAGAAGACGAGGCAACTCAACGCCTAAGCGGCTTCATTACAAGGCAAGACAACTCGACGCCTAAGAGGCTTTCCTAGAAGACGAGGCAACTCAACGCCTAAGCGGCTTCATTACAAGGCAAGACAACTCGACGCCTAAGAGGCTTTCCTAGAAGACGAGGCAACTCAACGCCTAAGCAGCTTTTCTGTAGGGCAAGACAACTCAACGCCTAAGAGGCTTCATTACAAGGCAAGACAACTCGATGCCTAAGAGGCTTTCCTAGAAGACGAGGCAACTCAACGCCTAAGCGGCTTCATTACAAGGCAAGACAACTCGATGCCTAAGAGGCTTTCCTAGAAGACGAGGCAACTCAACGCCTAAGCAGCTTTTCTGTAGGGCAAGACAACTCAACGCCTAAGAGGCTTCATTACAAGGCAAGACAACTCGATGCCTAAGAGGCTTTCCTAGAAGACGAGGCAACTCAACGCCTAAGCAGCTTTTCTGTAGGGCAAGACAACTCGACGCCTAAGAGGCTTTCCTAGAAGACGAGGCAACTCAACGCCTAAGCGGCTTCATTACAAGGCAAGACAACTCGACGCCTAAGAGGCTTTCCTAGAAGACGAGGCAACTCAACGCCTAAGCGGCTTCATTACAAGGCAAGACAACTCGACGCCTAAGAGGCTTTCCTAGAAGACGAGGCAACTCAACGCCTAAGCGGCTTCATTACAAGGCAAGACAACTCAACGCCTAAGCGGCTTCATTACAAGGCAAGACAACTCGACGCCTAAGAGGCTTTCCTAGAAGACGAGGCAACTCAACGCCTAAGCGGCTTCATTACAAGGCAAGACAACTCGACGCCTAAGCGGCTTCATTACAAGGCAAGACAACTCGACGCCTAAGCGGCTTCATTACAAGGCAAGACAACTCGACGCCTAAGAGGCTTTCCTAGAAGACGAGGCAACTCAACGCCTAAGCGGCTTCATTACAAGGCAAGACAACTCAACGCCTAAGAGGCTTCATTACAAGGCAAGACAACTCGACGCCTAAGAGGCTTCATTACAAGGCAAGACAACTCGACGCCTAAGAGGCTTTCCTAGAAGACGAGGCAACTCAACGCCTAAGCGGCTTCATCACAAGGCAAGACAACTCGACGCCTAAGAGGCTTCATTACAAGGCAAGACAACTCGACGCCTAAGAGGCTTCATTACAAGGCAAGACAACTCGACGCCTAAGAGGCTTCATTACAAGGCAAGACAACTCGACGCCTAAGCGGCTTCATTACAAGGCAAGACAACTCGACGCCTAAGAGGCTTTCCTAGAAGACGAGGCAACTCAACGCCTAAGCGGCTTCATTACAAGGCAAGACAACTCAACGCCTAAGAGGCTTCATTACAAGGCAAGACAACTCGACGCCTAAGAGGCTTCATTACAAGGCAAGACAACTCGACGCCTAAGAGGCTTCATTACAAGGCAAGACAACTCGACGCCTAAGAGGCTTCATTACAAGGCAAGACAACTCGACGCTTTAGAGGCTTCATTACAAGGCAAGACAACTCAACGCCTAAGAGGCTTCATTAAAAGGCAAGACAACTCGACGCCTAAGAGGCTTCATTACAAGGCAAGACAACTCGACGCCTAAGAGGCTTTCCTAGAAGACGAGGCAACTCAACGCCTAAGCGGCTTCATTACAAGGCAAGACAACTCAACGCCTAAGACGCTTTCCTAGAAGACGAGACAACTCGACGCCTAAGCGGCTTCATTACAAGGCAAGACAACTCAACGCCTAAGAGGCTTCATTACAAGGCAAGACAACTCGACGCCTAAGAGGCTTCATTACAAGGCAAGACAACTCGACGCCTAAGAGGCTTCATTACAAGGCAAGACAACTCGACGCCTAAGAGGCTTCATTACAAGGCAAGACAACTCGACGCCTAAGAGGCTTCATCACAAGGCAAGACAACTCGACGCCTAAGAGGCTTCATTACAAGGCAAGACAACTCGACGCCTAAGAGGCTTCATCACAAGGCAAGACAACTCGACGCCTCAGAGGCTTTCCTAGAAGACGAGGCAACTCGACGCCTAAGCGGCTTCATTACAAGACAACTCGACGCCTCAGAGGCTTTCCCAGAAGACGAGGCAACTCGACGCCTAAGCGGCTTCATTACAAGGCAAGACAACTCGACGCTTAAGAGGCTTTCCTAGAAGACGAGGCAACTCGACGCCTAAGCGGCTTCATTACAAGGCAAGACAACTCGACGCTTAAGAGGCTTTCCTAGAAGACGAGGCAACTCGACGCCTAAGCGGCTTCATTACAAGGCAAGACAACTCGACGCCCCAGAGGCTTTCCCAGAAGACGAGGCAACTCGACGCCTAAGCGGCTTCATTACAAGGCAAGACAACTCGACGCCTAAGAGGCTTTCCTAGAAGACGAGGCAACTCGACGCCTAAGCGGCTTCATTACAAGACAACTCGACGCCTCAGAGGCTTTCCCAGAAGACGAGGCAACTCGACGCCTAAGCGGCTTCATTACAAGACAACTCGACGCCCCAGAGGCTTTCCCAGAAGACGAGGCAACTCGACGCCTAAGCGGCTTCATTACAAGGCAAGACAACTCGACGCCTAAGAGGCTTTCCTAGAAGACGAGGCAACTCGACGCCTAAGCGGCTTCATTACAAGACAACTCGACGCCTCAGAGGCTTTCCCAGAAGACGAGGCAACTCGACGCCTAAGCGGCTTCATTACAAGGCAAGACAACTCGACGCCTAAGCGACTTCATTACAAGGCAAGACAACTCGACGCCTAAGAGGCTTTCCTAGAAGACGAGGCAACTCGACGCCTAAGCGGCTTCATTACAAGACAACTCGACGCCTCAGAGGCTTTCCCAGAAGACGAGGCAACTCGACGCCTAAGCGGCTTCATTACAAGGCAAGACAACTCGACGCCTAAGCGGCTTCATTACAAGGCAAGACAACTCGACGCCTAAGCGGCTTCATTACAAGGCAAGACAACTCGACGCCTAAGAGGCTTTCCTAGAAGACAAGGCAACTCGACGCCTAAGCGGCTTCATTACAAGGCAAGACAACTCGACGCCTAAGAGGCTTTCCTAGAAGACGAGGCAACTCGACGCCTAAGCGGCTTCATTACAAGACAACTCGACGCCTCAGAGGCTTTCCCAGAAGACGAGGCAACTCGACGCCTAAGCGGCTTCATTACAAGGCAAGACAACTCGACGCCTAAGAGGCTTTCCTAGAAGACGAGGCAACTCGACGCCTAAGCGGCTTCTTTACAAGGCAAGACAACTCGACGCCTAAGAGGCTTTCCTAGAAGACGAGGCAACTCGACGCCTAAGCGGCTTCTTTACAAGGCAAGACAACTCGACGCCTAAGAGGCTTTCCTAGAAGACGAGGCAACTCGACGCCTAAGCGGCTTCATTACAAGGCAAGACAACTCGACGCCTAAGAGGCTTTCCCAGAAGACGAGGCAACTCGACGCCTAAGCGGCTTCATTACAAGGCAAGACAACTCGACGCCTCAGAGGCTTTCCCAGAAGACGAGGCAACTCGACGCCTAAGCGGCTTCTTTACAAGGCAAGACAACTCGACGCCTAAGAGGCTTTCCCAGAAGACGAGGCAACTCGACGCCTAAGCGGCTTCATTACAAGGCAAGACAACTCGACGCCTAAGCAGCTTCATTACAAGGCAAGACAACTCGACGCCTCAGAGGCTTTCCTAGAAGATGAGGCAACTCGACGCCTAAGCGGCTTCATTACAAGACAACTCGACGCCTCAGAGGCTTTCCCAGAAGACGAGGCAACTCGACGCCTAAGCGGCTTCATTACAAGGCAAGACAACTCGACGCCTAAGAGGCTTTCCTAGAAGACGAGGCAACTCGACGCCTAAGCGGCTTCTTTACAAGGCAAGACAACTCGACGCCCAAGAGGCTTTCCTAGAAGACGAGGCAACTCGACGCCTAAGCGGTTTCATTACAAGGCAAGACAACTCGACGCCTCAGAGGCTTTCCTAGAAGACGAGGCAACTCGACGCCTCAGAGGCTTTCCCAGAAGACGAGGCAACTCGACGCCTAAGCGGCTTCATTACAAGGCAAGACAACTCGACGCCTAAGAGGCTTTCCTAGAAGACGAGGCAACTCGACGCCTAAGCGGCTTCTTTACAAGGCAAGACAACTCGACGCCTAAGAGGCTTTCCTAGAAGACGAGGCAACTCGACGCCTAAGCGGCTTCATTACAAGGCAAGACAACTCGACGCCTAAGAGGCTTTCCCAGAAGACGAGGCAACTCGACGCCTAAGCGGCTTCATTACAAGGCAAGACAACTCGACGCCTCAGAGGCTTTCCCAGAAGACGAGGCAACTCGACGCCTAAGCGGCTTCATTACAAGGCAAGACAACTCGACGCCTAAGAGGCTTTCCCAGAAGACGAGGCAACTCGACGCCTAAGCGGCTTCTTTACAAGGCAAGACAACTAGACGCCTAAGAGGCTTTCCCAGAAGACGAGGCAACTCGACGCCTAAGCGGCTTCATTACAAGGCAAGACAACTCGACGCCTAAGCAGCTTTATTACAAGACAAGACAACTCGACGCCTAAGAGGCTTTCCCAGAAGACGAGGCAACTCGACGCCTAAGCGGCTTCATTACAAGGCAAGACGACTCGACGCCTAAGAGGCTTTCCTAGAAGACGAGGCAACTCAACGCCTAAGCAGCTTTTCTCTTGGGCAAGACAACTCAACGCCTAAGAGGCTTCATTACAAGGCAAGACGACTCGACGCCTAAGAGGCTTTCCTAGAAGACGAGGCAACTCGACGCCTAAGAGGCTTTCCCAGAAGACGAGGCAACTCGACGCCTAAGCGGCTTCATTACAAGGCAAGACAACTCGACGCCTCAGAGGCTTTCCTAGAAGACGAGGCAACTCGACGCCTAAGCGGCTTCTTTACAAGGCAAGACAACTCGACGCCTAAGAGGCTTTCCCAGAAGACGAGGCAACTCGACGCCTAAGCGGCTTCTTTACAAGGCAAGACAACTCGACGCCTAAGAGGCTTTCCCAGAAGACGAGGCAACTCGACGCCTAAGCGGCTTCTTTACAAGGCAAGACAACTCGACGCCTAAGAGGCTTTCCCAGAAGACGAGGCAACTCGACGCCTAAGCGGCTTCATTACAAGGCAAGACAACTCGACGCCTCAGAGGCTTTCCTAGAAGACGAGGCAACTCGACGCCTAAGCGGCTTCTTTACAAGGCAAGACAACTCGACGCCTAAGAGGCTTTCCCAGAAGACGAGGCAACTCGACGCCTAAGCGGCTTCTTTACAAGGCAAGACAACTCGACGCCTCAGAGGCTTTCCTAGAAGACGAGGCAACTCGACGCCTAAGCGGCTTCTTTACAAGGCAAGACAACTCGACGCCTAAGAGGCTTTCCCAGAAGACGAGGCAACTCGACGCCTAAGCGGCTTCATTACAAGGCAAGACAACTCGACGCCTCAGAGGCTTTCCCAGAAGACGAGGCAACTCGACGCCTAAGCGGCTTCTTTACAAGGCAAGACAACTCGACGCCTCAGAGGCTTTCCCAGAAGACGAGGCAACTCGACGCCTAAGCGGCTTCATTACAAGGCAAGACAACTCGACGCCTCAGAGGCTTTCCTAGAAGACGAGGCAACTCGACGCCTAAGCGGCTTCTTTACAAGGCAAGACAACTCGACGCCTAAGAGGCTTTCCCAGAAGACGAGGCAACTCGACGCCTAAGCGGCTTCATTACAAGGCAAGACAACTCGACGCCTCAGAGGCTTTCCTAGAAGACGAGGCAACTCGACGCCTAAGCGGCTTCTTTACAAGGCAAGACAACTCGACGCCTAAGAGGCTTTCCCAGAAGACGAGGCAACTCGACGCCTAAGCGGCTTCTTTACAAGGCAAGACAACTCGACGCCTAAGAGGCTTTCCCAGAAGACGAGGCAACTCGACGCCAAAGCGGCTTCTTTACAAGGCAAGACAACTCGACGCCTAAGAGGCTTTCCCAGAAGACGAGGCAACTCGACGCCTAAGCGGCTTCATTACAAGGCAAGACAACTCGACGCCTCAGAGGCTTTCCTAGAAGACGAGGCAACTCGACGCCTAAGCGGCTTCATTACAAGACAACTCGACGCCTCAGAGGCTTTCCCAGAAGACGAGGCAACTCGACGCCTAAGAGGCTTCATTACAAGGCAAGACAACTCGACGCCTAAGAGGCTTTCCCAGAAGACGAGGCAACTCGACGCCTAAGCGGCTTCTTTACAAGGCAAGACAACTCGACGCCTCAGAGGCTTTCCCAGAAGACGAGGCAACTCGACGCCTAAGCGGCTTCTTTACAAGGCAAGACAACTCGACGCCCAAGAGGCTTTCCTAGAAGACGAGGCAACTCGACGCCTAAGCGGCTTCATTACAAGGCAAGACAACTCGACGCCTCAGAGGCTTTCCTAGAAGACGAGGCAACTCGACGCCTAAGCGGCTTCTTTACAAGGCAAGACAACTCGACGCCCAAGAGGCTTTCCTAGAAGACGAGGCAACTCGACGCCTAAGCGGCTTCATTACAAGGCAAGACAACTCGACGCCTCAGAGGCTTTCCTAGAAGACGAGGCAACTCGACGCCTAAGCGGCTTCATTACAAGACAACTCGACGCCTCAGAGGCTTTCCCAGAAGACGAGGCAACTCGACGCCTAAGCGGCTTCTTTACAAGGCAAGACAACTCGACGCCTAAGAGGCTTTCCTAGAAGACGAGGCAACTCGACGCCTAAGCGGCTTCATTACAAGGCAAGACAACTCGACGCCTAAGAGGCTTTCCTAGAAGACGAGGCAACTCGACGCCTAAGCGGCTTCATTACAAGGCAAGACAACTCGACGCCTAAGAGGCTTTCCCAGAAGACGAGGCAACTCGACGCCTAAGCGGCTTCATTACAAGGCAAGACAACTCGACGCCTCAGAGGCTTTCCCAGAAGACGAGGCAACTCGACGCCTAAGCGGCTTCATTACAAGGCAAGACAACTCGACGCCTCAGAGGCTTTCCCAGAAGACGAGGCAACTCGACGCCTAAGCGGCTTCTTTACAAGGCAAGACAACTCGACGCCTAAGAGGCTTTCCCAGAAGACGAGGCAACTCGACGCCTAAGCGGCTTCATTACAAGGCAAGACAACTCGACGCCTCAGAGGCTTTCCCAGAAGACGAGGCAACTCGACGCCTAAGCGGCTTCATTACAAGACAACTCGACGCCTCAGAGGCTTCCCCAGAAGACGAGGCAACTCGACGCCTAAGCGGCTTCATTACAAGGCAAGACAACTCGACGCCTAAGCGGCTTCATTACAAGGCAAGACAACTCGACGCCTAAGAGGCTTTCCCAGAAGACGAGGCAACTCGACGCCTAAGCGGCTTCATTACAAGGCAAGACAACTCGACGCCTAAGAGGCTTTCCCAGAAGACGAGGCAACTCGACGCCTAAGCGGCTTCATTACAAGGCAAGACAACTCGACGCCTAAGAGGCTTTCCCAGAAGACGAGGCAACTCGACGCCTAAGCGGCTTCATTACAAGGCAAGACAACTCGACGCCTAAGAGGCTTTCCCAGAAGACGAGGCAACTCGACGCCTAAGCGGCTTCATTACAAGGCAAGACAACTCGACGCCTAAGAGGCTTTCCCAGAAGACGAGGCAACTCGACGCCTAAGCGGCTTCATTACAAGGCAAGACAACTCGACGCCTAAAAGGCTTTCCTAGAAGACGAGGCAACTCAACGCCTAAGCAGCTTTTCTGTAGAGCAAGACAACTCAACGCCTAAGAGGCTTCATTACAAGGCAAGACAACTCAACGCCTCAGCAGCTTTATTACAAGGCAAGACAACTCGATGCCTAAGAGGCTTTCCTAGAAGACGAGGCAACTCAACGCCTAAGTGGCTTCATTACAAGGCAAGACAACTCGACGCCTAAGAGGCTTTCCTAGAAGACGAGGCAACTCAACGCCTAAGCAGCTTTTCTGTAGGGCAAGACAACTCAACGCCTAAGAGGCTTCATTACAAGGCAAGACAACTCGACGCCTAAGAGGCTTTCCTAGAAGACGAGGCAACTCAACGCCTAAGCAGCTTTTCTGTAGGGCAAGACAACTCAACGCCTAAGAGGCTTCATTACAAGGCAAGACGACTCGACGCCTAAGAGGCTTTCCTAGAAGACGAGGCAACTCGACGCCTAAGCGGCTTCATTACAAGGCAAGACGACTCGACGCCTAAGAGGCTTTCCTAGAAGACGAGGCAACTCGACGCCTAAGCAGCTTTTCTGTAGGGCAAGACAACTCAACGCCTAAGAGGCTTCATTACAAGGCAAGACGACTCGACGCCTAAGAGGCTTTCCTAGGAGACGAGGCAACTCGACGCCTAAGCGGCTTCATTACAAGGCAAGACGACTCGACGCCTAAGAGGCTTTCCTAGGAGACGAGGCAACTCGACGCCTAAGCGGCTTCATTACAAGGCAAGACGACTCGACGCCTAAGAGGCTTTCCTAGGAGACGAGGCAACTCGACGCCTAAGCGGCTTCATTACAAGGCAAGACGACTCGACGCCTAAGAGGCTTTCCTAGGAGACGAGGCAACTCGACGCCTAAGCGGCTTCATTACAAGGCAAGACGACTCGACGCCTAAGAGGCTTTCCTAGGAGACGAGGCAACTCGACGCCTAAGCGGCTTCATTACAAGGCAAGACGACTCGACGCCTAAGAGGCTTTCCTAGGAGACGAGGCAACTCGACGCCTAAGCGGCTTCATTACAAGGCAAGACGACTCGACGCCTAAGAGGCTTTCCTAGAAGACGAGGCAACTCGACGCCTAAGCGGCTTCATTACAAGGCAAGACGACTCGACGCCTAAGAGGCTTTCCTAGAAGACGAGGCAACTCGACGCCTAAGAGGCTTTCCTAGAAGACGAGGCAACTCAACGCCTAAGCAGCTTTTCTGTAGGGCAAGACAACTCAACGCCTAAGAGGCTTCATTACAAGGCAAGACGACTCGACGCCTAAAGGCTTTCCTAGAAGACGAGGCAACTCAACGCCTAAGCAGCTTTCTGTAGGGCAAGACAACTCAACGCCTAAGAGGCTTCATTACAACGCAAGACGACTCGACGCCTAAGAGGCTTTCCTAGAAGACGAGGCAACTCGACGCCTAAGCGGCTTCATTACAAGGCAAGACGACTCGACGCCTAAGAGGCTTTCCTAGAAGACGAGGCAACTCGACGCCTAAGCGGCTTCATTACAGGCAAAGACGACTCGACGCCTAAGAGGCTTTCCTAGAAGACGAGGCAACTCGACGCCTAAGCAGCTTTTCTGTAGGGCAAGACAACTCAACGCCTAAGAGGCTTCATTACAAGGCAAGACAACTCAACGCCTCAGCAGCTTTATTACAAGGCAAGACAACTCGATGCCTAAGAGGCTTTCCTAGAAGACGAGGCAACTCAACGCCTAAGTGGCTTCATTACAAGGCAAGACAACTCGACGCCTAAGAGGCTTTCCTAGAAGACGAGGCAACTCAACGCCTAAGCAGCTTTTCTGTAGGGCAAGACAACTCAACGCCTAAGAGGCTTCATTACAAGGCAAGACAACTCGACGCCTAAGAGGCTTTCCTAGAAGACGAGGCAACTCAACGCCTAAGCAGCTTTTCTGTAGGGCAAGACAACTCACGCCTCAGCAGCTTTATTACAAGGCAAGACAACTCGACGCCTAAGAGGCTTTCCTAGAAGACGAGGCAACTCAACGCCTAAGCAGCTTTTCTGTAGGGCAAGACAACTCAACGCCTAAGAGGTTTCATTACAAGGCAAGACGACTCGACGCCTAAGAGGCTTTCCTAGAAGACGAGGCAACTCGACGCCTAAGCGGCTTCATTACAAGGCAAGACGACTCGACGCCTAAGAGGCTTTCCTAGAAGACGAGGCAACTCGACGCCTAAGCGGCTTCATTACAAGGCAAGACGACTCGACGCCTAAGAGGCTTTCCTAGAAGACGAGGCAACTCGACGCCTAAGCGGCTTCATTACAAGGCAAGACGACTCGACGCCTAAGAGGCTTTCCTAGAAGACGAGGCAACTCGACGCCTAAGCGGCTTCATTACAAGGCAAGACGACTCGACGCCTAAGAGGCTTTCCTAGAAGACGAGGCAACTCGACGCCTAAGCGGGCTTCATTACAAGGCAAGACGACTCGACGCCTAAGAGGCTTTCCTAGAAGACGAGGCAACTCAACGCCTAAGCAGCTTTTCTGTAGGGCAAGACGACTCAACGCCTAAGAGGCTTCATTACAAGGCAAGAAAACTCGATGCCTAAGAGGCTTTCCTAGAAGACGAGGCAACTCGACGCCTAAGCTGCTTCATTACAAGGCAAGACAACTCGATGCCTAAGAGGCTTTCCTAGAAGATGAGGCAACTCAACGCCTAAGCTGCTTCATTACAAGGCAAGACAACTCGACGCCTAAGAGGCTTTCCTAGAAGACGAGGCAACTCAACGCCTAAGCAGCTTTTCTGTAGGGCAAGACGACTCAACGCCTAAGAGGCTTCATTACAAGGCAAGAAAACTCGACGCCTAAGAGGCTTTCCTAGAAGACGAGGCAACTCAACGCCTAAGCAGCTTTTCTGTAGGGCAAGACAACTCAACGCCTAAGAGGCTTCATTACAAGGCAAGACAACTCGACGCCTAAGAGGCTTTCCTAGAAGACGAGGCAACTCAACGCCTAAGCAGCTTTTCTGTAGGGCAAGACAACTCAACGCCTCAGCAGCTTTATTACAAGGCAAGACAACTCGACGCCTAAGAGGCTTTCCTAGAAGACGAGGCAACTCAACGCCTAAGCGGCTTCATTATAAGGCAAGACAACTCGA
>NC_090727.1:61724999-61734269 GCF_036898095.1 Palaemon carinicauda | reverse complement strand
CTCAGGGATAACTTGAAGTCCGTGATTATTAGGTTTTCTAATAAAGTTTGAAATAAGTAGTCATTAGGAGCGCTAATGAATACTGGGAAATATATATTCAAACAGAGTCTTTATTAAGGCATAGATTCTGAATGAATAAATCCTTGCTTTATATATAAATACTTTTCGGGAGAGAGTGTTCAAGTCCGTGAGATTTAGGAGACGAGTAGCTCTTTCTTGCCTCCTCTGTGTGTGTGTGTGTGTATGTGTGTGTGCGTGTATAGGTCTAAAAAGCATAAATTTCTTATCCCAATTCCCTGAAAGACAATTTAAATTTATTAATAAATGAATAAACAAGGGAATAAAAACAAAAAATCATGATACACATAGACTGATAATAATAATAATAATAATAATAATAATAATAATAATAATAATAATAATAATAATAATAATAAATGAAAGAATGAAAGATATAGATAATGATACAAATGAAACTTGATTGAAGTGAAATATTTAAATATATATATGTATATATATATATATATATATAATACTATATATATATATATATATATATATTTATTTATTTATATATATATATATATATATATATATATATATATATATATATATATATATATATATATATATATATATATATATACCCTGGAAGAGAAAGACACTCCAAAATCAAACCATTGTTCTCTGGTCTTGGGTAGTGCCATAGCCTCTGTACCATGGCCTTCCACTGTCTTGGATTAGAGTTCTCTTGCTTGAGGGTATACAATAGCACGCTGTACTATCTTATATCTCTTCCTTTTTATTTGAAGTTTTTTTATACTTTATATATGAAAGATCTATTTTAATGTCTTTACTGTTCTTGAAATAATTTATTTTAATTATTCATTACTGTTCTTGAAATAATTTATTTTAATTATTCATTACTTCTCTTGTATAGTTTTAATTCCTTATACCCTTTCCTCACTGGGCTATTTTTCCTTGTTTAAGCCATTGGGCTTATAGCATCCTGCTTTTCCAACTAGGGTTGCAGCTTAGCTTGTAGTAATAATGATAATAATAATGTGAGGGAGTATTGACGCAAAGGGCCTCGGTTAGATTTCGCCAGTCGTTAGATAATAAATATATATATATATATATATATATATATATATATATATATATATATATATATATATATATATATATATATATATATATATATATATATATTATATATATATATATATATATCCAAACTGCCTACCAGTTCTTACACCCTTCTTCCTAACAATGCTGAGAGAGAGAGAGAGAGAGAGAGAGAGAGAGAGAAGAGAGAGAGAGAGAGAGAGAGAGAGAGAGAGAGAAATCCAGCTATCAGTTATTATAGTACCTAACTCTTGAAGTTTATTCTTTCCTCTCTCTCTCTCTCTCTCTCTCTCTCTCTCTCTCTCTCTCTCTCTCTCTCTCTCTCTCTCTCTCTCTCTCTCTCTCAGCACAGATTCAACTGAAGAAATCCTTAGAAACAAATACACCGAAAACGTTGGCCTGCACTTAATACTATCATTATTACAAGCCAAGCTACAACCCTAGTTGGAAAACCAGGAAGCTATAAGCTCAAGGGCCCCAACAGGGAAAAAATAGCCTAATGAAGAAAGTAACCAATGAAATAAATAAACTACGAGAGAGGTGATATTCAAAATGTATTGAGACTAGTGGCAACGTTGAAAAAGAGCTGTCATATATAAACTAAGAAGAGACTTTATGTCCGCCTGTTCAACATAAAAACATTCGCTGTCACTGTTAGGAAGATTATTCTACTAATATACAAAACATGCAATGTATTATAATCGGTATCACATTAAAATGTGTCATTTAAAGGCTCAACAAATAATTAAAATTTGACCGCCAAAATTGAAACGCCATCAACCGTCATCTGTTTAATCTCGTCCTTCTCCCTGTCACATCCCAAATTCCGTCCTCTTCGAGCCACATCAACACACGCACATACACACCATCCAATTTCGCGCGTTTTTTCATCTGATTTAAATCTGTTCCAGCGAGTCTTAATGAGCCGGAATTAGCGAGTTATCTCTGCTTCTCCTCAACCAGATTTAAAACATGAAACTGACGAATTTGCTCCAATGTCAAATTAGATGTCCATTCATGTTTCATTTATAAAACTAATCACTTTTATCTCAATTTTGATATAATAAGCTATAAAAAAGTATTGTATTGGACTATCAACACTAAAACTAAAACAGTCTTTTATGAAAAACACCAAAAGTGAAATATTACAAAAAATCGTACGTACGTTTCGTTCGATCTTCATTGTAAAGGAATATTTCATTATTATTTTTATGACTTGTAAAGCTACAACTCTAGTTGGAAAAGCAGGATGTTATAAGCCTGAAGGCTCCAACGGGAAAAATAGCCCAGTTTGGAAAGGGTATAAGGATAAACTACAAGAAGTTTAAGAACAATAACAACATTGAAATGAAATAACACGAGGATACAAATTTCAAAATAACATGAGGAGAACCGAGAAAGAATAGTGTGCCCGAGTGTACCCTCAAGCAAGAGATCTCTAACCTAAGACAATGGAAGACCATAGTACAGAGGCTATGGCACTACCTAAGACTAGAGAACAATGGTTTGATTATGGAGTGTCCTTCTCCTATAAGAGCTGTTTACAATAGCTAAAAGAGTCTCTTCTATCCTTACCAAGAGGAAAGTAGCATGTTTTTAATTCGATGTATTTTCTTCAAAATCTATTGCGTTTGTCTTTGGGTCATACACCACATGTTCACCAAGTTTCGTTTGAATAGTTTCAATAGTTTTTGATAAACTATATAGCATATTACCACATAGAATATTACGCAATCAAATTCATTTATTAACATCTTAAAATTACATAATTCGCGCGCGCGCGCGCGTGTGTGTGTGTGTGGTATCATTCTTTGGTCGGAGTTGGACGAAAGTGGCCTGAAGTTCCTGAACCGATGACGGTTGATGGCGTTTCAATTTCAGCGGTCAATTTGTAGCCGACTAATTTGTTGAATGTGTAAATGTCCTGTTTTTTTTTTTTTGCTATTGCGATACCAATTATAATACATTACACGTTTTGCATTCGGCTTCTGTAATAGGTTTTAAAAGAGACCTAGATGTCAGGTATAGGCCAACGTTTTCGGTGTGTGTACATAACAGAACATCATTTTTTTTATCTTTTATTATGAAAATACAATTACATTTTCTTAACATACATTTTTTCCTTTTATAAAGAAATATTCCTTAACAAATTATATTTTACATTTTTGTATATACATTATAACAGAACATCATCTCGGGAGTTTTGTGATCAAACGATTCAATTTTAGAACGAAACATTCTGGGAAACAATCGATTCAATATAGAGTTTCGTTGTGGTTCGATTTTTTCTTTTCATTTCGTTTATTAAAAGACTAGATTGGCCCGATGCACGTATGTAGCGAAGCCATGGTTTTGAAAAGAATTTTCCTTCGTTGTTTTAAAGGTTCAAAAGTTACTCATGAATGGCAGAGGCAAGAGACAGTGACATTGCCCTATCAAGCAGGACAATGGCCTAGAGACTGACCTTATATAACATAACATCAATAGCCAAGCCCCCTCTCCCCCTAGCTAGGACCAAGGAGGGCCAGGCAGTGCTACTGATGACTCAACAGATAGACCTATTGGCTCCCCAAAACCCCATCCTTAGCTCACAAGGATGGCGAGGTTGCAGACACTACAAGAATATATATATATATATATATATATATATATTATATATATATATATATATATATATATATATATATATATATATATATATATATATGTGTGTGTGTGTGTGTGTGTGTGTGTGTGTGTATCCCTTTCTGAGAGGTGATACCTTGACGTAGTGAAAAGGTTTGCCTATCTCTATGATCAGCAAAGCTGCAAGGCTACTATTTAGCGCCACCCATACTAGGTTGGTTTGCTGTGAACGATCAGATCAAAGTCTCCTACCATCACCAATTTGCAGTGGCCAGCGTGGTGGTAAAAAGGACATGTCTGAGGCCGTTGTCCTGCAGTGAACTAGAAACGGCTGCATTTGTTGCTGTTATATATAGATATCCTATAGTTTATAAATTTATAAATCCAGTTCAAATTGCCTGTTCTTATCTTGTATTTGGGGAGAGAGAGAGGAGAGAGAGAGAGAGGAGAGAGAGAGAGAGGAGAGAGAGAGAGAGAGAGAGAGAGAGAGAGGAGAGGGGGGGGGGGGTGGCAAATGATTACGGTTCCATATTCACTGTTATTTCAAAAGCACTCGGATAATGGGAGCCTCTCGTATGTTCTTCATCTGAGTTGAGCGATATTCTCATATTATTTCGCCCAAAAGATTACAGAGTTTTCCTCTGAATTGAGCGAAAGTTTCATATAGCTTCGCCCTTTGGAATGTTGAAGAATGTCGAGTGCTTCGCCGAGTTCCACGATTGAACATTTATGGTTCTGAGCGAAACATTGTGAGAAACATAGTCTGGTTCAGTCAGCATTTCCGGTAAGGATAAGACTTTTCATTTATTTTCGTCTCCTTAAGAGTTTTACAGCAAATGCTTGAAAAGGTACAGTAGACCCCATCCTGAATGAGTTCTAGCAATAATTAGCCAAATTTGCAGGAGACTTTAAGACAGAAGGGCGTGATACAATCAACCTCCTTCTCCTAGTGTTGTCCGTAAGCAGCCCAGGCTAGGAGAAAGCAGGTGACAAAAGACGCTATGGGGGAAGATAGTGCTCTCTCTCTCTCTCTCTCTCTCTCTCTCTCTCTCTCTCTCTCTCTCTCTCTCATATACAGTAACATGATTAAAACAATATGAAATTCTTCCGTTAAAAGGACGTATACCATTGTAAAAAGCAACTGGAATCACCCTTACTGTCTAACATCGCAAGGGGGAGAACAGAATGCTCCAGGTAACCGGGTACCTTAATACGCCCTAAAATCTTGTGTAAATACTTATTTTGTTTTCGAATTCCATTTACTATTATCAATCATATATTTCAATTTGACTTTTCCACCATATTAAATGGAACAGTGAGACTGGAGGGACAAAATAAGTTTCATTGTTCAAACCAACAAATACCGATATAGGCCTATGTTCTCATGCAACCTGCAACACTCTACACATTTTAAAATGATTTGTAGTTTTTTCTTACATTTATTTAAATATTCCTCGTTATTATTGTTCGTTTATTCTGCATTTGAAGTTCGAAATTAGAATTACAAAAGTATTTAGCTTTAAAACGATGTTTTAAATACTGGTTTACTGTAGACTATCATTCGTGTGATCTTAACCAAGCGATTCTCTCTCTCTCTCTCTCTCTCTCTCTCTCTCTCTCTCTCTCTCCTCTCTCTCTCTCTCTCTCTCTCTCTTAATCATGATGTAGTGGTAAGTGCTCTCAACTCGTAAACTGAGTGACACAAGGCTTAAAGGTCACTCATAAATGGCAGAGGCAAGGAACAGGACAATGCCCAATCTAGGACCAGGGAGGGCCAGGCAATGGCTGCTGATGATTCCTCAGCAGGTAAAACTAAAGGCTCCCTCAAACCCTCGATCCTTAGCTCACAAGGATGGTAAGGTTGCAGACACTACAAGAAACTATCGAGTTTGAGTGATCGAATCTGCAGAGAGAGAGAGAGAGAGAGAGAGAGAGAGAGAGAGAGAGAGAAATATTCGTAATATCTTTATTATTATTGTTATTATTATTATTACTTGCTAAGCTACAACCCTAGTTGGAAAAGCAGGATGCTATAAGCCCAAGGGCTCAAACGGGGAAAATAGCCCAGTGAGGAAAGGAAACAAGGAAACAAATAAACTACAAGAGAAGTAATGTACAATTAAAATATTTTAAGAACAGTAACAACATTAAATTAAATCTTTTATATATAAACTTTAAAACCTTAAAAAAAAAGGAAGAGAAATGAGATAGAATAGTATGCCCGAGTGTACCCTAAAGCAAGAGAACTCTAACCCAAGACAGTGGGAGGCCATGGTACAGAGGCTATGGCACTAACCAAGACTAGAGAATAATGGTTTGATTTTCGAGTGTCCTTCTCCTTGAAGAGCCGCTTGCCATGGCTAGGGAATCTCTTCTGCCCCCAGGGGGTCGATCAAGGTTGACATCCTTTTAATTCTAAAGGATTTTGTTTAAATTTCCCATTTATTATTCTTTGATGTATTCACTAACTTCATTGAAATACATTCGTGTATGATTTGGCATCCATTTATGCCACCTCCAAGTCATGTAACATTATGTTACTTATTTCGTTTTTTTGCAAGATTACTAAGACTCTCTCTCTCTCTCTCTCTCTCTCTCTCTCTCTCTCTCTCTCTCTCTCTCTCTCTCTCTCTCTCTCTCTCTGGTTTTTTAATAATGTCTTTGACTTCAAACACACTGATTTCATTCATGGGCACATCAAGGTCTTCCTCTGCCTATATATAGGCCCTTTATATATATATATATATATATATATATATATATATATATATATATATATATATATATATATATAAATTTCTCTTTTAGTTTCTTTATTTCCTTTCCTCAGTGGGCTATTTTCCCTGTTGGAGCCCTCGGGCTTATAGCATCCCGCTTTTCCAACTAAGACTGTAGGAATTTTACCCCATGTTTGTGTGTTTGTTTGTGAACAGCTTCCTGACCACAATTTTAATCGGAGAGTAATGAAACTTGCAGGGATTAACTTTTATGTATAAAGCTGGAAATGATTAAATTTTGGAAGGTCAAGGTCAAAAGTCAGGGTCATGGTCAAACAAAATGTCCAATTACACGTAATCAGCCATAATTTTGGACATCATTGTCATAGTGACCTCAAACTTTGTTCATATTTGAGTGTATGAAAATCTACGCCAATCAATACATGCTAAGGTCAAAGGTCAAGTAACCTCATGAATGCAACTCATGACCAGAAATTAAACTTCAATGTATTACTGAGTTAAAACTTTGAATATGTGGTAACATCCCTGACTGGTGATCGCCGGGCTGGGATTCGAGTCCCGCTTAAACTCGTAAGTTCCTTTGGCCACAGCAACCTCACCATCCTTGTGAGCTAAGGATGGGGTGTTTGGGGGAACCTATAGGTCTATCTGCTGAGTCATCAGTAGCCATTACCTGGCACTCATTGGTCTTAGCTTAGGTGGGGAGGGGGCTTGGGTGCTGATCATATGTATATATGGTCAGTCTCATTGGCTATATGTTCTATGTCCATCTAGTTATTCATCACCTCATGGGAGAAATCTATTCAGCATAAACTTCTCCCAAACTCTGGAGATGAAGCCACATGTCAATCGGGCTAGTGCCATGACACTAGGTCATTGAACTTCCCAGGTAGAAAGGAAGGCGAGAGAGGACAGCCTTGTCTTCATGAGACGACCAAGTCCTGAGACTCTGCCCTAACATTAAATATAAAGATATGATCTAGTTGCTCCACAACATTGTGCACAAACAGATTCCTGGCACAAAGAAATGGAAAGTACCAACCATCAAACAAGGGTCTGTTCCATGTGGTATCTCATCAACGGGATTGTGATGAAGAAACCCACAATTGAATTCCACCACAGCCCTATTCAGTACACACAGGGCCTTATTGATGAGTAGCCAAAATAATAATAATAATAATAATAATAATAATAATAATAATAATAATAATAATAATAATAATAATAATAATAATGATAATAATCTGTTTAGCTGATTTAAAAAACACAGCTTAATTGTGTGTGTCTATATATATATATATATATATATATATATATATATATATATATATATATATATATATATATATATATATATATATATATATAGACACACACAATTAAGCTGTGTTTTTTAAATCAGCTAAACAGATTATTATTATTATTATTATTATTATTATTATTATTATTATCATTATTATTATTTGCTAAGCTACAACCATAGCTGTAAGCCCAGGGGTTCCAACAGGGAAAATAGCCCAATGAGGCAAAGAAACAAGGAAAACCAAAATATTTTAAGAACTGTAACAACATTAAAATAAGTATTTCCAATGTAAAAGTATAAAAAAACCTTTAACAAAAGAAGAGGGAGGGAATTAAGATAGAATAGTGTGCCCGAGTGTGCTAGATTTCTGGATTAAAACACTGTAGAAGCAGGCTGCAGGCAAAGATATATCTTGATAAACTAGGCCTATGCTAAAACATTTTCACAGGAATATATATATATATATATATATATATATATATATATATATATATATATATATATATATATATATATATATATATATATATATATATATATATATATACTCACAATAAACTAGGCCTATGCTAAAACATTTTCACAGGAATTTTTTCTTATATATATATATATATATATATATATATATATATATATATATATATATATATATATATATATATATATATATATATATATACAATTACACTGTTTTTCCGTTTTGAATATCAGTTGAAGATTATTATAAAAGATAATAACACTAGGTAAATCTTCTACGTTTTTACATAACATGATTTAAAAAAAAAAAAACTAATCATGTAGTGTGGAGAAATCAAGATTTATTCTCAGGTTATTTTTCTCCAAAGAAAAAGTATATTCCTTAGTCTACAATACCCTCATAGTTAGTCTAATGTAGTCTATTCATATTTTTTTTCCGGAGAGAAGCAAACTTAAACCATCGAATAAGTTAAATTTCAAAACTACATAAAAAATCTTGGTTATCCTAATAAGCAACATGCAATTCTCAATAAGATTTTCATTTAAGTCTATTAAAGCCTAATTTAACATAAGAATAATATATAAAAACATTAGTCGCAAAGATACATATACTTTTAATGTTTACGTACTGGTCGATTTCAAAATTATTATAATCTATCCGATGTATTTGTTTTTATCTCATGTGTTATGTGTACAAATACCGGTTTAAAATATTTGTATATTTGTATACTAGTGGCTATACACACATGCTTGTAAACTTTATAATGTCAAAATTTTAAATAAAATAGAAAAATAAGTCGGTACATTAAGCCTCCCCAATTCATAACGGCTTCTTCCGCCAGCCCATTTAAAAATCGGTCCACGCATTTAGGGATTATTATTATTATTATTATTATTATTATTATTATTATTATTATTATTATTATTATTATTATTATTATTATTTGCTAAGCTACAACCCTAATTGGAAAAGAAGGATGCTACAAGCCCAGGGGCCCC
>NC_090727.1:61674999-61719999 GCF_036898095.1 Palaemon carinicauda | reverse complement strand
GATTGCCCAACTAGGGTTGCAGCTTAGATAATAATAATAATAATAATAATAATAATAATAATAATAATAATAATAATAATATTCTATTGGTCTTAGAACTTAATTACGTGAATACTAATTACTACTACTACTACTACTACTACTACTACTACTACTACTACTACTACTACTACTACTACTACTACTACTAGCTAAGCAACAGCCCTTGTTAGAACAGCAGGATTACATAAGCCCAAACGTTCTAATAGCCCAAATAGGAAAGGAAATAAATAAACTACATGAAAATTAACGAACAAAGAATATAAAACATCTTAAGAATAAAGAATATAAAATATCTTAAGAATAAAGAATATAAAATATCTTAAGAATAAAGACTGTAAAATATCTTAAGATAAGTAACAACATTAGATTAAATATGGTGATATATAAACTACAAAGTCCTCAGGTCATCCTATTCAGTATGTTCAAATGCATCTTCAAGTATTGGGCACTTTTCTCGAGTTTATTGTGGCGATTCTCTGTTAATCGTAACTCCACAGAGGCTGTTAATACTCTCGTGATCCTCTTGTGGACTGGAGAAAGTGCTGACATTGAACATCTGGGGGTTATGTGAGATGTTTTCTGGTTCCAAGTTCCTTGCTGGCTCTGAAATGGAAAGGGTTTAAGGTTTAAAGGTTGCTCATGAGTGGTAGGGACAAGGGACAGTTACAATGACCTAGAGTCTGACCATATATACATATACATATTACATTATTATTATTATTATTATTATTATTATTATTATTATTATTATTATTATTATTATTATTATTAGCCAAGCTACATCCCAAGATGGAAAAGCAGGATACTGTAAGCCCAAGGGCTCCAAAAGGAAAACTAGCCCCGTGAGGAATGGAAATAAGGAAACAGATAGATTAGTGCGTCTGATTGTACCTTCAAACATGAGAACTCATACCTAAGACAGCGGAAGGCCATGGTACAGAGGCTATAGTACAATCATTATTATTATTTGCTAAGTTACAAACCTAGTTGGAACAGCAGGGTGCTATAAGCCCAAGGGCTCCAATAGGGATAGATAGCCCAATGAGGGAAGTAAACAGATAGAAGTGTGGCTGAGTGTACCTTCAAGCAAGAGAACTCTAACCCAAGACAGCGGAAGGCCATGGTACAGAGACTATGGTACAATCATTATTATTTGCTAAGTTACAAACCTAATTGGAACAGCAGGGTGCTATAAGCCCAAGGGGTCCAACAGGGAAAGATAGCCCAGTGAGGAAAGTAAACAGATAGAATAGTGTGGCTGAGTGTACCCTCAAGCAAGAGAACTCTAATCCAAGATAGCACATATCATGGTACAGAGGCTATGGAACTACCAAAAACTAGACACTGGATGGCTTCTCCAACTCCAGGTTTTGATTCTGTGGCCTAAATTCTATACACAAAACGATCTGCGAGTCAGAAGCGGAGCAACTTCTTATCTTGCTTATGCTTCAACATCCGGTATTTGGGTATTCCCGACGTACTATACTCAAGATAATTCTAACCTATCAGCTAGTAGGACACTTTTCTGAGATAAAAGGACACTCCTGCGAGTCAGCACAAACGCGTCTCATTAAATCAAATATTGAGTAATAGATACTGTTCTCTTTAAAGGGTAACTTGATAAAACTTTATTTGAATGTGAGTGTGCACTAATATGTAATTTTATTCTATACTTTTTCCTCTATTTTAGTATGATGGTCAGCACCTAATTAGGGTTTGTAGTAGTCCACTGGAAACGGCACTACTTGGCGACATGCTGTACTTGAGTTCAAAACCCGCTTAAGCTAGATAGTTTCTTGTAGTGTCTGCAAACTTGCCATCCTTGTGAGCTAAGGATGGGTGTTTGGAGGAGCCTATAGTCTACCTGCTGAGTCATCATTAGGCATTGCCTGGCCCTCCCTGGTTCTAGCTTGATGAGGAGGGTGTGAACTAAGGATTGGTGTTTTGGGGAGCCTATACATCTACCTGCTGAGTCATCATCAGCCATTGCCTGACCCTCCCTGATCCAGCTTGATGGAGAGGGGCTTAGGCGCTGATCATATGTATATATGGGCTGTCTTTAGGGTAGTGTCACTGTCCCTTGCCTCTCCCATTCATACCCCACCTGTAAACTGAATTTCCTCCAAAATTTAGGCGTATTTAGCATTTAGTTCTTAACCTCTACTTTTCCTATCGAATAGAATGTGTTATGATCTCTATAACGGTTTCTGTAAGTTTGTATACGGGTGTGAGTGCCAGAAATGTATTGGTGGATATAGCTATATGTGGTTTAATATTTCTTATCCATACTGTGGTCATGCGTATCTATCACAAATTATCTTGAAAAAAAAAAACTATGAAATTCTCAGATTCCAAAGAGGATCTTCTCACTTTCCTCAAGTATTATTTACTTTTTGCTTTTTTACCCCTTTTCTTACCCCATACCGAGATCTTTTCTCCTTTTCTACATTCTATTCATCACTAAAGTGAAAATTTATGAAATGGTAAAGAGAATTAGCTTTGTTTACAGAAAATATTTACCATTAAGTGAAGCTCTTCTCCCTCGGATGATGTAAACCGCCATTCCTATGACGATAGCGACCAACACACAACAGATACTTAGTGAAACTATTGTTATGAAGTTCAGAGCAGTGTCTCTGGTGCTTGGCGTTGGGACAGTGGATGAGACAATGCTGCTTTGAGTCGTGGATGAGACAATGCTGCTTTGAGTCGTGGATGAGACAATGCTGCTTTGAGTCGTGGATGAGACAATGCTGCTTTGAGTTGTTGTTGAACCAGCAGGAAATTTAGTTGCATGGGGATCTGGTGCTGAACGATCTGCAATAGAGTTTTGTTAGATTAGCTTAGCTTAAACATCAACAAAAAACGCAGCAGTTTCTAGTCCAAAGCGGGACAAAGGCCATTTTTCATCATCACGCTGGCCAGTGCGGATTGGTGCTGGCGGTAGATTTTCGTCTGATCGCTCACATTAAACCAACTTAGCATTGGTGGCCTTGACTAGTACAGCTTTGCTGATCTTAGATATACTCAAACACTTTCATCCCGTCAAGGTATCCCCACTGGTTAGACTAGTACAGCTTTGCTGACCTTAGATACACTCAACCGCTTTCACCCCGTCAAGGTATCCCCACTGGTTAAACTAGTACAACTTTGCTGACCTTAGATACACTCAACCGCTTTCACCCCGTCAAGGTATCCCCACTGGTTAAACAGCATAGCCCAAATCAAATCGTAGAGCTAAGGAGATGAATGTTACTAAGAAAGTGAGCCAAGGAAGAATACGAAAAACACGAGATATTAGGATGGGACAGATGCATTTGCTCTGTTGTTAGTCCAAATGACTATTCTTGACTCGACTTTACTTCAAGAGCTGTTTTCCAGGTTCTGTCACACAAGGAAACCCTATGCACTACAGGAACTACAAGATATGTCTGCCGTATACATTCTTAAGTATTTTGAGTATCACACAGCGTACATAAAACTGAAATATTTTTTTAATTAACATTGTGAATATATTAATTTCATGATACAGTATTAGGAATATATAGAAATCGAAGGCTTTCCAAAAGAGGATATAAAAGAACATTGACTCACCACATTGATATTTACAAAATCTCCAGTAGGTCCTTTTGGTGCTCTTGATGCTGATTTTTAAATCATATGACCAATCTACCGTATATCTTCTGTTGCCTGGATTAATTATCACTTCCTTGGAAAGAAAAACTTTGAAAAGACATTGCATTTAAAATTGTCCACAATATTAGATATATCTGTCATATTAAGCTAACAATCATTCGCCTGTTAGAAATATCAATTGTAAACCAATTTTATTATAGTTTTACTTATCAGTTAATGACACATAGAAGCAGAAAATACCTTAATGATGTAACTAACCGCAGGGTTCAGAAATGGTTTCTTTCCTTTGAGTGTTTGGTAGCTCAAAAGTGAGTATGAATATTTATTTGGAATATGAAAGAACAATTAAGAAAGAATTTTATTACCTTATCTACTTCGTTGCGAAGGCTCATGATTCGATAGGCGTGTATCTGTTTATTTATGTTTGTATGTTTGTTTGTTTGTGATTCGCATAACTCAAAAAGTATTTGACCGAATCTCATAAGATTTCGTGGGATGATTGGCCATGATCCAACGACAATTTAATTATATTTTTGAAGTTATTGGGTCAAAGTTCAAGGCCATGTAAAGGTCAAAAACATCTTTTTGATGTATCGTGGTCAATTTTTATCCAATTTGCATGAAACTAGTGCCAAAATGTGCATAGGACATTGTCCTGCTAGGGTATTGTCACTGTCCCTTGCCTCTGCCATTCATTAAGGACTTTTAAACCGTTAAGAGACCCTTTTTGA
This sequence comes from Palaemon carinicauda, assembly GCF_036898095.1. Classification (NCBI taxonomy): domain Eukaryota; kingdom Metazoa; phylum Arthropoda; class Malacostraca; order Decapoda; family Palaemonidae; genus Palaemon; species Palaemon carinicauda. Next base: position 61,715,590 of record NC_090727.1, on the reverse strand, counting down.
CAGAGATTTTCCAATAAACTAAGTCTTTTGTATTCAAAGTTAACTTAAAAATTTCCTTCTTTGATTCAAAATGAAACAAATATATAACTTTGAAAGCTAAAGAAAGTGTTCACAAAAGAATTGTTTTTTAAAAAGTAATTACCAATAAATTAGATTTTTGTTTTTATTTCCTGGTTGCATCATTATGGTTTTGTGGGGTCAGAGAATTCATTGAGTGATCGAAGACTTTTGATACTTACCGAATGACTTGTATAGATTGTAAATAAATTCCATGTATTTGATTGCAATGAATTGATTGTATATTTAAATAGTCGCTGAGGACTATATAAAACCCGACATCCTTCGAAGGTGATTTCGTTGTTTATATCGCTGGTCCAGGAAGCTAGAAACTTGTGGGAAGATAAAGTAAAGCGGAGTTCGACAGAAATATACGAATCAGTGATGGACTTCTTGTCAACTGGAAGAGAGAATGAGTTTGGACATTGTAAAAGAATGCTTAAAGAAAAATATGTTATAAGACACACTGTAATTTTAACTTTAATTAAAAAAAGTTCTTCATTACTCTGTTAGGAACCAGTGAAAATAACGAGTCTTGAGGAAGTAATATATTGGGAATTTAGGGAAGGGTTTAAGACAGTATATCGCCATTCCAAACATCAATAGGTTAATTTGGTTCATGTAGTAAAAAGAAGCTGCTACGTAGTGTCTCAAAGTCTGAAGACAACGACTGAAGTATAAATATTCAGTCATCATCATCATTATCATCATCATCACCCTACGCATATCGACGCAATGGTCTTGGTTAGATTTGGCCATTCGTCTCAAGCTTGAGGTTTTAAATCAATACTTTTCCATTCAACATCTCCTACTTCACGCCAAACATGTAGGTCTGGGTCTTCCAACTCTTCTAGTGCCTTGTGGAGCCTCGTTAAAAGTTTGGTGAACTAATCTCTCAAGGAGAGTGCGAAGAGCATGCCCAAACCATCTCCATCTACATCTCATCCACATATGGCACTCCAGTAATCTCTCTTATAGTTTCATCTAATAAGTTTAAAAATTCTTTCTAATTTTTGTCATATGTTTAATGTGATAATGAACGTCAAGCAAGCACTTTATTCCGTATTTTCATGACGTCATGAAGGAATTCTTACTGCTGGCTCTTAGCCCAAGTCCTTGGCGAAGGGCTGTGCATGTAGGATTCAGTCACTGGAGAGTGGGCTGCAGTGGTATTCCTCTTTGGTAGTTACATATTTTAATCTCAGTTGTTCATTACTTCTCAAATAGTTTATTTATTTCCTTATTTCCTTTCCTCGCTGGGCTATTTTTCCCTGTTGGAGCTCTGGGTACTGTAGCATCCAGCTTTTCAAACTTTGGTTGTAGCTTAGCTAATAATAATAATAATAATAATAATAATAATAATAATAATAATAATAATATGCAACTGAGCTGCCTTTTTGAATGATACATGCATTCACATTTCAAAGTCTATCGTTTGATTTGTTTAATTAGTTCCTGTGGTTAGTCGAATGAAAATTAATTTTAATAATTTCAATAATAATAATTTTAATGATTACCGTAATGATTTCGTTAATAATAATAATTTCAATATATTGACGTTAATCCCCTTGAAAAAGTGGAATCATAACCTCCGTCGAAGAGGGGGAGACCTTGTGAGATCGGTCATGAAGCTTTGCTGGAAATCCTTCATGTGTTTCGAAATTCATATTAATTTTTTTTTTATTTTAAAGAATCGTTTGCTTCCAAATTTCTAGCAAACTTTGATAGGCCACTTAGATTTTATTTTCATTTCAAGGCATTTATAAGACCCACATTTTTCTTTCTTACTAAAGTATACATACATACATATACCAAAGGCACTTCCCCCAATTTTGGGGGGAAGCCGACATCAACAAGAAACAAAACAAAAAAAGGGGACCTCTACTCTCTACGTTCCTCCAGCCTAACCAGGGACTCAGCCGAGTTCAGCTGGTACTGCTAGGGTGCCACAGCCCAAGTAAGTATCTAAAGTATATCATAAATTATTATTATTATTATTATTATTATTATTATTATTATTATTATTATTATTATTATTATTATTGCTTGCTAAGCTACAACCCTTGTTAGAAAAGCAAGATGCTATAATCCCAAGGGCTCCAACTGGGAAAGTAGCCCAGTGAGGGAAGGAAATAAGGAAAAAAATTAGCAACAAGAAACTTAATGAAAAATAAAATAAAATATTTCAATAACATTAACAACATTAAAATATATCTTTCTTATATAAACTATAAAATCTTCAAAATAACAATAGGAAGAAAAATATATAGTATAGTGTGCCCGAGTGTACCCTCAAGCAAGAGAAATCTACCCCAAAACAGTGGAATACCACAGTACAGAGGCAATGGCACTACACAAGACTAGAGAACATTGGTTTGATTTTGGAGTGTCCTCCTAGAAAGATCTGGTTACCATAGCTAAAAAGTCCCTTTTAACCTTAAAGCGAAGTGATTCTTACCTGCTTGAGCAGACGCAAAGGCCAAAATCAGTGCAAAAGGGAAGAGCAGTAGTTTCACCATAGTTGGTCGTTGGAATCCTGTCAAGAAATTGATCCCAGTTGGTCAAACTCTCTTTTGAGTCCTCTGGAGAAATGAATTAATGGTTCCTCTTTGGCTCGTCACTGAAAAAAAGTTTCACTTGATTTTTTTTTCTTCACTTAATCACTTCTGAAGAAGAGGCTTTATCTTGTTGCCTCTCTGTAGGTTAGTAAAGAACTAGTAAAGAACAAATGGCGTCCTGGGATCAGAAGAAAATGTAAATATAGTTCACATTTCCTACCGGATTTGTAAGATGATTAAACCTCTTCGTTTTAGCAACGGAAATGCAACCAGGGACACTCCAGTAGGCTTGATATGTGTTAGTTAGTAGTCAATTGAAAGGTTTATTGATAAATAAACCCAATTCACTATAATATATAAAGATAATTCATTATCAAGTGCTTTTGAACTAAACCACTCCCGGTTTCATTAACTGCTAATCTGTTTGTTACTTTGTGGATGAGATGACGTCTTGCTGATGACATTTGACATTTCAAAAAAGGATATCTCTTAGTTATTATTAGATATAAAATAAATAAGGTTTTCACTGAAACACTTGCATAAGTTCTTAAGCCATATAATAAGTGAAAATAATCAAAATAAACGTAATACACTGGAGGAGCTGTGAACAGTGGCGGACTACGGGAAAGACTGACTGCAATAATACCAGATAATTAAAATATGAAATGCATGCCTCATGAGATGAAATAAATGCTACATAGTATTCCCTATGCTCCAATAAACGAGAATACTTGCATACATGTATTCCTAACACAACATATATGCTAAATGTGTATTAGCAATAAAGGTACATATAACAAAGATAATCATATATATGTACATAATTATAATGATAATCCATCACCTCCCCTCCCCTTTGCGTTCAATGAGCTATATGAACGGGTATGGCGTCTCGGTGAACGCCGATACTCAGCTTGAGTGCCACTTTGCTGTTATTGACTAGTATCAGGGACAACATACTTCTTCTTTGGAGATTGCTGTGTCTCGTCAGGCAAATGTGAAGGAGAATGAGGTACAGGGCGTAAGAAACGGCAGTTACGCCATAATATTCTTCCTGAGGGTAACTTCACATGGTAGTCTCGTGACCTACCGATGCCCATAATAATGCCAGTCTTATCCCATCGCTTGGAGATAGGGTCTTGGATACGGACATTATCATTGAGTTTGAGTGGTTCCAAAGGATGTGCATGGCTGTCGTACCTTATTTTGGCTGCTTCTGTACGTGATGCTACACGAAGGTCATATTCATTTGCTTTTTCTTGCCACTCCTGCTTGAACGATGATGCATGGGCTGGGATGCATGATCGAAGGGCTTGGCCATGTAATATCTGCGCTGGAGAAAGGCCAGCATAATTAGGAGTATTCCATATTTCCAATAATCCTTTGTCGAAATCTTCGGTGTCGATGTTCCCAGAAGGTGCTACTTTTAGGATAAAATGTTTGACCTTCTTCACGGCTGCTTCGGCATGGCCATTACTTTGGGGATAGTAAGGTGTGGATATCACATCTTGAACACCCCATCGGGTAAGAAAATTCTTGAATTCTGAGCTGGTGAACTGAGGTCCACCATCTGTCCTCAGCCTTACTGGAACACCTAAGTCTCGGAAGATGTGACTGAAGTGTCGTGTTGTTACTTCCGCTGTAGTATTGGTACCAAATTTTACAACTACAGGCCATCCAGATAGTCTGTCAACATACACCAGGAAAGATTTCCCAGCAACACTGAAGAAATCAGCCGATACTGATTCGAAGGGACGAGAGGGGTTTTCGTTGCATAATAGTGGTTCCTGCTGTTGGCTTGGCTGCATTATCTGACATGGCTCACAGGCATGGACAGTATTAGCTATGTCTGAATTAATACCAGGCCAATATACAGTCTGCTTAGCCCGACGCTTAGTCGCCTCCACTCCACAATGGCTGTCATGAAGGCGTCTTAAAATGCTGCGTCGCATATTTAAGGGAATTACTATTCGGCTACCATACAGGACAAGGTCATCATCGGTGTATAAATCCTCCCTTATTTTCCAATAGGGTAGTAGGTCATTGTGGAGATTGTAGCGGTGACTGGGGAAGCCGTTGGCAACGTTCTGGAGGAGTCTTGTGTACGAGGGGTCCTCACGTGCTGCAGTGCGAATCTCTTCCAAAATAAGATCTTGTGTATCTGATGTCTTCACATCTGAAATTGCATCCACAGTCGTGGCTACTACACTCATGAGGGAAAGATGGGTTTCACTATTTAACATATCATCTTCGGACGTTGGGTGGCTCACAGGGGAACGTGAAAGGGCATCAGGGATGCAATGTTCCTTGCCTTTCTGCCATACTGCAGTGAAGATATAGGGGTTAAATTTTCTCTTTCAGACGCTGAATACGTGTGTTTTCTATTGCATCCAATGTATATGTATTCAAGATGGGTATCAGGGGTCTGTGGTCAGTCACCAATGTGAAATGGGGCAATCCAAGTAAGTAATGGCGACATTTATTCATAGCCCAAACTGAAGCTAAACATTCTAGCTCAATGGTGGCCCACCTAGTTTCTGCATCAGCCAAAAATCTTGAACCACACTGGACCATGCGGAAACGGCCTTCTCCATGGTCTTGTAGAAGTGCGTATCCTAAACCATATAAACGAGAAGCATCCGTTTGTAGTACGGTGGGGCAGGTAGGGTCGAAATGAGCCAGCACAGGTGGCTGAGAAAGAGCCTTTTTAACACTGGCAAATGCGGCATCATGATCTGCTGTCCACGTGAAGGATCTCTTAGGGCTCAGTAGCGGCCGAAGCGGATCTGCTGCAGCTGCAAGATTGGGTGAAAATTTTGTTAATTGGTTAGTAAGGCCCATGAATGACCTTAAATCTGTCAGATTTGCTGGCTTTGGAAACTCTGATATAGCTCGAACTTTCTCCTTGTCGGCTGCAATTCCATTTTCAGATAATGTATACCCACAAAAAGATACAGTAGGGCTAGCAATAACAAACTTTTCTGCATTTAAAGTAATACCATGAGTCCTACAGCGAGACAAAACTTTGTTGAGCCTGCATAAGTGGGAATAATAATCCTTATCATATACAAGGATATCATCCACAACCTTGACACAATGTTGGATGCCCTGAAGAGCGATATCGCCTCTCCTGCAGTAGGCATCTCCTGAAGCGCTGAATCCCATGGGTGAACGACGATAGCGATACCGACCGTAAGGCGTGATGAATGTTGTAAGGGCTTGGTCTTCCTCTGCTAGTGGGATCTGCCAGTACCCAAACAATGCATCCATGGTGGAGAAATACCTTGAATTAGGATCAATACTCCTGATTGCACTAAATGGTGATGGTGAAGGATGTGCAGGCCTTAAAACCTGTGAATTTAACTTGCTTAAATCTGTGGTGACACGAACACCACCTGTAGGTTTGGCCACGACCACTAAGGGGTGACACCATGGGGATGGTTGATCCCCAACAGGTTCAATGATGCCTTGTGCTACCATTGTCTCCAACTCGGTCTTGACGTCCTCTTGAAAGGCTAGTGGTATAAGACGCGGAGTGTAGATAGCAAAGGGTTTCACATCCTCTTTCAGGTGAATACGCATAGGTGGTCCAGTCATTGGCTTGAGTTGTGCTCCTTGATGAAACTGCTCCTTTGTCATTAGCACATCGCTATATTCCTTAAGAAAGTATTGCCTGGCTTCCTCAGGTGAGGATGTGGCTGGAGGCGGAGGAACAACGGACATTTGATCACATGTATTAACTTGGCTGACTGGGACCTGACTGGTTCCTGCTGAAGTCCTGCTAAGTTTCCTCTCTTGCATTTGACGTGGGAAGTCCCAGGGAATGATCCTTAGGTGGCGGAGGGCATCATAACACAGTAATGGTGTTGGGAGAGAACTAAGAACATCAATATACCCCTTGTATGAGATATCACCATAAGTCATGACGGCCTCCATTGATCCCAAGACGTTACCTTCCATGGGTGATCCATCGGCGTTGGAAAACTGCAACTCAGGGGGCGGAGACAATTCCTTGACATCAATACCCAATGCTTGTAAGTGTTGCACTCCAAAGACAGTGGTATCTGCACCAGTATCAGGGATAACATTGATCTTCCCTGATTTACTGCCATATGTGACATGTAAATTGATAGGTGGTGAGGGACAACTTAGGGGACGTAAATTAACTGAACGAATGGCTGGAGAAGATATCTTGACAGTGTTCAATTTGGTGTCCTTTAAATCTTTCGACTCCCTTAGTCCCTTTGACTTTTTCTGTGCACAACAAACATCATAGTGGCCAAATTTATGGCAAATTCGGCACTCCTTAGCCAATGCTGGGCATGCGGCAGTATATGGGAAATGGCCAGTTTTAGCACAGTTCCTGCACTTGTGGGATACTGCCTTACATGTGTCACTATTATGCTGTTGACCACAATTCTTGCATCTGCTACTTGAAGAAGGAGTTTTCTCTTGCTGATGAATTTTCTTAGGTTGCTCCGGTTTAGTAAATGCCTTCTTTAACTTCTTGTAGTTTGACACGGCACGCACTGAAGTCTGTGGAGCTTTAAGCTCTGTCGTTGTCTTCTTTGCAGCCTCAAAAGCCCTGCAAGTCAGCTTCACTTCCTCAAGTGTTGTTGTTGTAGGCATGCTAATGAGCTTCTTGGTGAGTTCTTCATTCCTTATGCCAACCAAAATAGCATGTTTCATTTGGGCCTCCACACAGTTAACGCCTTTACATAAATCAACCTCCTCTGAGAGCTGTTGTAAACGAACGAAAAAATCTGTTATTGACTCGCCTTCTGCTTGCTTGCATTGAGTAAAAGCTAACCGACGAAGTGCTTCATTCTGCTGACCCTTTACATAAGTTTCGATATGAGATAAAACATCATCCAAAAGCATAGTTGAGTCTGGTGGAATACCCAAATTGTGTTCTAACAAGCGTCTCATCTCAACACTGAGACATGCCCTTAGCTGTATCAACTGCTTAGGTTGAGGTAAATTATCCAAATCTACCATAACAGCATAATCCTTCCATCTCTGCTTCCCTTCTGTGTATTGCCTATAAGTAACATCATGGGTTAATGGTGGAGGCAAATTTACTGTTACCTTAGGTGTCTGCACAGCTGAATTAGGCACTTGGAGAACACTTGCAGACGATGGTGCTGGGGTAGGGGGCCCTATACCACTTGCTTGGGGTAGGGTATGCCTGGGACCAGTCATAGCTTCAATTAATGCTTTGAATTCTTCCTGATGTCTGACATTGTCTTCTTTTCTTCTTTCTTCATCCTGTTTTCTTCTTTCTTCATCTTTTTTATCCATGTATTCAAACATTTTGCTGATAAAATCCATGGTTGAAGGGGTTGATGAAGGAGAAATAGATCTTGAATGTGTTGGAGATGACGTCATGTCAGTTGGGGTTGGCGATGATGGGGGAGAAACCTCAGAAGTCTTTGGTCTCCTTCCTTTATCGTGTTTCGGCGGCATAAATAGAAAAATCTCACGAAATCCAAAAGAAAATATCACTCAATGCCGTCAGTGGTAACGTCACAATGACGTCACAAACGGTAGCCAATCACCGAGTACAATAGCTCGAGGCAACAGAGCTATGCTGTATCTGGTAACACTGTGACTGCCGTGGCTGTTGCCAGTTGCCAAACCCGCGGTTTACCCGCCCAATTGGGCTACTTTTGAACACCTTACCGCGGGTTATAAAAGAGTGCCGCTACTTGCCTGAAATTGGGCTACTCTGGAAGAAATAAACCGCGGCGCCAATAAATTGTTTAAATGGTCCTTACAAATGCAATTTCTTTTATAATAATTTCAAAGTGGAAATGTAGATCGATTATTCTATTTCAAATTTCAATAGTTCACAGACAGTTTCAACTATCGTTGTAGAGTCAAAAACAAGATTAACCGACACGCTAAATCAGTTAATATGCAGGTATTAACCCAGGTCAGATTCTTCACTCATAGCTTCATTGTCTGCTGAGTACTGGTACTCAAGCCCTGAAGAGTACATGTACCATAATTATGGTACATATTTTAACCCTGCATGCAATGTCTATCAGTTTTTTTTTTTCAAAGTGGGAAAAGGATAAGGAAACTGTTAATTTGTAACTGACCAAGCAATCAAACGTGTCACAGATGCAACCAACATATCCAAACCGACTTTGTTTCCGATTTGCAAGGAAAATTGGGTCAAGGTTATTAAGCACACTGATAACGTTATAAAGGAAGACATGATAAATTATATCTGTATTAGTTAATTCATTAAATCTTTTGTGACAGAACTAACTTCATCGGACGAAGAGTCACCATAACCACGTTTGCTAACTGAACCTTTGTTGTAAAAACTTTTTTTTTCCATTAATTGAATAAATTCTAAAACAATACAATCACCAATGTAAATATACTATATTAAACTTAGTTAATTGAATCCTTTTATGATTATGTTGAATGAACAACAAATCTCTTTTATTTTGCTAATTTTAATTTTGTTAAATGTCATTCAACTAGTATGTATTTATTTTTGCAAAAAAAATATACGGCTTTATTTTCTGTATTTTTGAATAAAAATTATGTAAATTTTTCGATATCATAATCTTCGATAAAAGTTTAGTTGATTGATTTCGATCCCCTCCCCACTAATTTATTTCTATAGTATATAATATCAATAGTTTTTAGTACCAATTTAATGATGGGTAAGTTACTATAATTGGGCTACTTTTGAAGCAACTGCCGCTACTTTTGAGGCTTTGCACCACGGTTTGGATGTCAAGTTATTTGGCAGCCCACAATTGCATGCACTGTTGCACAGGCACAGGCACAGCGAGAGCCGTTAGTCTCCCCTCGAACCCAGCTGAGTATGAATGTGACGCTCTTGTTCCGGCCTCTGCAGATGGCCGACGCACATTAGCACCTAAACTCAGATTGCTAGAATAAACACAGCCCTATATAAAGTCACTGTAATCACAAAACAAAGTCACTGCCAGTGTATACATCATAACGAAGTTATGGTTCACAACTGCTAACGAACTTGGTTACGATGAACACAAACACTTCTTGCATTGTCCAGGCCGGTTGAAGAAGTTCACTAAATGATCGAAATTCACTTATGGCAAATCAATCACTGCGCCATCTTAGTTATCGTTAGATATAAAGTAAATAAGGTTTTCACAGAAACACTTGCGTAAGTTCTTAAGCCATATAATAAGTGAAAATAATCAAAATAAACGTAATACACTGGAGGAGCTGTAAACAGTGACGGACTGCGGGAAAGACTGGTTGCAATAATACCAGATAATTAAAATATGAAATGCATGCCTCATGAGATGAAATAAATGCTACATAGTATTCCCTATGCTCCAATAAACGAGAATACTTGCATACATGTATTCCTAACACAACATATATGCTAAATGTGTATTAGCAATAAAGGTACATATAACAAAGATAATCATATATATGTACATAATTATAATGATAATCCATCAATATCCTCTCTCTCTCTCTCTCTCTCTCTCTCTCTCTCTCTCTCTCTCTCTCTCTCTCTCTCTCTCTCTCTGCTTCTCTTTGTCATCCTTATCTTTCAGCTATATTTACTCCAGCAACGATTGTCCAATTTTACTTAAGTTTAGTTAACTTCATTTGTTTTTTTTTATCTAATTGCCGGGTGGTCAAAACAGTCTAATGTTTATCCTTATTTCTATCGATCATAGGTTCGAGTCCCTGGCCGGGCTGGGCTAGTTATCATGAAAGGGAATTTCCTTGTGCGTCTAAGACTCTAAGTTCCCATGTCAGAGCGAATTCGATATTAAATGATATTAATGGCTGATTTGAAAACAAAATAAACCTCGAGTGTTAGTGACATATATATATATATATATATATATATATATATATATATATATATATATATATATATATATATATATATATATCAAAGCTCATCGCTTAAGAAGCCCTTTCTGTCTACGCTGTTTCTTTGCATCCTGTTGATCCTTTCCTTTGTTATTTCTTCTCTTTGGTTATTTGATTTCCTTTTTATGTCATAATTACTTCTGAAGAATTCTTTGTTAATCCGAAGGCCCTCGGAGAGAGAGAGAGAGAGAGAGAGAGAGAGAGAGAGAGAGAGAGAGAGAGAGAGAGAGAGAGAGAGAGAGAGAGAGATTATTCTCTTATACACTTGATTTAAGGAGTAAGTGCATTTCATTTATGTTTCAGTGTCTGACCCGAATATATTTCTTGCCAGGTAGTAGGTTGGCCAGGGCACCAGCCATCCGTTGAGATACTACCGCTAGAGAGTTATTGGCTAATGAGACTGGCCAGACAGTACTGCATTGGATCCTTCTCTCTGGTTACGGCTCATTTTCCTTTTGCCTACACTTACACTGAGTAATATGGCTTATTGTTTACATAGTGTCCTCTGTCCTCCAACACCTGACAACACTGAAATTACCAAACAATTCATTTTCTCTTAAGGGGTTAACTACTGCACTGTAATTGTTCGGTGGCTACTTTCCTCTTGGTAAAGGTAGAAGAGATTCTTTAGCTATGGTAATCTACTCTTGTAGAGAAGGACACTCCAAAATCAAACCATTGTTCTCTGGTCTTGGATAGTACCATAGCCTCTGGACCATGGTCTTTCACTGTCTTGGAGTAGAGATCTCTTGCTTGAGGGTACACTCGGGCACACTATTCAATCTTATTTCTCTTCCTCTTGATTTTTTAAAGTTTTTATAGTTTATATGTGAAAGATTTGTGTTGATGTTGTTTTTCTTAAATTATTTTGTTTTAGTTGTTAATTACTTGTAGTTTCCTTATTTCCCTTCCTCACTGGGCTACTTTCCTTGTTGAAGCCCTCAGGCTTATAGACTTATAGCATTTTGCTTTTCCAACTAGGGTTGTAACTTAGCAAGTAATAAAAATAATAATAATAATAATAATAATAATAATAATAATAATAATAATAATAATAATAATAATAAAAAGAATGGAATTCACAAGTGATAATAATAATGCTATTTTGAATATTCTTTATTTTTTTTTTTGTCCTCAAAGACTCATTTAAAAACAGTTATAGTTACACAAAGACATTTCCTAATACTCATGAAAACTCCAAGGTCTTTGAGAACATTTTTATAAATCCTCATTAAATCCACATGGTATGTGGCTTCAAATAAGGTTGTCTCTCCTTATTAATGCATAAATGAAGATTAATTGGAAGCTTAAGTAAATTATGAAACAAATATAAGTCTGTTCAGTGGCATAGCTAAGAGTGGGGGACCTTTTTGAAAAGGCCCCCCTTGGCCTCCAAGAGAGGGGTCCCTCCAAAGCAGGGCCAGAAAAGAAAAGAATGAAAGTATACAATTACAATTACTATTCGGTAAGAGGGGGTAGGTTCTCTTTACTAAGTCAGCCCCCCAGGACCCCAAATTTCTAGCTACGCCACTATGTAACGAAAATGTAAATACAGAAATTGAATATGCATACATTAGAATAAAGTTTGTAAGGTTAAAGAAATAATTAAATAAAGATGCTTACAATGAAATGAAAACCATACAGGGTATTGAGATTTAGAAAGGCCACGTACATACCATTTTTTTCAGATTAAGACCAGTTATTCTAAGCTCTGGTCTCATTTTCAACATAAGGAAATGTTGTTTGGCTAAAAGTGAAGATATTTTATACAGAAAGAGCTTGTGGCAGAGGATTTACAGTGAATCATCAATATTTCTACAATTCACCACATCCACCATTCAACTTCTGAGTAGTTGGATCTCGATCATCATCTCTTTGAATCAGTGTAACCTTAATATACTGTATCTTTTTAATTACATGAAATTACCTAATAGATTTGTTATATTCTATTTACCTCCAAGAGAACAGCAGGGAATTTTTCACCGCTTCACTTTCCAACTAAATCATCATGATCTTTTACCAGGTGGAATAGACTTAGGAAAAAAATGAAAATTTTTCTTTTGCAAGTTAAATTCTAAGTTAGATTATTGTTAGGAACTTAATTCATATTATCTGTAGTCTTTTTCTCAGTTCGTGCCACTGAAAGGTCGTGACTTGCATATTGATTATGGCTTCCTTCCTGTGTTCATGGCATCCATGAAAACCACCAGGGAGGCAGAGGATCACCCTGCATTACCCCCATCCTCATGCCTGTCTCGGAATCACTGCTCCATAGATGACATTTTCGAAGTCATGGTTCTGTTGTGCTCTGGAAACATTGCCTGGCACCTGGACGTCTACGTAAATAGCCTCTGTCTTCATGTTTGATCCAGACTCTGAAACGGAATTATTATTGTTATTACCTCCGCCAGGAGGGTATGTTTTCGGTTCGGTTTGTTTGTTTCTCTGTTTGTCTGTCTGTCTGTGGACAACGTAGAGGCCACATTTCTACACGGAATCACTTCAAACTTGGCCAAGTAGTTCCCCAATGTGTATGGAAGAACTGATTAAATTTTGGTCAAGGTCACCCCAAGGTCAAGGTCACAGGGGTCACTGGTGTCACTATGACATAAGTGGCCATATCAAGAGACAGAAATAAAGCACTGACTTTTGCATAAGCCAACAGGGAAGTCCTAGTCCAGGCGCAACCCATGGGTGATGTTCAAATTTATAAAGGTCAAAGGTCAAGGTCATATTGGTGCATTATATCAATGTCATATTAAGTATCAGTGGCAAATGAACAAAGATCACTTGAAGGTCAAAAGTCAAGCAGGTCACTTGAAGGTCAAGGTCACGTGAAGGTCAAGGTCACGTGAAGGTCAAGGTCACCTGAAGGTCAAGGTCACGTGAAGGTCAAGTACATTTGAAGATCAAGGTCACTTGAAGCCAAGGTCATGTGAAGGTCAAGGTCACGTGAAGGTCAAGGTCACTTGAAGGTCACGTGAAGGTCAAGGTCATGTGAAGGTCGAAGTCACATCAATTCATGATTCTAGGACATATGGCGCTCTAGGTCACCTTGGCGGAGGTATGTCCTCTACGAGGACCATGTCCGCGTTCAGGACTTGCTCACTTGTTATTACTTGCTAAGCCACAAGCCTAGTTGGAAATGCAAGATGATATAGGCTCAGGGGCTCCAACAGGGAAAATGGCCCAGTGAGGAAAGGGAACAAGGAAAAATAGATTACTTTAGAAGAGTAACATTAAAATAAATATCTCATAATATATAAACTCTAAAAACTTTAACAAAACAAGAGGAAGGGAAATAAGAGAGAATATTGTACCAGATTGTACCCTCAAGCAAGAAAACTCTAACCCAAGACAATTGAGGACCATGGTACGGAGGCTATGGCACTACCTAAGACTAAAGATCAATGGTTTGATTTTGGAGTGTCCTCTTTCTAGAAGAGTTGCTTACCATAGCTAAAGAATCTCTTCTACCCTTCCCAAGAGGAAAGTAGAGACTGAACAATTTCAGTGGAGTAGTTAACCTGTTGGTTGAGAAAAATATATTGGTAATCTCAGTGTCCTCAGTGGAGTATGAGGACAGAGAAGAATAAGTAAAGAATATACCAGACTATTCGGTGTGTATATGTAGGCAAAGGGAAAGTGAACCTTAACCAAAGAGAAGGCTCCGATGTAGTACTGTTTTGCCAGTCAAAAGACTCCATAACTCTCTAACTGTAGTCTCAATAGGTGACTGGTGTACTCGTTCAGTGGCTACTTTTCACTCCGTAAAGGTACAAGAGACTCTCTAGCTAAGGTAAGCAGCTCTTCAAGGAGAGGGACACTCCAAAATATAACCATTGTTCTCTAGTTTTGTGTAGGGCCATTGCCTCTGTACCATGGTCTTCCACTGGCTTGGGTTAGAGATCTCTTGGTTGAGGGTACACTCAAGCACGGAATTTTAGAACGGATAATCGGTGGTTCCTAAAACAGGCAATGATGTCAGTACAAAGAATAACTTTTCTTAGTTAACTCGTTATACATTTCCGTAATAGAACCCTCTTCATCTTAGGGTAGTGAAGCATATGACTAGTTTTACTTGAACTAGAAATTCAGCTAATATTAGCCATTTATGTAATGTTAACCAGACTCTCCCTAAAAACGGTATACTCTTGGATCTATGTAGACAAAATTCATTTGGATTTTTCTCTTATTTCCAGCCCATATTAAATGGCATCTCCCTATAGTAAAGAGTTTCTATATATATATATATATATATATATATATATATATATATATATATATATATATATATATATATATATATATATATATACACACTCACATATATATAGATATATATATATATATATATATATATATATATATATATATATATATATATATATTTATATATATATATATATATATATATATATATATATATATATATATATATATATATATATATATATATATATAACGGATTTTGAGCGAAGCGAAAAATCTATTTTTGGGTGAGATGGCCATGTCGTCCTGATGGAAGTTCCTATAGGGTAGCTTCCTAGGGTATATTACAACTACGGCGATATTCCCAGAGAATTTACCTTAAGGTACCAGAATTCTATCTCCTGGAGCGAGTATCCCTCGTGAAAGGGATATCGCGACATATCAGAGGACGTATTCTAGACACGCCACATGGCAATCTACATCCTGGACAGAGATTTCGTCTCGTAGGAGGTGATTGGCGAGATACGAATTCGGGAAAGAAAAAGGGGAGCCGCTCCCAAGGCTTCCCTATCCCCCGATTCGTATGCGTGCCTGGCGCCAATCCTGGCGCCATCTGTATTCCTTGTAGCGTACACGAGGTGCTACAGATACTGTATGTAGGGAGGGGTCCTACAGCCCTTTCTTAGAAAGGCAAGGGCGGGTCCATCAGGACGACATGGCCATCTCACCCAAAAATAGATTTTTTGCTTCGCTCAAAATCCGTTTTTTGGGCTCAAGCCATGTCGTCCTGATGGAAGTGTACCAGAGCATTACTGTATCTGTGGATTCTCAGAACGTGCCGTACTCCCCGGAGGTAATTTTTTCCCGGTCGACTAGACCTAGAGACCTAAGATGTTACCGTTATACATCTTTTCAACTAACTATAAACTATGTTAGAGCTTCCTGCCCCCTACAGGGAAGAGTCCTACTAGACTCTGGAAAAGTCTCGAAGAGTACATATATCTATGTATGAATACCAGGCAAGCTAATATAGTGGTCTCGCCCTATATTAAGTAAAGCATAGTTTGTATAGAACCACTGCGTCAATATATATTGACCAGTAATCCGCACAATACTTGTATTGGACAAAGGTTTATATCCGCATAGGAAGAAACTAATAAAACCGCCCTCGTCCCTTTATGGGACGGAGTCCTCCCATTAGGGGACTACATAAACCAATGCAACATAGCTTGCATAACAGAACAATTCTATCAGAATTATCCCAGATAAGATACATAGAATTAAATGCTCAATTATACCAATAAATTGACACAGGTGAAAGAGACGCAAGGTTCTCAAGAACAAGTTTATTGACAGACAATAAACAGACAGGTTAACAACAAATATATATATATATATAAAAGAGGATAACCCAAAACTTTAAGCATAAGTATGATAGTAAACAGAACTTGTTTATCTGAAAGAAAAACCATTAAACGCCACTTTAATAAGATACCGAGGTATCAAGTCATAAAAGTCTGTATTACAAATCAATCACATTAGCGTTAGAAACGCTCGGCACACATGTCTGTACTTATGCTAGGTTCACCTTTGAAAGAAGGAACAGTCTATGTAGGCACTTGGTGCCCTCATTTAGTTTGTAGTACAGTATGTACCTACACACTCACCCTGGACTTAATCGTCCCAATTAAGACCACTGTTCCTCGCAGAGTTAAACAGTAGGGTTAACTACACGACCCACTGCTACCACAGATCTCTTAAGTTCCTCTACTTGCTTCGCATAGTGGCGAAAGAACACCCTGGAAGACTTCCAGCCCGTGTATGAACGGAGATGTTCAAAATCCATACAATTAAAGAAATTTAGGGATGAGGCAACTTTCCTCGGATCGTGACCTGCGGGTGTACTGTCAGGATCCGCTCTGCGAATAAAATATGTGATTTTCGCTCTGAGTTGATTCAGAGATAAATTGGAGCCTGATGTTTCTCCCCTGAATAGTTGACCACCCTTGAAGTCTGAAGTTCTACGAAGATAGACCTTTAGGCATTCTACTGGACATAGAGATGCATCTTCTTTCAGAGGGCAGATTCTCCAGGGACCCCACCTGTTGGTGGGTAACTCATTCTTGGCGAGAAACGTAGGATCCGGAAACAGGTTCAGATCCCCCCCATCCAGGAACTGAACACGACCTGCCTCTCTCGAGAAGGCTACGATCTCACTAACCCTGGCCCCGGACGCGAGTGCAAATAGGAAAATAACTTTTTGCGTCAAATCCTTTAACGCACATTCTTCATTGCTCAACAGGGAGGCGAAATGAAGAACTTTGTCTAAAGACCATGAGATGGGCTTTGGAGGTGCTGAAGGTCTGAGCCTAGCGCAGGCTTTCGGAACTTTATTAAAGATCTCGTTACCTAGGTCGATCTGGAAGGCAAATAAAATGGGTCTCATCAAAGCAGATTTACACACTGAAATCGTGTTAGCTGCCAACCCTTGGCCATGGAGGTGGATGAAGAAAGATAAGCAGAAGTCTGTTGAGATCTCCTGCGGATTCTTTGCCTTTACAAAGGCCACCCATTTTCTCCAAGATGACTCATATTGCCTTCTAGTCGATTTGCACTTATATTCCTCTAGGAAGTCTATGCTGGCTTTCGAAATCCCGAAACGCTTTCTCACCGCAAGGGCGAGAAAATCATGAGCTGCAGGGTCCGGGTTTTCTGTAATGAAGCGCAGACAGTCGACTTCTGGACTCGCTGGGTCAGAACTGGATGTGGTAGCGGCACAAACTTCATCTGTAGTTCCAACGCCAAGGGGAACCACATACTGTTCGGCCACTTGTGGGCCACTATTGCCGCTACCCCCTTGAAGGATCTCAGTTTGTTGAGGACCCTCAACAGAAGGT
Source organism: Palaemon carinicauda (assembly GCF_036898095.1). Lineage (NCBI taxonomy): Eukaryota > Metazoa > Arthropoda > Malacostraca > Decapoda > Palaemonidae > Palaemon > Palaemon carinicauda. The sequence goes on along the minus strand of NC_090727.1, from coordinate 61,697,964 downwards.
TGTGAGGAGGGAACAGATAAATCCTGGACCATCTGTTCCAGTCGAGGGACATCGCGTCCACTGCTTCCGCTAAGGGGTCCTCGTACGGGGACACGTACAGGGGCAACTTCTTGTTGTCTTTCGTCGCAAAGAGGTCTATCTGCAGTTCTGGGACTTGATTCAGAATGAAGGAGAATGATCCTGCGTCTAAGGACCATTCCGACTCTATCGGTGTGAACCTGGATAGAGCGTCCGCTGTCACATTGCGGACTCCTTGAAGGTGAACTGCCGACAGGTACCACTTCTTCTTTTCCGCCAATCGGAAAATGGCTAACATCACCTGGTTGAGAGGTGGTGACCTCGACCCTTGTCGATTCAAGCATCTCACAACCACCTCGCTGTCCATCACCAATCTTATGTGGATCGAGTGACGCGGGGAGACTTTCTTTAAGGTAAGGAGCACTGCCATAGCTTCTAGAAAGTTTATATGAAAGGTCCTGAATAGCTTGGACCAAGTCCCCTGGACTTTTTTCCGATGAGAATGACCTCCCCATCCCTCCTTTGAGGCGTCTGAGTGAATCGTCATCGACGGGGGAGGTGGCTGAAGAAGAACCGACTTCTTTAGATGTCTGGCTTGGGACCAAGGCCTGAGAAGAGTACGTAGCCGAGGCGGCACTGGTCTTCTCAGATCTCTTCGCGCGTTTGATGCATACCTTCTCCAAACTCCGGTTGCATCCTTTAGCTGTGCTCTTAGCACTGGGTCTGTCACTGAAGCAAACTGGAGAGAGCCTAGTACCCTCTCCTGTTTGCGTCTTGATATCCTTTCGGAATCTAGAAGTCTCTTGACAGAGCCCGCTATCTCCTTCCTTTTCTTCGTCGGGATGGAGAAACTGTGTGACAAAAGGTCCCAGTGGATTCCCAGCCACTGGAACTTTTGGGATGGAGAAAGTCGAGACTTTTTTCTGTTGATCTTGAAGCCTAGGTACTCTAGGAACTGGATCACCTGACTGGAAGCTTGCAAGCATTCGGTCTCGGATGCTGCCCACACCAGCCAGTCGTCCAGGTAGGCTACTACCTGAATTCCCTTTAGGCGTAATTGTTTGAGAGCTGCGCTTGCAAGCTTCGTGAAAATCCTTGGGGCTATGTTTAGCCCGAATGGCATGGCTCTGAAGGCGTATAGTCTCCGTTGTAGCCTGAACCCTAGGTAGGGGGAGAGTCGACGGCTGATTGGAATGTGCCAATAGGCGTCTGACAAGTCTATAGAGACTGAGTATGCCCTCTTGGGCAGTAAGGTCCTTATGTGTTGCAGTGTTAGCATCTTGAATTTGCAATTCACTATGAACTTGTTGAGTGGCGACAAGTCCAGAATGACTCTGAGCTTTTCCGAGTCTTTCTTGGGAACACAAAACAGCCTCCCTTGGAATTTGATGGACTTCACCTTTCGGATCACCTTTTTCTCCAACAGTTCTTGAACGTACTCCTCCAGAACGGGGGTGGAGTGTTGGAAAAACCGAAGGCACGGGGGTGGAGTGCTGTACCAGCTCCAGCCCAGTCCATTCTTGAGTAGGCTTTGGGCCCAGGGATCGAAGGTCCAGCGATCCCAAAATTTCATCAGTCTCCCTCCTACCGGTATCGTTTCACTTGGACTGCCGTCCTGAGGTCTTGCCTCCCTGACCACGACCACCTCTGAATCCCCTTCCCCTTGAGGGGCGCCTAGACGAGCCTCTGGCTGCTCCTCTAGGTTTTGCACGAAAGGAAGAAGACTGTCCTTCGAACGTTGGGGTGAATGTGGTTGACTGACCTGGCACAGCCTGGGGTACCCACTGAAAAGTAGTCGGGGTTTGTGCCACCATCTGGGGCACTGGAGGCAATGGCAATTGCAGTTGCTGTTGCTGTCTAAAAGGCTTGGCTGGCCGAGACGGTAGCCTAGTCCTCATATTCTTCCTCTTTGGTTGAGGACCCTCATCCGGGGAAGACTTTCTTTTGATAGCCAGGCCCCACTTCTGGAGAAGGTTTCTATTCTCCACGGCGGCCTTATCAACAACTTCTTTGACCACATCGGTAGGGAAAAGGTCTTTTCCCCAAATGTTGGAGGAGATTAACTTCCTTGGCTCGTGTCTCACCGTAGCCCCGGTGAACACGAACTCCCTGCAAGCTCTCCTTGCCTTGACGAAGCCATAAAGGTCCTTCGTCACTGTGGCTAGGTGAGACTTAGCCACTACCATGAACATTTCATGGACCTTGGGGTCACTTGCCATCGTCTCAAGAGTAGTCTGATGAGACATTGAGGCAGCCAGTCTTTCTTTTGTCTCGAACTCTCTTCGTAAAAGAGAGTCGGACAGCTTGGGGAGGTCCTCGCCGAATTGCCGTCCGGCAATATCAGCCTCCAACTTTCCCACTGAGAATGTCAGATGGACATCCTTCCAGTCTTTGTGGTCCATAGGCAGGGCCAGCGACAAGGGTTTACACTCCTCCAGGGAGGGGCAAGGCTTGCCGGCCTCGACTGCCTTTAGGACAGCCGCAAACCCTTTCTGTAGAAAGGGGAAGGCTCTAGCAGGAGAGGACACAAAAGAAGGGAGCTTCTTGCTCAATGCAGCTACCTTCGAGTTAGAGAAGCCCCTCTCTTTCATCGAGGATGAAAGTAGGGCTTGAGCCTTAGCGTGGTCCATAATTATGACCTCCTTCGGCTCTGTCTCCTCCCTTGAAGCTGGTTCTTTTCTCAGCCGGACATAGCAGTCCGGATATGATGCCTTGCTGGGCCAGAATTCCACCTCCTCTAGGGGAACTGAACCCAGCTTATCCGAGATGACGATCTTTCCAGTCGTCATCGGCATGTGCTCAGCATACCTCCATGGGTTAGCATCTGAGCATAAGGGAAGGTCTTTCACATTGAGCCTTTCCCGGGGCCCACGTGATTCTGCCAGGGACTGCATACGCAGTTCCATAGCAGCCGCCTTCTCCTGATTCTCCTTCTGCATTTGTTGGATCATTCCAACAATCGAAGAGAGGGCCTGTCCCAGTTCTACTGGGAGACCGGCCGATGTTGAGGGGATAGGCTCCGGAATCTGAACCGGAGTAGCCGACACCTCGTCGACCTCATCCTCTACGACATCCGGGGTTTGAACTTCATCCTGACCTTCTGCCAGGAGGTCTTGTTCCAAACGTTCGTCCAGGTCAGACATCCTGTCATCTAACTGGATGTCTTGCATCGCGACTGCGACTTCCACGTCCACCTGGACTTGATCTTGAGGGATCTCCTCTTGAGGCTGGGGAATCACTGCATCAGCTGATGCCTGGGGAAAAAGATACGCCCTCATCTTCTCACTTGGAAGATAAGGGCCAGAGGTGTTCTTCTTGAAGCCCCTTACCCAAGTACGAAGCTTCTCCCTTGCTATATCCCTTGATTCCGCCGTTCTAGGGGAATCAAAAGCCTCAGTAATCAGGTTAGTGCATACAGTACATACCTGAGGGTCCCAATACTGGAGATCATCCTTGGAGACAGCGCATGCTGCGTGTCTCCTACAACACTCATGTCCGCAGAGGTTCTTGCTGCGGACGTTGCAGAAAACATTTCCGCACTTCGGAGGGTCCTCCTGTAAAGAGAAGAAATTTCCATGAGTATCAAGTGAACTATGTATCACTGGATATGCATAGTATAGCATAACAATTCATAAAGGAAAGACACACACTTGTGTTTCCCTCACAACCCATTGTTGCAGCCTTCCAGATAATATAATCAAAATGGTTTATCTCTTCTAGAGTAACCAATGCAAGGTTTCCAGAGGAAACAGGTGGAGCTCACACCTAAGCAATGATTTTAAAATCCTGGATAATAGACAGGAAAGAACTCAGCTTCCTATCAGAGGGCAACAGCAAAGGGATGTGCAAGAAAACACAATAGTGTTAGAAGACACAGTGCTGTACCAAAACCCTTACCATAGTTTTCTTCTTACTGTATATGTTATACTGAAGAATACTAGTACAGTATAGGGGGATGTGTGCCGGCCTGCCTTTGCCGGCCGGCACACACCACAACTAGCTTTAAAGTATACTACTTAACAGCTTTAGGGCGGCAGCACTCTGGTTCAAATGCCTGTGCCGGTCGGCAGCAACTGCCGGCCGGTAACAGCCAATGTTGGCCGGCAATGGCTGCCGGCCAGCAACTACACAAGGTAGTACCCAGCTGCCGGCCACACTCTTGGTGACCGGCAGACAAGGGCTGACATAAGCCGGCCGGCTAAGGTACAAGACCGATGCCAGCCGGCAGCAAAAGAACCGGAGGACTACACCTGCCCGGCTGCCGGCCTCATAGGCCGGCAGCCGGGTCAGGTACAGCACTAGAAGAAAAATAGAATGGATGCCGGGATAAGAGTGTACACAACCTCCAAGCCCGGCAACCGAAAGAGTGCATATAAGGAAGGGGAGAAACTAATTCAGGCTTCCTGACCAATGCCGTCTGGCTCTGCCGGCAGGCATGGATGAGGGACCAAGAGAGGTCCGGGCAGCACTCGAAAACATAAGACCCTTGCCGGCCAGCAGCTCTGCCGGCCGGCAAGGGGCTAAGTCAATTCCACATCCTAACCTATACAAGGTCCAGATGTAGAACGACGTACAGTACAGTAATGGCTCGGCCATTACGAAGAAAGAGGGGGAAGGGACAAGAGGGTCCTGCCAACCTTGCTTTAGTGACAGATCACCCGCAGCCAAGAAACTTATCTTAGCCTAATGGAGATCTAAGGGGGAAGGCCAGCAATACTTGCCAGCTCCCAGAGCCCCAAAGCAAGGAAGGCGTTGCTACTCCCAAGGAAAGAACTTATCCTCCCCCGAGAACAGCAACAAAGACTAGTCTGGTAGATCACAAAAGAAGGAATCATATCCACAGAAACCTTCGGTAGTGACCTAAGGGAGCTAAGCTCCCTTTGTCTGTGTTAGGTCAGCGAGGGGGACTCAGCCCCAAGCCAGACAACACAGACTCAGACTAAAAATCTCTGTTGTTCTGTCCCTCTTGAACCATAACTACAGGAACAGGAAGGTACAGTAACACCCTAGTATAGTTTTATCGAAAATAAATTCGGAAAAAACCACTTAGGGATAAGCCCAAGGCTTAAACAGAGGGAAAGGGATTGCATACCTTCTCCGAAGAAAAGAAAGCAATCGGGGAGTATGATAAAGTATACTAAGGCTCCATAAGCAACTAGCCTAGGCACCAAGAGAATCGATTACCTAAATCACCGAAACTCACTCGTATACTATCTTGGAAATATTCCACACAGTCTAAAATGTATAAAATATAGCCTAAAGCTTCAATAAAATTTTAATTACACTCGGAAAAACCATAATCATGCATGAAGTACTAGGACCAAACGACTAGGCTACATGGCCTAGCGTAGGCCAGAATGGCGAATACTTCGCCAAATAATACTAAGCACGAAAGGAAATCCTATGTAATGCTAAATAGCTAAAATTTATTAAAGCAAAACAACCAGGAATGTCGCTCTGACTAACTAATTTATACCTAGCGAGCGACAGCGTCCAAGACGCCTCTGGTAGGCTACGGCTCTTGTATCAAAGATTAATCCTATTAATCACTCAAAATTTTACCAAGAGCCTACATTTATACATAAAAGACACTATACTCAACTTATCTGAGGCCGACGAAGACGGAGAAGCCATGAAAAGTAGAATAAATCCAAGATTTGCGAGAAAAACAGGAAAAAACACCGAGTTGTTAAGCTACGCAAAAAGGAATACAGATGGCGCCAGGATTGGCGCCAGGCACGCATACGAATCGGGGGATAGGGAAGCCTTGGGAGCGGCTCCCCTTTTTCTTTCCCGAATTCGTATCTCGCCAATCACCTCCTACGAGACGAAATCTCTGTCCAGGATGTAGATTGCCATGTGGCGTGTCTAGAATACGTCCTCTGATATGTCGCGATATCCCTTTCACGAGGGATACTCGCTCCAGGAGTTAGAATTCTGGTACCTTAAGGTAAATTCTCTGGGAATATCGCCGTAGTTGTAATATACCCTAGGAAGCTACCCTATAGGAACTTCCATCAGGACGACATGGCTTGAGCCCAAAAATATATATATACTGTATATATATTAGTACCCGTGTGGGAGGGTGTACCCAGGAAAATACACTCGGGAACCACACTCCCCCACAAATTGTCGAACTTGCGGGTTGTAGTTAGGAAAGGGGGAGGGGTGTGCATATAATAATGCATATCATGCTCATCTATCTAACTGTTTAGACATTATTTTCGATGCCTCAGGTATACTAGTTATATATATATATATATATATATATATATATATATATATATATATATATATATTGTATATTCAAATAAGCACCAAAAACCTTCTAATGTTGAAAGAACTCTTCCACGGGGCCCCAGACCCTATAGGGAGATTCATCTTAGTATTAGTACTGCCTTGTGATGTCAAGACAGAGTGAATATGATATTAAAAGGTAATTATGCCTTACTTATTTGAATAAATGAAAATCCTGAGTTAGGATCGAAATTATCATATATATATATATATATATATATATATATATATATATATATATATATATATATATATATATATTATATATATATATATATATATATATATATATATATATATATATATATATATATATATATATATATATATATATATATATATATATATATATATATATATACATACATATATATATTTGTGTGTGTGTGTGTATCAGATTACTCGAGTACCATATGGGGATGAGATCATAGTGAGTGGTAGATGGAGATGTTTTAGGTTGCTCTTCGCACTCCCCCAAGAGAGATTAGTTCAACAAATTCTAAACTGGGCTCCACAAGGCACTAGAAGAGTTGGAAGACCCAGGCCTACTTGGCTGAGGACTATGAAGCGTAAAGTATGAGATGATGAGCGGAGAAGTATTTGTTTTAAAAGCTCAACACAGAGGCGACAGGCGAAATCTAACCGAGGCCCTTTGCGTCAATAGGCGTAGGAGGAGATGATGATGATGATATTTATCATCATGAGCCGTTACTTGTCTACTGCAGAACAAAGGCTTCACACATGAAACTCCACTCCCGACTGTTTATTGTTCTTCTATGCCAGTCTATACGCGCAAATTTTCTTAGTTCTTCAATCCACCGTCTTCTCTTCCTTCCCCTGCTTCTTTTCGCAATTTCTAGGGACCCATTCTGTTATTCCTAACGTCATATCTATCATCTGTCATTCTTATTATATGTCCCGCCCATGTCCATTTTTTCCTTACACATTGTTAGAATATCCTCTCTTTTAGTTTGCTTTTTGAGGCGTCTTAGTGTTATTCCCATCGTTAATCCCTCCATAGGTGTTTGAGTTGTAACTAGCTTATGTTCTATATATACCTAATGTCCTTTGCCTGAACCAGAAATGTAACAAGCATCAATAGTAATTAGGATGTTTAACCTTTGCCCCTTACCTGGCTTGAACGATCTGCCATTTTCACATATTTATTATTATTATTATTATTTATGGCTAAGCTACAACCCTAGCTATAAGCCCAGGGGCTCTAACAGGGAAAATAGCCTATTGAGGAAAGGAAACAAGGTAAAATAAAATATTTCAAGAACAGTAACAACTTTAAAATAAATATCTCCTAGAAAAAAGAGATAAGATAGAGTAGTATGCCCAAGTGTACCCTCAAACAAGAGAACTCTAACCCAAGATAGTGGAAGACCATGGTACAGAGGCTATGGCACTACCCAAGACAAGAGAACAATGGCTTTTACATAAGCCCAATAAAAGAGAACATTGAACGGAATATAATTCCTGTGTCCACATAAGGTACAGCTGGACGCAGGAAAGCATGGCCCATCTCGCTCTGAGGGAGTTCACCCAGCCACGCCCTAAACTGTATGGTGAGTTTCTGTGTGCAGCCCTGCCCACCTTCCATATCTCCCTACAATAGCTGTTTGGTTACTAGCTGCGGAGTAAGGGGGTGATAAGGTGCACTTTCTCAGAGCTAGATGTACCAGGAATTTCTGTGTCCTACTATACATTTGATTAAGTATTAAGATGTTTTGGTTATAGATTACAATACCTGAAATTGTCTTTTTCATTTAAGCTGAAGACGAAGATTTACTTATTTGTTATTATTCTATTTCTATGCGATGTTCTACATTTCTTGGTGTTATACACCTCTTGTTATTCACATTATACATACATACATATACCAAGGCACTTCCCCCAATTTTGAGGGGTAGCCGACATCAACAAATGAAACAAAACAAAAAAGGGGACCTCTACTCTCTACGCTCCTCCCAGCCTAACAAGGGACTCAACCGAGTTCAGCTGGTACTGCTAGGGTGCCACAGCCCACCCTCCCACATTATCCACCACAGATGAAGCTTCATAATGCTGAATCCCCTACTGCTGCTACCTCCGCGGTCATCTAAGGCATCGGAGGAAGCAGCAGGGCCTACCGGAACTGCGCCACAATCGCTCGCCATTCATTCCTATTTCTGGCACGCTCTCTTTCCTCTCTCACATCTATCCTCCTATCACCCAGAGCTTCCTTCACTCCATCCATCCACCCAAACCTTGGCCTTCCTCTTGTACTTCTCCCATCAACTCTTGCATTCATCACCTTCTTTAGCAGACAGCCATTTTCCATTCTCTCAACATGGCCAAACCACCTCAACACATTCATATCCACTCTAGCTGCTAACTCATTTCTTACACCCGTTCTCACTCTCACCACTTCGTTCCTAACCCTATCTACTCGAGATACACCAGCCATACTCCTTAGACACTTCATCTCAAACACATTCAATTTCTGTTTCTCCATCACTTTCATTCTCCACAACTCCGATCCATACATCACAGTTGGTGCAATCACTTTCTCATATAGAACTCTCTTTACATTCATGCCCAACCCTCTATTTTTTACTACTCCCTTAACTGCCCCCAACACTTTGCAACCTTCATTCACTCTCTGACGTACATCTGCTTCCACTCCACCATTTGCTGCAACAACAGACCCCAAGTACGTAAACTGATCCACCTCCTCAAGTAACTCTCCATTCAACATGGCATTCAACCTTGCACCACCTTCCCTTCTCGTACATCTCATAACCCTACTCTTACCCACATTAACTCTCAACTTCCTTCTCTCACACACCCTTCCAAATTCTGTCACTAATCGGCCAAGCTTCTCTTCTGTGCCTGCAACCAGTACAGTATCATCCGCAAACAACAACTGATTTACCTCCCATTCATGGTCATTCTCATCTACCAGTTTTAATCCTCGTCCAAGCACTCGAGCATTCACCTCTCTCACCACTCCATCAACATACAAGTTAAACAACCACGGCGACATCACACATCCTGTGTAGATACATCCTGTATCTACATCCTGGGAGACATTGACATTCACATTATACTCCATATAAAATAGGTTTTACATCATGCAATTCCAATTTTTTTTTTTTTATATTTTATTGATGAGTGATCCCATATAATTGCTTTTTAGCGTTTGACTTAAACTTCTTCCAATTTAGATACAAATTTCAATTGTAAACGACCTCTACTCTCAAAGAATCATTTTGTTTTTATTCAAAGGTCGCTCATGAATTGCATAGGGAAGGAACAGCAATAATGTCCTAGTGACTGATCATATATACGTATGATCAATGCCCGAGTTAGGACCAGGGAGGGCCAGGCAATGGCTGTTGATGACTCAGCATGTAGACCTATTTACTCTCCCGAAACCCGCCTTCCTTCGCTCACAAGGATGGTGAGATTGCAGACACTACTAGAAACTATCGAGTTTGAGCGAGACCCAAATCCCGGTCCAGCATATCGCCAGACAGGGGCGTTTCCAATAGTTTACCAAAACCAGCATAAAATATTCAAGTGATAAATTTCATTTTAGGAAACAGATATCTATTCTGTCAGGTGCAGCATCCAAGACGGAATACTTGTCTTTTTCCATCACAGGGTTAAAGGTTTCAGAGTACCTGAGACAGATTATGGGACCATTAGAGAAACCCCTTTTTCAATAACAACATAACCTGATTTTAACGTGATAGTATGCAAAACGTTGTGCCTGATTTAAATCTTTAATATTTTGTGTATGAAATCTGGCAGTTATTTCGGCAGTAACTAGTTTTTTTAAAAATCAGGTTTCTCGTAGCATTGGGTTCTCAGCCACCGCTTGTGCCGTAGAATAAAAGGTGTAGTTGTTCCGATTGCGCTGCTTGTAAGTTTCTGTGCTTATGTGAATGACAGGAGTCTTTGTAGGAATATATCTATTGGCTGTATTATCTCTAATCTATGTTAAAGAATGTGTATATGATATGACAGAATTGTCTTTAATATAGGGTTAAACAAATCTTCAAGTTCAGCAAAGGAAACTGCGCTCTTTGAAACGGTGATAATCGTTAGTGTTAAAGAGAATAAGCCTTATTCACAGCAAATATTTACCATTAAGTGAAGCTCTTCTCCCTCGGATGATGTAAACAGCCATTCCTATGACGATAGCGACCAACAAACAACAGATACTTAGTAAAACCATTGATGTGAAGTTCAGAGCAGAGTTTCGGGTGCTGCTTTGAGTTGTTGTTGAACCAACAGAAAATTCAGCTGCAGGGTAAACTGGTGCTGGTAGATCTGCAATAGAGTTTTGTTAGATTAGCTTGGCTTAAACAACAATAAAATGCAGTAGTTTCTAGTCCACTGTAGGACAAAGGCCAGTTTTCATCATCACGCTAGCCAGTACGGATTGATGATGGCGGGAGATTTTTGTCTGATCGCTCACATTAACCCAACTTAATATTGGTGGCCTTGACTAGTACAGCTTTGCTGACCTTAGATATACTCAAACACTATCACCCCGTCAAGGTATCCCAACTGGTTAAACAGCACAGCTCAAATCAAATTGCAGAGCTAAGGAGATGGATGTTAATAAGAAAGTGAGCTGAGAAAGAATATGAAAAACACGAGATATTAGGATGAGACAGATGCATTTGCTCTGTTGTTAGTCCAAATGACTATACTTGACTCAACTTTACTTTAATGGCTGTTTTGCTGGTCATATCACACAAGGAAACCACATACACTACAGGAACTACAAGATCTGTCTGCCGTATACATTCTTAGGTATTTTGAGTATCACAAGCGTAGAAATAAAACTGAAATAATTTTTTAATTAACATTGGAATTTTATTAATTTCATGATACAGTATTAGAAATATATAGAAATTGAGGACTTTCCAAAAGATATTATAAAAGAAAATGGACTCACCACATTGATATATGTTGGCACAGAATCTCCAGTAGGTCTTTTTGGTGCTCTTGATTGTGATTTTTAAATCATTTGACATAAATACCACATATGTTCTGTTGCCTGGATTAATTATCACTGCCTTGGAAAGAAAAACTTTGAAAAGACATTGCATTGAAAATTTTCCACAACATTAGATATATTTGTTATATTAAGCTAACAATCATTCACCTGTTAGAAAGATCAATTGTAAACCAATTTCATTATAGTTTTACTTATCAGTTAATGACACATAGAAGAAGAAAATACTTAATGATGTAACTAACAGCAGTGTACAGAAATAGTTTTTTCCTTTGAGTGTTTGGTAGCTCAAAAGTGAGTATGAATATTTATTTGGAATATGAAAGAACAATTAAGAAAGAATTTTATTACCTTATCTACTTCGTTGCGAAGGCTCATGATTTGATAGGCGTGTATCTATTTATTTATGTTTGTATGTTTGTTTGTTTGTGATTGGCATAACTTAAAAACTATTTGACCGAATCTCATGAAATTTGGTAGGATGATTGGCCATGACAATTTAATTATATTCTGGAAGTTATTTGGTCCAAGTTCAAGGTCATGCATAGGTCAAAAACATATTTTATCCAATTTGCATGAAACCAGTGCCAAAATGTGCATAGGGCATTGTCCTGCTAGGGTATTGTCACTGTCCCTTGCCTCTGCCATTCTTAAATGACTTTTAAACCGTTAAGAGACCCTTTTTGACTGTGATTTTCAAATAAACTTACTTCTGTATTCATAGTTAACTTGAAAATTTTCTTTTTTGATTCAAAATGAAACAAATATTTAACTTTGAAAGCTAAAGAAAGTTTTCACAAAAGATTTGTTTTTTTAAAAGTAATCACCAATAAATTAGATTTTTTTTCCTATTTCTTGGTTGCATTATTATGGTTTTGTGGGGTCAGAGAATTCATTGAGTGATTGAAGACTTTTGATACTTACCAAAAAATTTCTATAAATTTCGATGATATTCCATGCATTTGATTCGCTTGAATTGTATATGTATTCAAATAGTCGCTGACGATTGTTTCGTGAATTCACGAATACTTGCATGATGATTTCGTTATTTATATCGCTGGTCCAAGAAGCTAGAAAAGTGTGGGAAGAAGCTGTAGCTATGAAGTTGACTGGATTATTCGCATCAGAGATGTAGAACTTGTCATCTGGAAGAGAGAATGAGTTTGGATATTGTGAAAGAATGCTTAAAGAAACCCGTGTTATAAGACATACTGTAATTTTAACTTGAATTTTAAAAAAGTTCCTCATTACTCTGTTAGGAACTAGTGAAAATAACTAGTCTTTAGGAGGTAATAAATTGTGAATTTAGTGAAGATTTTAAGACAGGATATCGCCATTCCAAACATCAATAGGTTAATTTGGTTCATGTACTAAAAAGTAGCTACTACGTAGTGTCCCCAAGTCTGAAGACAACGTCTGAAATATAAATATTTAATCATCATTATTTCGCCAGTGGTCTCTATTTTTGAGCTTTTAAATCAATACTTTTCCATTCAACAACTCCTACTTCACGCCAAACCTGTAGGCCTGGGTCTTCCAACTCTTCTAGTGCCTTGTGGAGCCTAGTTAAAAGATTTGTGAACTAATCTCTCTTGGGGAGTAGGAAGAACATGTCTCATATCATCTCCATCTACCCCTCACCATGATCTTATGCGCATATGGCACTCGAGTAATCTCTCTTATAGTTTCATCTAATAACGGGTTAAAAATTCCTTTTAATTTTTTGCCATATGTTTAATATGATAAAGAACGTTGAGCAAGCACTTTATTCCATATTTTCATGACGTCATGAAGGAATTCTTACTACTTGCTCTTAGCCTAAGTCCTTAGCAAAGGGCTGTGCATGAAGGATTCAGTCACTGGAGAGTGGGCTGCAGTGGTATTCATCTTTGGTAGTTACATATTTTAATTTTAATTGTTCATTACTTTTCAAAAGGTTTATATATTTCCTTATTTCCTTTCCTTGCTGGGCTATTTTTCCCTGTTGGTGCTCTGAGGACTGTCAGTATCCAGCTTTTCAAACTTTGGTTGTAGTTTAGCTAATAATATTATTAATAATAATAATAATAATAATAATAATATGCAACTGAGCTGCATTCACATTTCAAAGTCTATCGTTTGATTTGTTTAATTAGTTCCTGTGGTTAGTCGAATGAAAATTAATTTTAATTATTTCAATGATAATAATTTTAATGATTACAGTAATGATTTCGATAATAATAATAATTTTAATAAATTGATGTTAATCCCCTTGAAAAAAGGAATCATAACCTCCGTCGAAGAGGGGGAGACCTTGTGAGATCGGTCATGAAGCTTTGCTGGAAATCCTTCATGTGTTTCGAAATTCATATTATTTTTTTTTCTTATTTTAAAGAATCGTTTGCTTCCAAATTTCTAGCAAACTTTGATAGGCCACTTAGATTTTATTTTCATTTCAAGGCATTTATAAGACCCACATTTTTCTTTCTTACTAAAGTATATCATAAATTATTATTATTATTATTATTATTATTATTATTATTATTATTATTATTATTATTATTATTATTATTTTAATTATTATTAATATTATTATTATTATTATTATTATTATTGCTTGCTAAGCTACAACCCGTGTTAGAAAAGCAAGATGCTATAATCCCAAGGGCTCCAACTGGGAAAGTAGCCCAGTGAGGGAAGGAAATAAGGAAAATAAAAAGCAACAAGAAACTTAATGAAAAATAAAATAAAATATTTCAATAACATTAACAATATTAAAATATATCTTTCTTATATAAACTATAAAATCTTCAAAATAACAAGAGGAAGAAAAATATATAGAATAGTGTGCCCAAGTGTACCCTCAAGCAAGAGAACTCTCCCCCAAGACAGTGGAATACCATAGTACAGAGGCAATGGCACTACACAAGACTAGAGAACATTGGTTTGATTTTGGAGTGTCCTAGAAAGATCTGGTTACCATAGCTAAAAAGTCCCTTTTAACCTTAAAGCGAAGTGATTCTTACCTGCTTGAGCAGACGCAAAGGCCAAAATCAGTGCAAAAGGGAAGAGCAGTAGTTTCACCATAGTTGGTCGTTGGAATCCTGTCAAGAAATAGATCCCAGCTGGTCAAGCTCACATCTGAGTCGTCTGGAGAAATGAATTTATGGTTCCTCTTTGGCTCGTCACTGAAAAAAAAGTTTCACTTGATTTTTCTTTTCACTTAATCACTGCTGAAGAAGAGGCTTTGTCTTGTTGCGTCTCTGTAGGCTAGTAAAGAACTAGTAAAGAACAAATGGCGTCCTGGGATCAGAGGAAAATGTAAATGTCGTTCACATTTCCTACCGGATTTGTAAGATGATTAAACCTCTTCGTTTTAGCAACGGAAATGCAACCAGGGACACTCCAGTAGGCTTGATATGTGTTAGTTAGTAGTCAATTGAAAGGTTTATTGATAAATAAACCCAATTCACTATAATATATAAAGATAATTCATTATCAAGTGCTTTTGAACTAAACCACTCCCGGTTTCATTAACTGCTAATCTGTTTGTTACTTTGTGGATGAGATGACGTCTTGCTGATGACATTTGACATTTCAAAAAAGGATATTCTCTCTCTCTCTCTCTCTCTCTCTCTCTCTCTCTCTCTCTCTCTCTCTCTCTCTCTGCTTCTTTATGTCATCCTTATCTGTCAGCTATATTTCCTCCAGCAACGATTGCCCAATTTTAGTTAAGTTTAATTAATTTCATTTGTTTTTTATTATCTAATTGCCGGGTGGTCAAAACAGGTTAATGTTTATCTTTATTTCTATCGATCACAGGTTCGAGTCCCTGGCCGGGCTGGGCTAGTTATCATTAAAGGGAATTTCCTTGTGCGTCTAAGACTCTAAGTTCCCATGTTAGAGCGAATTCGATATTAAATGGTATTTATGGCTAATTTGAACAATTGTAAAGTTCGGGTGTTAGTGATATATATATATATATATATATATATATATATATATATATATATATATATATATATATATATATATATATATATATATATATATATATATATATATATATATATATATATCAAAGCTCATCGCTTAAGAAGCCCTTTCTGTCCAGTCTGTTTCTTGGCATCCTGTTGATCCTTTCCTTTGTTATTTCTTCTCTTTGGTTATTTGATTTCCTTTTTATGTCATAATTACTTCCGAAGGATTCTTTGTTAGTCCGAAGGCCCTCGGAGAGAGAGAGAGAGAGAGAGAGAGAGAGAGAGAGAGAGAGAGAGAGAGAGAGAGAGAGAGAGAGAGAGAGAGAGATTATTCTCTTATATACTTGATTTAAGGAGTAAGTGCATTTCATTTATGTTTCAGTGTCTGACCCGAATATATTTCTTGCCAGGTAGTAGGTTGGCCAGGGCACCAGCCATCCGTTGAGATACTACCGCTAGAGAGTTATTGGCTAATGAGACTGGCCAGACAGTACTGCATTGGATCCTTCTCTCTGGTTATGGCTCATTTTCCTTTTGCCTACACTTACACTGAGTAATATGGCTTATTCTTTACATAGAGTCCTCTGTCCTCCAACACTTGACAACACTGAAATGACCAAACAATTCATTTTCTCTCAAGGGGTTAACTACTGCACTATAATTGTTCGGTGGCTACTTTCCTCTTGGTAAGGGTAGAAGAGAATTTTTAGCTATGGTAAGCTGCTCTACTAGGAGAAGGACACTCCAAAATCAAACCATTGTTCTCTGGTCTTGGATAGTACCATAGCCTCTGGACCATGGTCTTTCACTGTCTTGGAGTAGAGTTCTCTTGCTTGAGGGTACACTCGGGCACACTATTCAATCTTATTTCTCTTCCTCTTGATTTTTTAAAGTTTTTATAGTTTATATGTGAAAGATTTGTGTTGATGTTGCTTTTCTTAAATTATTTTGTTTTAGTTGTTAATTACTTGTAGTTTCCTTATTTCCCTTCCTCACTGGGCTACTTTCCTTGTTGAAGCCCTCAGGCTTATAGACTTATAGCACTTTGCTTTTCCAACTAGGGTTGTAGCTTAGCAAGTAATAATAATAATAATAATAATAATAATAATAAAAGGATGGAATTCACAAGTGATAATAATAATGCTATTTTGAATATTCTTTATTTTTTTTTTGTCCTCAAAGACTCATTTGCAAACAGTTATAATTACACAAAGACTCATGAAAACTCCAAGGTCTTTGAGAACATTTTTATTTGCCTCAATAGATCCACACGTGGCTTCAAATAAGGTTGTCTCTCCTTATTAATGCATAAATGAAAATTAATAGGAAGCTTAAGTAAATTATGAAACAAATATAAGTCTGCTCAGTGGCGTAGCTAAGCGTGGGGGACCTTTTTGAAAAGGCGCCCCTTGGCCTCCAAGAGAGGGGTCCCTCCAAAGCAGGGTCAGAAAAAAAATGGAAGTAAACAATTAGAATTACTATTCGGTAAGGGGGGGTAGGTTCTCTTTACTAAGTCAGCCCCCCCCCCCCCCCGACCCTAAATTTCTAGCTACGCCACTATGTAACGAAATGTAAATACAGAAATTGAATATGCATACATCAGAATAAAGTCTGGAAGGTTAAAGAAATAATTAAATAAAGGTGCCCACAATGAAATGAAAACCATACAGGGTTTTGAGACTTAGAAAAGCCACGTACATAACATTTTCCTTTCATATTAGGACCAGTTATTCTAAGCTCTGGTCTCATTTTCAACATAAGGAAATGTTGTTTGGCTAAAAGTAAAGATATTTTATACAGAAAGAGATTGTGGCAGAGATTTTACTGTGAATCATCAATATTTCTACAATTCACCACATCCACCATTCAACTTCTGAGTAGTTGGATCTCGATCATCATCTCTTTGAATCAGTGTAACCTTAATATACTGTATCTTTTTAATTACATGAAATTACCTAATAGATTTGTTATATTCTATTTACCTCCAAGAGAACAGCAGGGAATTTTTCAACGCTTCACTTTCCAACTAAATCATCATGATCTTTTACCAGGTGGAATAGACTTAGGAAAAAAATGAAAATTTCTCTCTTGTAAGATAGATTCTAAGTTAGATTCTTGTTAGGAACTTAATTCATATTATCTGTAGTCTTTTTCTCAGTTCGTGCCATTGAAAAGACGTGACTTGCATATTGATTATGGCTTCCTTCCTGTGTTCATGGCATCCATGAAAACCACCAGGGAGGCAGAGGATCACCCTGCATTACCCCCATCCTCATGCCTGTCTCGGAATCATTGCTCCATAGATGACATTTTCGAAGTCGTGTTTCTGTTGTGCTCTGGAAACATTACCTGGCACCTGGACTTCTTCGTAAATAGCCTCTGAATTCATGTTTGATCCAGACTCTGAAACGGAATTATTATTGTTATTATTACTTGCTAAGCTACAAGCCTAGTTGGAAAGGCAGGAAGATATAGGCTCAGGGGCTCCAACAGGGAAAATGACCCAGTGAGGAAAGGGAACAAGGAAAAATAGATTACTTTAAGAAGAGTAACATTAAAATAAATATCTCATAATATATAAACTCTAAAAACTTGGACAAAACAAGAGGAAGAGAAATAAGAGAGAATATTGTACCAGATTGTACCCTCAAGCAAGAGAACTCTAACCCAAGACAATTGAGGACCATGGTACGGAGGCTATGGCACTACTCAAGACTAAAGATCAATGGTTTGATTTTGGAGTGTCCTCCTAGAAGAGTTGCTTACCATAGCTAAAGAGTCTCTTCTACCCTTCCCAAGAGGAAAGTAGCCACTGAACAATTTCAGTGGAGTAGTTAACCCGTTGGTTGAGAAAAATATATTGGTAATCTCAGTGTCCTCAGTGGAGTATAAGGACAGAGAAGAATAAGTAAAGAATATACCAGACTATTCGGTGTGTATATGTAGGCAAAGGGAAAGTGAACCTTAACCAAAGCGAAGGATCCGATGTAGTACTGTTTTGCCAGTCAAAAGACTCCATAACTCTCTAACTGTAGTATCTCAATAGGTGACTGGTGTACTCGTTCGGTGGCTACTTTTCACTCTATAAAGGTAGAAGAGACTCTCTAGCAGCTCTTCAAGGAGAAGGACACTACAAAATATAACCATTGTTCTCTTGTCTTGTGTAGGGCCATTGCCTCTGTACCATGGTGTTCCACTGGCTTGGGTGAGAGATCTCTTGGTTGAGGGTACACTCAAGCACAGAATTTTAGAACGGATAATCGGTGGTTCCTAAAACAGGCAATGATGTTAGTACAAAGAATAGCTTTTGTTAGTTAACTCATTATACATTTCCGTAATAGAACCCTCTTCATCTTAGGGTAGTAAAGCATATAACTAGTTTTACCTGAACTAGAAACTCAGTCAATGTTAGCGGTTTATGTAATGTTAACCAGATTCTCCCTGAAAACGGTATACTCTTGGATTTATGTGGGCAACATTCATATGGATTTTTCTCCTATTTCCTGCATGTGTTAAATGGCATCTCCCTATAATAATGAGTGTCTGAATATATACACACACACACACACACACATATATATATACATATATATATATATATATATATATATATATATATATATATATATATATATATATATATATATATATATATCACTGTAGTCGTAGTACCCTTGTGGGAGGGTGTGCCCTGGAAAATACATTCGGAAACCACACTCCCCCACAAATTGTCGAACTTGCAGGCTGTACTTAGGAAAGGGGGGAGGGGGGGGGGGTGTGAAGGATTGAATCTGTATGCATATGTACTCATCTATCTAAATATTCAGACATTATTTTCGATGCCTCGGGTATACTAGTTATATACATAACTAGTTATATACATAACTGGTGAAGATGGGTTGATTTCAATTCTAAGTACAAAACACCTGAATTCGACAGGTATAAGCACAGAAGAATTGTCATTGACTTTTATCTTTCTTCGTGGCCAAGTGGTTTAGTCACTGTCTATACAAGCTTGCCCACTAGGGTTCGATTCCCGGCCGGACACAAGCTCTTGTCTTGGGTTAGAGTTCTCTTGCTTGAGGGTACACTCGGGCACACTATTCTATCTTATTTTTTTTTTCTTCCTCTTGTTTTTTTGAAATGGTGTGTTGGGCAGGCTTAATAGAAGGGCCATGGATGCCTGGTGGTTTATCAAGAGGTTGTCTTTTCCTTTTTCTGATTTTTTCTTCTCAAAACCATCCTTACTGTCCTCCCTTCAGTTGAAGTGGCTATCCTGGAGGGTATTTAGCCTTGCATGGTGTATCGGCTCCTCCATGTTGACCAGTTTTTCCGACTTTTTACTATAGTCTATGGATATCATCAATCACTTTTATTATTATTCTGTACATATTGTTTTTGTTTTAATTCTTGTTAATCTAGTTTTTAAGTATGATGTGTCTTTTTTATTTCTATTAATTCTTATGCTGTCTGGAGACATTGAGCAAAATCCGGGACCAGTACGTCCTAGATTTCGTCAATGTCGTCTTCTGTATTGCAATATTCGTGGTCTTCATGCAAATATCCGAGACCTTACAGTTGCGTCCAGACAGTATGATATTCTTTTGTGCTCAGAAACTTTGGTTTCTGATATGAGGCACTCATCTGAGCTCCTTATAACTGGTTTTAAGAAGCCAATAATGCTGAAACGTGATTCCATTCCTAGGGCCAGGGGAATGGCGGTGTATATTAGGACCGAGTACCCTGCTTCTCATAAGTCCTGCTATCAATGTGGATGTCATGAGATTCAGGTAATAAAAGTTTGTGGCAGGCATAACAACTTTTATTTGTGTTCAATCTACCGGAATCCAGACATGGATGATTCTATCTTTGATTGTCTTCTTACCATTATGGCTAAGATACAAGAAGATGATAGAAAGGCTTCGTTTGTCTTTGTTGGTGATTTTAATGCTCACCATAGGGAGTGGTTGAGTTCTATCTCTCCTACCGATCGCCATGGCTTAAGAGCTTTAGACTTTGCCTCAGAATCAGGCTGTGAGCAAATCATAAATGAAGCTACTCACAGGTCTGGTAATTGCTTAGACCTCGTATACACTGACTCCCCTGGCGTTATAACTAGTAAGGTTGGTTCTCCAGTCGGGACTTCTGATCATGCCTTGATTTCATTATTAGTGAAGACTGAGCAGCCTGTCCCTGATATATCATATTCTTGTAAAATTTATATGAAATCCCAAGCAGACTGGAATGGGATTTTGCATGATCTTTTGTGCTTGAATTGGTCACAATTATATAATAGTGTAGATCCTGTTGTCCCTTTGAATGAGAATCTAGTCAACATAATTGATAGGCGTATCCCTTCTCGTGTGCTAAGGTACCGAATGAAGGACAAACCGTGGTTCAATGATGATTGTAGACGTGCTTATTTGGAGAAGCAGGAGGCCTATCACCTTTGGAAGGGTAACAGATCAGATTTGACCTGGAACAACTATACTCAGCTTCGAGCTTTTGCTCAGAGAGTTTATGCCTCAACTGAAAAGGAGTACAATTTAATCATAAAAGAAACCCTCTCTGGTACAACTCAGGAACATAAATGGTGGTCTACCCTTAAATCTGCACTCTTTGGTGTAGATGCAACAGTTCCTCCTTTACTTAAACCAGATGGCTCAGTCACTCACTGTCCAAAGGAAAAGGCAACCCTTTTGGCTGATGTTTTTGACAGTAAACAGAGTAATGAAAAACTTGAACTTCCTCATTCCTGTTTTCCTGAGGCTAAACTAACTAGTTTAGCTTTTCGATCTCGTGAGATTAAAGCTCTGTTGTTGGACCTTGATGCTTATGGAGGTGTAGACCCTAATGGTATTTTTCCTTTGTTTTTTATAAAGACAGCAGATTTCTTAGCTCCAAAGTTATCTGTTATTTTACGCAAGTTAGCAAGAAGAGGAGCTTTTAGCACTTGTTGGAGAATTGGTAATGTTACTCCTCTATGTAAATGTGTTTGTGGTAGCTCAAGTCCCACTGATTACCGCCCAATTTCCATAACTCCCATATTATCTAAAGTTTTTGAACGTCTTCTGGCAAAACGTCTTAATAGGTTTGCTGAAGGTAATCATCTATTCCCTAGTTTGCAATTTGGTTTTCGGAAAGGCCTTGGAGCATGTGATGCCCTTCTTACAATCTCCAATGCAGTACAGAAATCCCTTGATTGTGGTCAGGAAGTTCGTATGATTGGCCTTGATTTTAGTGCTGCCTTTGACCGTGTTAATCATGAGGCCCTTGTTTTCAAACTGAAACAGTTGGGAGTGGGTGGGTCGTTTCTTAGCATTATTATTGATTTTTTAAGTAGTAGATCTCAAAGAGTTGTTGTTGATGGGCACCATAGTGAGTATAGGGATGTGATATCCGGTGTTCCACAGGGTAGTGTTCTTGGCCCATTACTTTTCATACTATATACACATGACATGTGGTTTGGCCTAGAAAATAAGCTTGTTGCATATGCAGATGATGCTACTCTCTTTGCATCAATTCCATCCCCTGAATGTAGATCTGGGGTTGGTGAATCCCTTAATAGAGATTTAGCTAAAATTAGTGCATGGTGCAAATTATGGGGTATGAAGTTGAATCCTAACAAAACTCAAAGTATGATTGTAAGTAGGTCAAGGACGGTGGCTCCTCAACATCCGGATCTCAGTATTGATAATGTTTCTTTAAATTTGTATGACTCTTTCAAAATTTTAGGCGTGATTCTTGACAGCAAATTTACTTTTGAGAAACATATAAGGTCTGTGTCTTCTTCAATTGCACAAAAAATTGGCTTATTGAGAAAGTCTTTTAAGATATTCGGTGATCAATCTATTCTGAAGAAGTGTTTTAATTCTTTTATTCTACCTTGTTTTGAGTATTGTTCTCCGGTCTGGTCTTCAGCTGCTGATTCTCATCTTAATTTGTTGGACAGAAACTTACGGTCAATTAAATTTCTTATTCCTGATCTAGATATTAATCTCTGGCACCGTCGATCAATTAGTTCATTATGCATGTTGCATAAGATTTTTCATAACTCTGACCATCCTTTACATTCAGATCTCCCTGGACAATTCTATCCTGTTCGTAATACTAGGCAGGCAGTTAATTCTAATAGCCAGGCCTTCTCCATCATAAGACTCAATACTACGCAGTACTCTAGAAGTTTTATTCCAGCTGTTACCAAGTTGTGGAATGATCTTCCTAATCGGGTTGTTGAATCAGTAGAACTTCAAAAGTTCAAAGTTGGAGCAAATGCTTTTTTGTTGACCAGACGGACATGAGTGATTTATAGTTTATATATGACATTTTTGTTGTTGACGTTGTTAATAGTTTATATATGATATATCTCTTTTGACATTACTTTTTTTAGAATGATTTATTGTTAATTTGTTTTCTTCAGTTATTTATTTCCTTATTTCCTTTCCTCACTGGGCTATTTTTCCCTATTGGAGCCCCTGGGCTTATAGCATCTTGCTTTTCCAATTAGGGTTGTAGCTTGGATAGTAATAATAATAATAATAATATATATATTTATGTATATATATATATATATATATATATATATATATATATATATATATATATACATACATATATATATATATATATATATATATATATATATATATATATATATATATATATATATATATA
>NC_090727.1:61584999-61672499 GCF_036898095.1 Palaemon carinicauda | reverse complement strand
GGGGTAGAGTATCGACCCTGTCATTAAGGTGTGACTGACAGGTGAGTTGATGGTTGTACCAATTGGCCCACGAAATTTTGACACTTTTTATCCGTGAATAATGTTGGTTAGAGCTGAAGTCTTTATCTATTTTGTTTTGCCTTTTTAAATAGTAAAATCTCATTGCGCTCTCGGTGCTGATTTTTGCTAATTATAATGATTAATCTGACTTAGTTAATCTATCAATACAGCAAACTGACCTGTCTACTAGTGTATTTGATTCATATATTACCGTTGTATTTCTATTATGCTTATATAATCGAGTTACCTATTAACGATGTAATAAAAATGATTATTCCTGATGTAATTAAATTAGTATATTAATGTAATTGAAATTAATACTGATGATTTTTTTTTACCTGCGTAATATACACTGTTTAAATTTTGCCTTTAACAAAAACGGTAAAAATCCTGGTATAAATGTTGCCAGGCATTTACCGTTTTAAAACGGATATGTTGACGTAAAGGAGTGATATTACAGTTACTAACCCGTAAAAGATAATTACAGAGTAGGGCAAAAATTACACTCGCCTCTATTTTACCGAAATACGGATGAGAACAGTATATTTTTTTACAGAGAATTTCCTATTAAAATTACCTTTTTTCAAGTGTAATATAATTAAGTTCTTATTAAACAGTTCGCTTATATTACTCTCATTAAGTAATTAGTTGAGTGTGAATATCATATCAAATCATAAATGTCTAATTTTTATTAATTTATAGGTATAATTATTATTGATTAATGATTCATTTAGAAGTTGTGAACATTTAGGCCCATTTGTGGCTTTATGATATCAATTATTTGAAAATCTCGAAATCTCTGTATTGGTATTACCATTTCTTAGTCATTTTATATCCTTCGTAAACACATTTTCTTTGGAGAGAACTGCTCATTTAACAATGTTTTCAGAGGCAATTTTAGTTATTAACAACAATCTTGATTTGTTCTCCTAAAACGTCTTTCCTTCATCCGAAAAAAAAAAAAACATTGTTAACCTGTTAAATTTCTTGGTGCTAAAGAAGGGTTTTTGCGATATTTTTTTAACCAGTTAATAGTTTTACCTCAGGAGTCAGGGGTAAATCCAGTCAGAATTCATGATTACATCCCCAAGGATTTGTGGTTAAATCTCCAAGAATTCGAGTTGAAATCCCCTTAGAATTTGTTGTTGAATCTCCTCAGAATTCGTGATTAAGTCCCCCAGGGTTCTTGGTTAAATCCACAAGAATTCGTGGTTAAACTCCCCTGAATTCGTGGTTAAATATCCCAGTATTTTTGGTTAAATCTCCAAGAATTCGGGATTAAATCTCCAAGAATTCACCGTTAAATCCCCAAGAATTCACCGTTAAATCCCCAAGAATTCGGAATTAAATCTCCGAAAATTCACCGTTAAATCTCCCCAAGGATTCTTGGTTAAATCCCCCCAGAATGTGATTAAATCACCCTTGATTCTGGATTAAATCCACCAAAATTCGTGTTTAATCCCCAAGAATGCGTGATTAAATCTTCCCCCAGAATTCGTGGTTAAATCTCCACCAGGATTCTTGGTTAAATTTCCTCAGAATGTGACTAAATTCCCCAGAATCCGTGATTAAATTCCTTCAGAATTCGTGATTAAATCTCCCCCAGAATTCATGGTTAAATCTCCACAGAATTCATGGTTAAATCTCCCCAGAATTCATGGTTAAATCTCCCCAGAATTCATGGTTAAATCTATTCAGAATTCGTGATTAAATCCCCCTAGAATTCGTTATTAAATCCCCAGAAATCTTAGTTAAATCTCCAGAATTCGGGATTGAATTCCCCGGGATTCGTGGTTAAATCCCCAGATTGTGGGTTTAAATCCCCCCAAGGATTTTGGGTTAAATTTCCCAAGTATTCTGAGTTAAATCCCCGAAGGATTGTGGGTTAAATGTTCCAAGGATTGTGGATTAAATATCCCAAGGATTCGGACTTGAAAACCCTAAGAGTTTGGAATAAAGTCCCTCATCAAGATTTTTGGTTAAATCCCCCACGGAATTTGTGGTTAAATTCCCTATAGTATTTGTAGTTAAATCCCCCATAGTATTTGTAGTTAAATCCCCCATAGGATTTGGATTTAAATCCCCTAGGATTCATGGTTAACTGCCCCAAGCCTTTTTACTTAAATCCTGAGGATTCGTGGTTAAATCCACCACAGGATTATGGGATCAATCATCCTGGATTTTGTGGGCAAATTCCGAGGAATTTGTGGTAAATCTGCCACAGGACTCTGGGATTTAATCCCAAGGATTTTGGGGTAAATCTCCCAGGATAATGGTGGCAAATTCCCAGGATTTTGCGGCAAATCCCCACAGGATTCGTGGATAAATCCCCCGATGATTTTGTGGAAAATCACCCAGGATTCTGGAGGAGAGTATGTTGACTGACTTAATCTTATAAGATTGTCAAAGGAAACAATAAACTTGAGGTAAAGAATGTTCTTGTTTCCGTTAAAAATCTGTTGGTTAATATCGAGTTCCAACGTTAGCGACCAATAGGCGGACTAGAGTAATTACGAGTAACAACGTACAATTGTAACTGGCAAAATTTATTTTAAAGATCCTGTTTTTTATAATTAAAGTTAATAAAACTTCAGATTTGCGATCATTTAAATGTCTTGATTATGAAAATCGCCTTATGAAATGTGCTAAAGAATGTCACCTTATTTTTTTTTCTCTTTAATTTATTACCTCCGCCTATGAAGTTGGAAGGGGGGTAATGTTTTACCCAGGACCCATTAAGAGGGTCCTGGGTTGTACCCCTGAGTGTGTGTGTGTGTGGGGGGGGGGAACAGCTCACGTACAACAATTTTAATCGTAGAGTAGTGAAACTTGCAAGGATTAACTTTTATGTAAAAAGCTGGAAATTATTCAATTTTGTAAGGCCAAGATCGAAGGTCAGGGTCAAGCAAAAGGTCCAATTCACATAATCAGCCATAAGTCTGCACATCGTTATCACAGACTTCAAACTCGGTTCATATTTGAGTGAATGAAAATCCACGTCAATTAATACATGTGAAGGTCAAGGATTCAAAGTTGAGCTGCCCCTCTAGTTCTTTAATGTTCACATAAACCTTTTTAATTCACTGATAAGGTCAACTAACGTCGTCTGTACTTTTATTTCGTATATTTCCTTCTAATTTCGTTTAGTCTAATTGTTGCTTATTTTGCTAATTCCCTTGTATTTACTCGGAATGGTTAATGTAAGAATATAATAACAAAGTTAAATTATTCAGCAGAGACTGCAGTTACTGTAACAGAAAGGCTGAAGGGCCAGTCTGTACTGGAGCAGTAATTAAGGTCTGTAGGCTACTGAGTAAGTGACCTTAGCTCTGTTAGAATGACCTTTTTGTCTATTAAACATTTCCACTCTGTTGATTTGAAGGTCGATGTGAATTAATGTGACCAATGACCTTTCAAAGAGCTATATTAATCACCCCCTCACCCCCACCATTGTTGCTCACAGTTGAGGTGAGGTTGGGGGTGTCTTTTAACTGGCCGCTCAGAGTAGGGGTGTAAAGCTTTTAGTATTACACAGCGTATTTTCTATATATCCGAATATCTTACTTTTCAAATTTTTGGTTAAATAGTTTGGTCAATGAGGACAATATGTAAATAAACTCTATGCAAACGTAACCATTTAAAATGCAACGCCATAAACGCTTGCTCTTAAAATCAGCTCTATTCATGTTTGCGATTTGAGAGCAACACTTAAAAAACGATAATTTATCGAGAATTGTACGAAGTCATCTTAAGAAATATTAAGCCAGTATTTATCCCCCGAGTTCTCGTTACATCTAATGTACATTTGAGACTATTACGATGCCTGAGAAATCAGTCAATCAATTATTCAACCGTGGCAGTCCAACAATTGATGATTGACAGTCTATTCATAAATTATAAAAGACGAATACATTTCGACACATAAAATTAATAAAAGTTTTTAGCAGTCAAGTTTATTCTCCTGGTGCTGATTTCCTTTTTAACAAATATTAAATATCTCAAATAACGCATTATATATTTAGATAATTTTCTTTGTTTAAAGATTGCAGGTATGGTTAATTCTCTCTCTCTCTCTCTCTCTCTCTCTCTCTCTCTCTCTCTCTCTCTCTCTCTCTTATTCAAAGTTGTGTTGATACCTTTTAAAAGAGATGTATTTTACCTACAATTAAATTGATTTATAGTCAGAATAAAGAGAATATTTGGAGTAGGTGGTATAAAAGACTAAAGCCATTAGCGATTATTGAGAGAGAGAGAGAGAGAGAGAGAGAGAGAGAGAGAGAGAGAGAGAGAGAGAGAGAGAGAGAGAGAGAGAGAGAATATGCACTGGACTTGATTATAAATGCTAACTCAATACACGAGCTACATTGCGAGAATTCTATTTTATGGAGAATTTTGGAAATTTCCCCATTTCGTCTTTCACCGAGCGTACTTACTGTAGACACCTCGAAGCATTGGGCGATAGTAGCAGAGATCAATTGAATGACTATTTTACAAATAACTACAACTTTTTGGGTGAGTTTTGTCTTGGTCTGATATTAAAGCAATAGAACTTTAAGGGCTTTCTAGAGGATAATGGTCCCTTACCCTAACCCCCATCCGGGAGTGTTTATGGTTCCTAACTGCTCACTCCGCATGATAAGTTTGCGGCCACTCTATCGAATTATAGATAGGTACAAAGCTTCTAAGTTTATCCTTTTTATTGTAACTAAGATTAATTTACCTATGCATAACTAAATTAATGAAATCCTCTTCTTTTACTTTTATTCCTCAATTCTACCTTGAAATCAGTTGGGATATCATCAGTTTTGGCTTTAACATGAAATCAGTTGGGATATCATCAGTTTTGGCTTTAACATGTGGTGGTCAGTTTGGGCTTGAATTCTTCTTTCATATGCATTGCCTATACTTACGTATGCAACCAGATCCCAGCTGCTTGGATTTTAGATCATCCCTACTCTTATATCTTTTATTGACTGTCCTAATTTTGGGAATGAAAATAAATGTTCTGTAGTATCCTCTTTATCTTTGCATAGGTCACACACATTATCATTGTATCTTCCCCTGAAATTTGCTTTCAGCTTGAGCGTATTTACTCTTGCCTTCATTACAAGGACTGCCTTATCCAGACCCATTTCTCTAACGTAGGCTCACCATTATAAAACCGCAATTTGCTGGCCAGCACTCCTAGGTAAAAAAATCGTTTTGGCTTCGTAAATGAATTTGGTTATGCCCAGTTGATCCTTTTTCTATTAGTTAAATGCCTAGTTCAAAATTCAAATTCTCTTGACCAAGACAAGCGTTTGCCATGAATACGCAACGCTTTCTTGTGTTAACCTTATCCCATAGGGTTGTTGAACTATGCTGTTGTGTAAGTAACGCAGATACAATTATTATTAATCAAGCTTTCTCGTTCATGTTACTCTGCCTCGTCTTCCTTGATACTCTTGGCCTTGGAGTAATTTTGAATGTTCGAATATTTTGCCGTGTCTACATTCAATGTTCCTCGTTTGATTTAAATGAGGTAAATAATTGTACCCTGTTGTCATGGGACGACTTAAATGAGGACAATTATTGTACCCTGTTGACATGGGACGACTTAAATGAGGACAATTATTGTACCCTGTTGTCATGGGACGACTTAAATGAGGACAATTATTGTACCCTGTTGTCATGGTACGACTTGAATGAGGACAATTATTGTACCCTGTTGACATGGGACGACTTAAATGAGGACAATTATTGTACCCTGTTGTCATGGGACGACTTAAATGAGGACAATTATTGTACCCTGTTGTCATGGTACGACTTGCATGAGGACAATTATTGTACCCTGTTGTCATGGGACGACTTAAATGAGGACAATTATTGTACCCTGTTGACATGGGACGACTTAAATGAGGACAATTATTGTACCCTGTTGACATGGGACGACTTAAATGAGGACAATTATTGTACCCTGTTGACATGGGACGACTTAAATGAGGACAATTATTGTACCCTGTTGACATGGGACGACTTAAATGAGGATAATTATTGTACCCTGTTGTCATGGGACGACTTAAATGAGGACAATTATTGTACCCTGTTGTCAGGGCGAGTTCCAGAAAGGGGGGGGGGATAGAGAGAGAGAGAGAGAGAGAGAGAGAGAGAGAGAGAGAGAGAAAATCAAAATCATACCTTCATGGGGGAAGGGGCCTAGTTAGAACATCATTGTTACTTTGTGAAGCTATTTTCCTCAACACACACACACCGATAGGTTATTTTTTCATAACATTTTGTTGTTATACTTATAATTCAAGCATTAAAAAATCGGTTTTTCAAAATTTTAACATCTTGATTTTTCTTTCAGACATTCCTTGATATACCAGCCCAGATAAAGGAAGGACCATAGAAGGGGGCGGGGCTCCTTGAGACACGTAACAGCAGCAGGCGTTAGGAAGAGACTGATCAAAATATTGACGGTAGGTATTTTGAAAACTAAAGTTTTGATATAATCATTTGTTTTTATAAGGTTTTTTTTGCTGCTAAATTAATTTATAAACTATCAAAATACTTAGGATATCAAATGCGTGGATATAAGGATTTAGACGATTTAATGTTCATATCACATTAATTCAATATTTTTTCTGTGGGAAATGTTTTGGTGGAAATGGTTGGAGTCTTCTTGCTTGTTGCTTGTGGAGGTGGGAATGGAGGTATTTCTATATATTCTTAGTGTTATTGTTTTTTTTTTTTATTACCTCCGCCAACGAAGTTGGAAGGTGGTTATGTTTTACGCCCTGTTTGTGGTTGTTTGTTTGTGTGTGTTTGTGAACAGCTTCCTGGCCACAATTTCAATCGTAGAGTAATGAAACTCGCAGGGATTAATTGCTAGGTAAAAAGCTGGAAACTATTAATTTTTGGAAGGTCAAAAGTCAAGGTCAAGTAAAATGTCCAATTCACGTAATCAGCCACAAGTTTGGACATCGTTGTTGCGCCGACTTCAAACTTGGTTCATATTTGTGTGAAAATCCACGCCAATTAATACGTGTTAAGGTCAAAGGTCAAGGTTGAAGAAAAGGTCGAGAAATAAGGTGTTGCGGAAGAGGTCTGCACTCTACTGAGTGCCCCTCTAATTTCCTTCTGTTATTCTGGGTTGAAACCAGTAAGAATTTGATAAAACTTTAGCATTTTATCATTTTTATTCAGTAGAATTTATCATTTTTTTCCAATCAGTTGTTTAGAATTGGTCAAAAGTGCAAGGTCTAAATATTTCAAGCGTTTATATACATATATATATATATATATATATATATATATATATATATATATATATATATATATATATATATATATATATATATATACAGTATATATATATATATATATATATATATATATATATATATATATATATATATATATATATATATATATTTAAATTTTATAATCTAATAACTTGCCTTGAATGGTAGGTTATTTCCAGATAGGTTATTTTCTAAGAGAGAGAGAGAGAGAGAGAGAGAGAGAGAGAGAGAGAGAGAGAGAGAGAGAGAGAGAGAGGGCGGGCTGTAATAGATGCTGCTTTGGGATTGCTTACATACATTTTTCCCTTTCAAT
Source organism: Palaemon carinicauda (assembly GCF_036898095.1). Lineage (NCBI taxonomy): Eukaryota > Metazoa > Arthropoda > Malacostraca > Decapoda > Palaemonidae > Palaemon > Palaemon carinicauda. Next base: position 61,664,840 of record NC_090727.1, on the reverse strand, counting down.
TTGACAACTGTCGTTAAAATAACTGACCCAATTATTTAATCCAATATCAGTCACCCTAGATAGAACGTGGGCAAGAAAAGCACCTGGTATGGATGGCTTGAAGGCTGAGATGTTAACGGAAAGTTGTGTGACTGTACTTGAATGCTTGGTGAGAATGTTTACTATATGTATATGTTATCATTGGTATCGGTGTACTGGGTGTGTGCAGGTATTGTTCCGCTATACAAAGGTAAGGGAGATGTGTGTGCGTGTTGTAATTCACAGGGTATCAGCTTGAGTGTGGTTGGAAAAGTGTATGGTAGAGTATTAATTAATAGAATCAAGGATAAAAGACGAGGAGGCAATCGAAGAAGTGTAGGGTGGTTTTAAGAAGAGGTAAGAGATGTGTAGATCAGATTTTTTTTAGTTAGGCAGATATGGAAGAAATATTTAGTAAAAGGAAGGTGTATGTTGCGTTTATGGACATAGGGAAAGCGTGTGATAGGGAAATTTCCTCCAGTTTAGGAACCACTGACCTAGAGACTCTAGAGTCGGACAGCTCATGAGCCCTGATTGTGAACGAACAAATATATGTAGGCACGATTGTTTGTGTTTTTTTTTTTTTTTTTTTTTTTTGTGATATGGTAATATGCTGGTGATAGAAAAACTAAATTTCCCTTATTTTAAATGCAAGAATTAGATAATGGTTTCCATTTGATCTCGAGGTTGAATACTGCTCAATTTATTGAATTCTTAAACAGAATTGGTGTATTTATCATAATTGACTTAAGAGAAGTAACAAGATAAACATTAGATTTTGATGTTGACGTCATGAACATGATCATGAATACGAGTAAGTAGTAGAAAGACAAGATATAATTTTGCTATACTTACTTACTTGGTATACTTGGTCGAATTTAGAGGGTCTTCCTCACAGCTGTGGTGGTCCACCACTGACGCCAGTCCGTGAGTCCTTCTTCATGAGGGTGATCTGGTCTGGCACAGAGTTTGTGGCTGCCCTGCAGCACGCTGTGTAGCCTGGCACAGGAGGCTCATCTGGCAGCGTCTGCAGGAAGGTGTCAAGTGCTTTCTTGAATTTGGCGACCGAGTAGCCTGTGGTGTGTCTGACATTTCTCGGCAGTGTATTGAACAGTCCGGGGCCGTTGTGGGTGAGGCTGGAGGCAAGGAGCGTTTTTATCCTCACTGGTGTCCTGGAGGAGAGGCTTTGTCTTGCACATGAGCGCCCAGAACGCTCACTTTCACGTGCCCTCAATAAGTCAGGGGTAGGGTCAGGCACCTGCCTCTCCAAGATTTTCCAGGTGTATATTATTCTATATCTCTCTCTTCTTCTCTGTTGAGAGTAGAGTCCCAGCTTTTGCAGGCGCTGCCAATAGTTGAGCTCCCTCATTCCTTTAATTGATCTTGTGAAACTCCTCTGGACTGACTCTAGCTCCTGTATGTCCCCCTGTTTATGGGGAGACCACAGCTGGCTACAGTAGTCAAGGATTGGCTGTATGAGGGTCTTCCACAGTGTCAGCATGACCTCCTGCTCCCTTGAATGGAAGGTACGCAGAACCCAGCCAACCATGCGCCTGGCCCTAGTGGCGGTGTCCTTGATGGGCTGCTGGAAGGTGGTGGCATTGTCCATGAGGACGCCAAGGCACTTGACTGCATTGCTGGGTGGGATTGGCTGCTGTGTTTTTGTCAGCAACTCAGAGTGGATGAGTTCAGTATTGGGCCCCAGTCTCATTATTTCAAATTTATCCTCATTGAATTGTATGTTGTTTGTGTCAGTCCAGTGGAAGACCCTCTGGATGTTTGCCTGCAGCTAGACAACATCCTCAGACGCACTGATCCTGTGGCTTAGGGGTGTTGTCAGCAAAGGAGGAGAGGAAGGAGCCCGTGACTCTTTTTCAATGCCGGCCATCAGGACCAGGAAGAGTAGGGGGCCAAGAACAGAGCCTTGGGGGACTCCGCTGATGACTTTCTCAGCCTGTGACTTGTGGCCGTCAACAGCTACTGCCTGAGTCCTGTTGGTAAGGAAGCTGTGTAGCCACACACCCAGCTTCCCTGCTATCCCCATGGCCCTCAGGTTGTGGAGAAGGATGCCGTGGTCCACTCGGTCGAAGGCCTTAGCAGAGTCTAAGTTGACCAAGTCTACATTTTTGCCTTCAGCAAGGCCCTGGAGTAGCCACTCATAGTGGGCCAAGAGGTTGGAAAGACAAGACCTTCCCTTACGAAAGCCATGCTGAGGGTTACTCATCAAGCTGTTTTCCTCAAGGTGGCTAATGATCTTGTTTCTTAATATTTTCTCATACTTTGATGAGGTGGGAGGTGAGGGCCACTGGCCTGTAGTTTTTGGCTTGGCTTCTATCTCCCCCTTTGTGGATTGGGGAGATGATGGCCTCTTTTAATATTGATGGTATAATGCCAGTGTCCAGGGGGCAGCGCCAGATTTTGTAGAGAGGGAGCGCCAGAGCTTCCTTGCATCTTAGTAAAAGGATGCATCGCACACCATCTGGTTCAGCAGCAGAGTTGATTTTTAGTTCACTGATGGCTTCCTGTACATCAGTTATGGTGAAAGGGATGTTCACGAGAGTCAGGTGATGTTGGGTGTGCACCTTAAAGAACTCGGCAGGTTCGAGAACAATCTTGGCAGGTGTAGGTTGCGAGAAGACTGGTATACTGCTGGGAGAGAATCTGGCATGTGTCCTCAGGGGTGTTTGACATCATCCCATTTCCTGCCGGAAGTGGTCCAACCTTGACTTGCGTTTTGGAAAATTTCTTGCCGTACTTAAAGAAAAATTTAGGGTTGGCCTTGATGTTGCACACTGCCTGCGTTTCTTCCCAGTCACGTTGCCTCTCGTGTGAATCCTTGAGTTCATTTTCTATATGTGAGATCTTGGCTTGCAGCGAGTTTTTCCAGGTGTCACTCTTTGTCGTTTGCATTTGTCTATTTAAGTTCGCCCGTCGCCTCGTAAGCACTTTTCTGTTCCTTGGTATGTGGCTTCTTCTGGTGGCTGGCAGTTTTATTGTTGGCACATTACCTTCACAGGCCCTGAGGATGGTTTTTAGAAAGTCATTCAGCATTACCTCAGGGTTGCCAACATGGAGTTCTGACTCCCAGTCAGTGCACTGTAGTTGGGCATTTAGGAGATCCCAATTCACTTGACTGCTGAAGAAGTCTAGTTTGGAGAAAGGGTTCTTCTCTGTTGGTGTAGCCATTTCTGGGGAATGTGATTTGTTGTAAGTAGTGTGTATCTTGAGGAGATTATGGTCAGAGAAGATAGTCCTTTCAGCTGAGACGTAGTTAATTGCATCACTGTTATTGGTGAAAAACAGGTCAAGTATATTGTTTCCCCTGGTTGGTATGGACACCATCTGAATGAGAAAGGAGGAGTTTGTAATGGACAGGAGCAGTTCGGCTTGAGACTTATCAGCGAGGGTGCTCCCAGTTTGGGTTCCTTCAGGCCACTTCAGGAAGGGAAGGTTGAAGTCTCCAGTGAGGATGACGTCAGGTGTAGGAACTGGCAGGGAGTCCAGTAGGCGACCGAGAGCTTCCATGGCACTTCTGAAGTTTCTAGAACAGCTGCCAGGTGGATGGTAGCAGTTTATAATCACTATTTGTTCCGTAACCGAAATACAAACCACGCTATTTACAAAGGGTTTACTTTTAGCGCAGCTGAAATGACGAGCGAATAGTTTTTAACGAGGGTTAATTACCCCCGCGCTAGTTAGCGAGGGTGGGGAAGGGTAGCTTGCTACCCCTCCCCCCTCCACACACCGGTGACTTGCTTCACTTCACTTTTGGCTCGGCGGTGATCAGACGTGTCTGCTCATCGCCTTCGTGACAGCCTTTAATTTTCTGCTTTTTCTTTTCAGCGTGTGTGTTGGTTGGAAGTTGACCTTCAGTTATTTTCTTTACTATGCGTACGTGCCCTGGAGTTGCTGGCCGTCCTTGTGGGACTTTCATGTCGGACGTTAATACGGATCCACACACCCTCTGCCCTCAATGTCGGGGCCGACGGTGTGACCAGGAGAACATGTGCCGTGAGTGCAGGGAGTGGTCTGCCTCCCAGTGGGAGAGGTTTGGCCGTCGGCGTAAGAAGAAGTCCAAGAGAGACCGTTCTCCTCCGGGGTTAGCCTTGAAGGAGGAAGGTTCTCGGGACTCTTCTTCCGCCGCCCAAACCTCCTCCGAAGCTCCCCCTAGGCCGCCTCCTAAGGAGAGTCGTCCGAGTGGGAGCGCAGGCCCTTGTTCTGTTTCCCTACCTTCGGTGGGGGGAGAGGGCGTCGCCTCCCATAGCGAGGCGGTTCCCCCTCCTCCTCCGGGGGAGGTTATTGATAATGCCTTATCCAGTGATGATCTTTTACAGATTTGGTCGTCCCTGGGTCTTAAGGGCTTGCCCTCCAGGGTCGCTCTTATTGACCTTGTCTCGTTGGGGGCCGCTGTTAAGCAGTCGCCGGTGGTAGCAGAGGTAGACCCTCTGTCTATTGTCGACGTCATGGTGACAGAGGCCTCCAACGTGGCTGGGCCTTCCGCCGCAGGTGCTGTTGCTGGTGATGGTGCTCAAGGCTCTCCTCCTCCTTCCGTACATCCTTCGAAGGGGGAAGTGAGTCCTTCGGTCTCGACTGCTGCTCAGCTTCCTTCTGAGGGAAGTGTTTTGACGGAGACTCCCCTTCGGAGGACCGATGGTCCCGACGATCTCCCCCGAGGCCGCCTCCGCCGTAAGGCTCACCGCCCTCTACGCCACAAGGGCCTCCCTTCCCCTTACAGGGGGACTAAGAGACGCCTTTTTGGGTCTTCGTCCTCCGGGGGGTACTCTCCTCGTCAGCCTCAACCTACTGCTCCGCCCTCCTTGAACCTCTCTGCAGACCGCTCACCATCTCCTGCCAGATCTTCGCCTTCTGGAGAACTCGTCTCCCGACGGGCAACGGTCCCTTCGGGGATAAGGGATTCTTCCCTTACGCGAGCAGTGCTAGCGCACAAGCGCTCTCCTGCTCGCCAGCGCGCTCCTGCTCGCCAGCGCTCTCCTGCTCGCCAGCGCTCACCTGCTCGCCAGCGCTCACCTGTTCGCCAGCGATCTCCTGCTCGCCAGCGCTCTCCTGCTCGTCGACGATCTCCTGCTCGCCGACGCTCACCTGCTCGTCGGCTCTCTCCTGATGTTCGCCCCCCTCGCCAGCGCTCTCCTGCTCGTCAGCTCTCTTCCGAGCGTCAGCGCTCATTTGAGGACCATCGCCCTGCGGTCTCTGACCACCCTTTAGTTCCTGCTGAACTCCCTGCTCACCATCTGCCTGGTCCTGTGGCTACGCAATATCATGCTGCGCGTGTGTCAGAAACACATGTTCGCCAACGCGCCAGCGATCTTCCCGTTCCTGCTCGTGAACGCGCCGCGCCACCTGTCCTCTCACAGGACACGCGTCGACCTTCTGCTCGCCAGCGATCACCTACGCGCCAGCGATTACCTCCTCGCCAGCGTTCACCTGCTTGCCAGCGCGCACAGGCGATCTTAGTATCGCCTATTCAACAGCGACAACTAGCGCGCCGACGTTCGCCAACGCTCCTGAAGGAACATGGTTCGCCAGCTTCTAGCTCGCCATCGTGCGATCGCCCGCCTGCACATGCCGCTCGCCATCGCTCGCCATTGCACGATCGCCCTCCTGCGCATGCTGCTCGCCATCGCACGACCCTGCACGATCGCCCGCTTACGCATGCTGCTCCTCATCACACAACCCTGAACGATCGCCCTCCTGCGGATGCTGATCACCATCGCACCCCATCACGCGATCATTCACCTGCGCATGCTGCTCGCCATCGCTTGCCCCTGCACGATCGCCTGCTTACGCATGCTGCTCCTCATCGCACAACCCTGAACGATCGCCCTCCTGCGGATGCTGATCACCATTGCACCCTATCACGCGATCATTCACCTGCGCATGCTGCTCGCCATCGCTTACCATTACGCGGTCATTCACCTGCGCATGCTGCTCACCATCGCACACCAGTGCGTCGATATACCACTTCGCGCCATCGCCAACTTGAGCGACTGCACTCACCAGCTCGTCATCGATCGCCTGTGGATCTACATCGCCAGCGATCTTCCTCACCTACGTGGCAGCACGATCCCTCGCCGTCGCGCCAACGCTTGCGTTCGTCGCCTCGGACACGTGTTCATTTACCTGCCCACCCTCGCGCCCACTCGCCTGCGCGCCCGCTCGCCCGCTCGCCTGCGCGCCCGCGCGACCACTCGCCTGCGCGCCCGCCCGACCGCTCGCCTGCTCGCCCGCGCGACCATTTGCCTTCGCGCGACCGCTCGCCTGCGCGCCCGCGCGATTGCTCGCCCGCGCGACCATTCGCCTTCGCGCGACCATTCGCCCTCGCGCGACCATCGTTCGCGGCGAATTCCACAGCCGGTGGTAGCAGCTGGGACGTGTGCGCCTAGATGGCACTCGGGATCACCTCCATCCAAGCACAGGTTGGTAGTGCAGGACGAAGACAGGTCAGTACAGCATTCCTCCCCACCTTCTTTTCAGGCAGGTACCGTCGTGTCCACTCCAAAGGATCGCCCAATCCCTTTCTCTTTAGCAAGGATTTCGGACTCTGTGTCCTTGGAGCAGCAGACTTGGTTTGGTCCGCTGGCACGGGCGTTAGTGAGGGTTATGAAACCAGCACTCGCCGGCCAGGGTAACAAACCAGCGGCTGTCTCTCCTACGCTGAAGAGAAAGAGAGGATTGGACTTCGTGGTGACTTCCCCTAGGGCGAAGTTGGTTCCCAAGAGGTCGGTCTCGAAGGTCCCTTCTCCTGCACGAGTACTCTCTCCTTCTCCCGTGGACGAGGCCTTTCCGTCCTCAGGTGAGTCCAGTGGGGCGGTAGTCTTCCCCTCGGCACCAGGGGGGGAGACTTCGCTTCAGGCAGGAGAATCGTCTCGTGAGGAAGGGGCCCCTCGAACCTCGTTGTTGGGATCCTGTATCCCTCCCAGGAGGGAACCCAAGGATTCCAAGACCGTCAATAAATCCTCTGCAAGGATTCGTCAGGAACCCACGACTACCCAGGGGAATGTCCACGTATCACCCCAGGAAGAGATTCCTGGGGCAGGAGACTTAGCTGCCAGCCCGCAGGGAGGAGAACAGCAAGAGTCCGAACATGCCTTCTGGCAGGTCCTAAGCCTGATAAGGACACTTAACAGACTTACGGATCCAGTCATCGCCCCCCGTGAAGGCAAAGACACGATTCTGGATGAAGTGTTTGACGTTCGGAAGGCCCCTAAGACCAGTGCAGCTCTGCCCTGGTCTCGGCGGCTGAAGAGTGCCAGAGCTAGGGCCAACACTCAGCTCGCACTTCTTGCCTCCTCCAGTCGTTCCACTGCCGGGAACAAGCTTATCCCTCCTCCTCGCCTTCAGCAGAGGAGGTATTTCAAGATACTGGGTGAGCACAATCTCGCTCTTCCTCTCCATCACTCTGTGGAGGAGCTGGCGAAGGGAGTTCCCCTGGAGGAACTCTCTGCCCGGCAGGTGTCGTTCTCGGCGGCAGAGATCCTTAACCACGAGAAGGTCGCTAAGTGTGCCATGCAGGCCACTTCGTGGCTGGACTTCTGGCTAGGATCTCTGGGCATCCTATTGTGATCGGAGGACTTGTCCAAGGAGACCAATAGGAAGGCCCTAGAGACCTTCTTGCTCTCGGGCACCCGCTCCATCGAGTTTTTGGCGCACCAGGTTACCACCCTGTGGGCCAACTCGGTGTTGAAGCGTCGCGATGCTGTGTCCGAGAGATTCCATCCGAAGGTCCCCGCCGTAGATGTGTGTAGGCTCCGACATGCTTCCCTTCTGGGGGAGAGCCTGTTTGAGCCTCAAGACTTGGAGCGAACGGCTGAGAGGTGGAGGAAATCCAGCACGGACTCCCTCCTCCACACGGCCCTTACAACTCGGCCCTATAAGCCTCCAGCCCCGCCACAAAAGCAGCAACAGCCTCGTAAGGCTCCCAAACAGGCACCGGCAGCTAAGAAAGTGGTGTCTAAGCCCCAGCCCTTTCCAGCCAAGGTCAAGAGGGGTGGTAAGTCCTCCAAGGGAGGCAAGACTTCTAGGGTTGGCGGCCGCGGCCGCAAGCCCTAGGGGTGGCAGTCCCCCTGCGTGTCCACCTGTGGGGGGATGCCTTCAGCGTTGCGTCCACAGGTGGCAGCAACACGGGGCCGATGCTTGGACGGTCTCAGTGATCGGCCAAGGTTATCGCGTCCCGTTCACGTCATCTCAACCTCCCCTGACAGCGAATCCAGTGTCGTTGAGCTCCTATGCCATGGGATCGGCAAAGGGGCTGGCCCTTCAGGCCGAAGTCGAGACCATGATCGAGAAGGGTGCTCTCCAGGAGGTCGTGGACGGCTCCCCAGGCTTCTTCAGTCGACTCTTTCTTGTAAAGAAGGCTACTGGAGGCTGGAGACCCGTCATCGATCTCTCAGCTCTGAACAGGTTTGTCAAACAAACCCGGTTCAGCATGGAGACAGCAGACACGGTCAGACTTGCGGTGAGACCACAAGACTTCATGTGTACACTGGATCTAAAGGACGCGTACTTCCAGATCCCAATCCATCCGTCTTCCAGGAAGTACCTAAGATTCTGCCTAGACAACAAGATCTACCAGTTCAAGGTGCTGTGTTTCGGTCTCTCCACAGCTCCTCAGGTGTTCACCAGAGTGTTCACCCTGATTTCATCTTGGGCGCACAGGAACGGCATTCGTCTCCTTCGTTACCTAGACGATTGGCTGATCCTAGCAGACTCGGAGTCGACCCTTCTTCGGCACCGAGACAGGCTTCTGGATCTTTGCCAGGATCTGGGGATCGTGGTAAACCTCGAGAAGTCCTCTCTGCAGCCGTCCCAACGACTGGTTTATCTAGGCATGCTAATAGACACCAATCTCCACAAAGCCTTTCCATCAGACGACCGGATAGCAAGGCTGAGGAGGGTGGCGGAACCTTTCCTCAGGTGAAAAGAACTCCCTGCCCAATTGTGGTTGCGTCTCTTAGGCCACCTATCCTCCCTGGCCCGTCTGGTTCCAAACAGCCGCCTCAGGATGAGATCCCTTCAATGGCGGCTCAAGTCCCGGTTGAATCAAGGATCCGATTCCCCGGACATTCTGATCCCAATGGGGTCTCTGGAACAGACGGACTTGCGGTGGTGGCTGGCCGACGAGAACCTGCGGAAGGGAGTGAGTCTTCTCGTCCTCCCCCCGGAATTGACTCTGTTTTCGGACGCGTCAAAAGAAGGGTGGGGGGCGCACGTTCTGAACCAGAGGGCCTCAGGCCTTTGGTCAGAATCAGAAAAGTGCCTACACATCAACCTGCTAGAATTGAAGGCCGTCTTTCTGGCTCTTCAGCAGTTCCAACGGTCCCTGGCGGGTCACTCCGTGGTGGTGATGAGCGACAACACCACGGTAGTGGCTTATATCAACAAGCAGGGAGGCACTTTTTCGCAACAGCTATCCCATCTTGCAGTAGAGACTCTGAGGTGGACCGAAACCCACTCGATAACACTATCAGCTTGCTGACAGTCTGAGCAGGGCTTCGCAGATAGTGAGTACCGAGTGGTCTTTGGATCCTCAGATAGCCAACAAAGTCCTGACTTTGTGGGGTTCCCCGACGGTGGACTTGTTCGCGACAGCCTTGAACTTCAAGCTGCCCCTGTACTGCTCACCAGTCCCGGACCCCAAGGCACTCTGGCAAGATGCTTTCCAGCAACGGTGGGACAACATCGACGTGTACGCCTTCCCACCATTCTGTCTGATGAGAAGGGTGCTCAACAGGACCAGACTATCGGTCAACTGTTCCATGACTCTAGTAGCTCCGCTATGGCATCACGCGGAATGGTTTCCGGACCTTCTGCAACTCCTGACGGAACTCCCAAGGGAGCTTCCTCCACGACACGAGCTTCTCAGACAACCCCACTCCGGTGTCCCTCACAGGGCCGTAGCCTCGCTTCGGCTTCACGCCTGGAGACTATCCAGCGTCTCCTCGCAGAGAGAGGCTTTTCGCAACAGGTTGCGGAGAGAATGTCTCGGCGAAGTGGAGAGTCTTTTGTGGTTGGTGTCGTGGAAGGGGTATCTCTCCACTCGATGCCACTATTCCAGCAATAGCGGACTTCCTCGTGTATCTGCGAGAAGAAATGCGCCTTTCTGTCTCGGCAGTGAAAGGCTATCGCTCAGCCTTAAGCTTGGCCTTCAGATTGAAGGGCGTGGATATTTCTTCGTCGCTAGAACTCTGTTTACTCATACGTAGCTATTAGCTTACCTGCCCCCAGTCGGAAGTGAGACCCCCTCCTTGGAACGTGGTTCGAGTCCTCAGGTCTCTCAAGAGACCTCCCTTCGAGCCTTTACGCCAGGCCTCCGATCGCCACCTGTCTTGGAAGATGGCTTTCCTACTCGCCTTGGCCTCGGCCAAGCGAGTTAGTGAACTTCATGGTCTCTCGTACAACATCGCCCATTCAAGGGGATGGGGGGAGGTAACGTTCAGGTTCGTCCCTGAGTTTGTGGCCAAGACTCAGAATCCTGGAGTGCCGGATCCTCGGTTCGACTCTTTCAGGATCGCGAGTCTCCGTTCTGTAACAAACGACCCAGACCAGCTGCTACTATGCCCAGTGAGGTGTCTGAGGTACTACTTGAAGAGAACGGCTGCAGTCCGTCCTCATGTGCGAGCTTTGTTTGTGAGCACAGGCAGGACAAAGAGGAGGGTCACCAGGAACACCATCTCAGCTTGGATTCGAAGGGTTATCCACCATGCCCTGAATCCTGACCCTCCTCCGTCACGTCGCCCTCGGGCCCACGATGTCAGGGGTATTGCTACATCCCTGGCCTTCAAGAGAAACTTCTCTGTAACGCAGGTACTTCAAGCTGGGGTCTGGAAGCGTCAAACGACCTTCACAGCCCACTACCTTCAAGACGTGACCCACAGGAGCCTCGATACGTTCTCTTTCGGCCCTGTGGTGGCTGCACAACAGCTGGTCTAACCTCAGGCTCCTTTTTGGACAAGTAGCAGTAGGTTGAGGGCGTTGTTACCCGGTCTTAATCTGCGTGAATGAAAGAGTATGTCTGACCCTTACTTCTTTCTTCATTCTCCCCTCTCTTGGGGAAGCAGCATCCTGGTCCTCGCATAGCTGACCTCGACCTCTGCAGGTAACCCATGCTTCTTTGTGCTCCTAGTCCCTCTTAATGAGAGAATGCCTTGATGAAGTCATTGAGCTTCAGCACGGCATTTCATTCCTGTGCTGAAACTTGGTGACGGGCAAGAGGGCTCTCGAACTTGGGGAAATTGCTCCCCCAGTTCGAATCTAAATTTCTCTCTTTCACCTTTTTCTTTTTCTCAATATTACTTCGACCTTATCCTAATTTCATGAACTTTCTTTCGTCTTGCTTTCCAAACTCTATGAGAAAAATTTCCCTCATTATATATGTGTATATATTATGTACATATATATATTTTTTTTTTTTTTTTTTTTTTTTTTTTTTTACCCTATGGCTTGGATGTTTCTACATCTATTGTAGCCCCGGCGGGGATGTTCATACATCCTTTATTGCTGCCTGCTTTGATGAGTGGGAGGAGGTGTCACGGTTGGGAGGGTGTTTGCACTCAAGGCTATATGTGAGAGTATTGGATGATTTCAGCCATCCCGAAGATGGTTTGGACCTTTTTGGCGGAACTATTCTCAAGTGTTGGGTCTTCGGAATCCAGGGGGATCCGATGCTTGGGGTAGGACTCTTGGCTTTTGGCCGGAAGCCCGTCATTACAGGTATGGGGAGGATGATTCCATAATTTCTTGGTCTCAGTCCTAACAGGCGGGTTCAGCTTACACCTGTGCCTCTATATCTGTTTTGATGCTATCCTTCGGGTAGGGTATGGAGTGGACCATCTGGGAAGTATACTCTCATTGTGCCGATAGTGGAGAGTGCAAATTTCCTTTCTGATGTGTGATGGCCTAACATTCTCGAGCAGGTACATCAAACTAACCCTTTTCTCTCTCTCTCTCTCATCTAATGGATTCTTTAAGTAACGAACCCCCATCCCCTGGATACGCTGACTCTCCCCCGGCACTGTTGACGACCTCTGCTAATTCAATTAAGGAAAATTGTGTTGACGACCTAGGAACAAAAAAGGACCCCTCTACTCATGTTTTAAACCCAATTAAGTCGGGTAACAAACGGAAACTCCGAATCCTTCATGTTACCCAAATTCCAATAAATACTGATTATGATATGATATATAAAGCATTTAGATGCTGTGGAGTGATAAAAGAAATTAGAATGAAACTTGAAAATGAAAAATGGCATTCATGGATAACTTATAACAATCATGAAGAAGCATTCAACGCAATATGTAAGATCAATGATATCAAAATTAATAACTTGAATGTCATGGGTGCCCTATGTGATAAGATACCAAACAGTTTGGATGTATATAGACCTGCTGACTGGTTTGAGAAAGATATCGATTTAACTATGCTCCCCCAAAGAAAGCCAAAACCACCAATGTGGCTTGTTGCTGAGCCTAAAGGGAGTAATGGGAATTATTTTAAAATTAGCAAACTAATTCAGAAAAAGGTAGGAACCATTGCACCAGGTGATATATCTCTCTTTGGGAAAAATAGCTTCCTAATCCATGCAAAATCATACACGCAATCAGTAATACTGTCTAACCTTATGACAAGCAGTGATGAGGATATGTTAGATGTCAAACCCCACCTAAACTTTAGTTACGGAAGGGGAGTAGTCTTCAATAAAGATCTGTATGAATTTACAGAAGAGGAAATACTAGCCCTGTGCCCATTAACAGTGTGGAAAGTGCATAAGATTCCTGGGACGTCAATAATTATCCTTACTTTCCAGGATGCTGATGTGCCTTTCCACATCGATATTGAAAATGAAAGAATAAAAGTTCGACCTTTTAAACAAAAGCCCTTACAATGCTTCAAATGTTTCAAATTTGGACATCCTTCTAAAGTTTGTAAAAATGAAAAAATGTGTAGCATCTGTGCCAGTCCTTATCATGGAGAGTGTACACTTGAGCCCAGCTGTTTGAATTGCAATTCAAACCATAAGTCAACTGACAGGAGCTGTGAGATTTATAAGTTTGAAGAAGCAGCCCTCAACAAATCCAGTGTAGAACACATAAGTGTAGGACATGCCAAAAGACTACTGAAAAAACCAAACAGCTATGCAAAGGCACTGAAATCAAGAGAAAATATACCACAGGAGTCATCGAACCCACATAGTGCTGCCAGTAATTCCAAGAAAAGATATACATCATCTAATGATAGTAAAGTTTTACGTGACAAGGTAAGCATATTGCCTTCCAAGGCTTTGCCACTGTATTAAAACTCCGGCACTGCCCACTTCTATACAAACTTCATCCCCCATTACCAGCAATAGTACTAACCTCTCTCAGGCCATATCCTTGCCTGATTTGATGGAGGTTCCACCCGAAACAAAGTTACCAGGTGCACCTGTGGTAGGGAAGGTGCAAAAACCTGGTAGATCCTCACCACCTACAAATAGGAAAAGAGAGAGACCTCCATCTCTCTCACCCCCTTCCATAAGAAATATTAGAGTTATGACATCAAATAAATATGATGTTTTGTCTGTTGATGTTTCTGATCACCCAGAAGACAATTTAAATAAATCAGAAATTCAAGTTGAGGTCCACCATCCCCCTCAACAATTGGATCAGAAGGACAACAAGAAAAGCACAAACAAAAAACCATATTTATCAAGACCCTCTCTAATAAAACCACCGGGAAATAGCATTAGATCAAAAATTGCTAATGGGAAGACTTCATCTAAAAGCTCTTCCAAAAAATAAACCATAGTTTTTCCCTCCATTTTGCAATGGAACTGTCAGGGTTTGAGGGCGAAATATGAAGAACGTAAGCTCCTAATTCACGAACAATCCCCCATAATTGTATGTCTACAGGAAAGTATGCTTGATTCTAACACTCCTAGTCCTCGAGAGTATGTTAGCTATAGAACACCATATAATCAACAAGCAGGGAGCCATGGCGGAAGTCTCATGTACATTCGTCGAGATGTTCCCCAAATACCCATGTCTATACGTACAACCCTGCAGGCAGTTGTTGTACAAATTGATATAGGGAGAAAATATACAATATGCTCTCTGTACTTACCTCCAAATGATAATATTTTATATGATGATTTAGCAGAGGTCATTCAACAACTCCCTCAACCTTTTCTCTTACTGGGAGATATGAATGGTAGACATCCTTTATGGGGTGATGTTTTGGCCAACACAAGGGGCAATATTATCTCATCAATTGTGGAGAATGAGGATGTGGGACTCCTTAATACAGGAGAGCCCACACACTTCCATGTTCAGACAGGTACTTTGTCATGCATTGACCTTTCAATTGCAAGCTCTAACTGCCTTCTTGATTTTGATTGGAGGACATTAGATGATTGGCATACTAGTGATCATGCACCAATCATTATAAACACCAACAAGGGTCCGCCTTTGCAAAGATCGCCACGTTGGAATCTAGACAAGGCAGACTGGGTTAAATTTTCCGAGCTAAGCGAAATCGAAGGGAGAGCAGAACAGTTTGAAAGTGTTGATGATGCCATAGACCTACTGAATGGAACTCTTCATACAGCAGGAGTCAATTCAATTCCCAAAACAAGAGGGTTATTCAAACGACGACCAGTCCCGTGGTGGTCTTCAGAACTAACTGCACTCCACAGAGCCACAAGAAGATCTCCTAACACGATTGCGTAGACGCAGAACTGATGAGAATTTAACTATGTACAAGAAATGTAGAGCACAGTTCCGTCGTGCCATGAAAGAAGTAAGGCGCCAGTCATGGATGTCTTTTGTTTCCTCCATTAACAGTAGAACACCACCATCTTCTGTGTGGAGGAAAGTAAAAAAGATAGCTGGCAAATTCACCCCCAACCCACCACCAGTGTTGAAGGTGAATGGCCAGTATGTAACTGAAGCAAATGAAGTTAGCAATGCCCTGGCTAATCATTTTTCAAATGTATCCAGCAAGTGTGAAGGAACCCCTGGTCACCAGTATAGGAGCACTGAAGAAAAGAAAATTTTAAATTTTGCAACAAGAAGGGAAGAGTCGTATAATTCTCCTTTCACTGAAAGAGAATTTGATTCCGCACTTGCTCATTGCAACGATACAGCCCCTGGACCCGATGGAATTCCATATGCAATGATTAAACATGTCCATTTTAATACAAAGCTATTTATTTTAAGCATTATTAATAGAATATGGCATGATCATAGTTACCCAAGTGTTTGGGAACTAGCCATTATTTTAGCCTTTTTAAAACCCGGTAAAGACAAGTTTTTAGCAGCAAACTATCGTCCTATTGCATTGACATCTTGTTTATGTAAAATCATGGAGAAGATGGTCAATGCAAGACTGATATGGTACCTTGAAAAGAAAGGTATTTTATCACCGATTCAATGTGGATTCCGAAAAATGCACTCATCGACTGATGTGTTGATACGACTTGAGTCTTCAATTTGTGAAGCCTTTGCTTCCAAACAGCACCATGTTACAGTATTTTTTGACCTTGAAAAGGCATATGATACCACATGGAGATATGGTATTCTTAAAACCATTCATGAATTGGGATTGAGAGGAGAGCTGCCACTATTTATTCAGGCATTTCTTTCACGTAGAGTTTTTCAAGTGAGAGTGGGGGAAACTCTATCAGAGAGTAAGTGCCAGGAAGAAGGAGTTCCTCAGGGTAGTGTGCTGAGTGTAACCCTTTTTGCACTAGCAATTAATGGGATATCCTCAGCCATTCCCCAGGATGTTCTCTCAACATTATTTGTGGATGATCTCTCAATATCATTTGCTGGCACTAGAATGGCAATGGTTGAGAGAAAAATCCAACTCTCTATTGATAAAATTATCCAGTGGGCTGACATGAATGGATTTAAGTTCTCGACAAGTAAAACTACCATTGTCCATTTTTGTCGTATCCGGGGAGTACATCCAGACCCGGATATATACATTAAAGGTCAACGGATACCATGTGTATCGGAAACCAAATTTTTAGGTTTGATATTTGACTGTAGACTTACATGGGTTTCTCACCTAAAAGCGCTAAAAGCTAAATGTGTTGAAGCTCTGAATATCTTAAAAGTATTGTCCCATACATCATGGGGGGCAGACCGCAATACTATTTTAAAATTATACAAGGCCTTGATTTTTTCCAAAATTAGTTATGGTTGTGAGGTATATTCTTCAGCCACCCCAAGCCGGTTAAAAATATTAGATTCGATACATCATGCAGGTATTAGATTGTCTACTGGAGCTTTTAAAACCTCGCCTATCCCAAGTCTCCTTGTTGATGCTGGAGAGTTACCTCTAGACCTTTACCGAATGTCTTCCATTCTTCGGTATTGGTTTAGATTGCAAAGACTCCCTAACTCTCTAGCCTTTCAGACTGCAAGCCTTGTAAGACAAGCATCATACTTTGAGTTGCACCCAAAATCTCCTCAACCTTATGGCTTTCGGGTGAAACGATTATTAAATAGTCTGGATATAATTAGAAATAAGGTACTTCCATTCAAGGTATCATCAACGCCTCCATGGAAGTTACCAGAGATATCTTTTTGTAAATATTTTATTGGAGATAAGAAGAATATGTCAGACATAGAAGCCAGGTCTCTTTTTAATGAACATGTTAAAGAACATAGAGGATCAACTTTTATCTATACTGATGGCTCCAAATCTGATGCTGGCGTTGGATTTGGAGTACATAGTAATGGTTTTAATTGTAGAAGTGCACTTCCTCTGACCGCTTCCATATTTACTGCCGAACTGTATGGCATATTAACTGCTATTGAGAAAATAGCGTTGGAGAAGGAGGGTAATTTTACAATTTTTAGTGATGCAAGGAGTGTCCTTCAAGCTATGGAAGTTTTTAATTCTAATAACCCTCTAGTTTTAAAGATTTTAGAATGGCTTTTTATTATTGGACGGAGAGGTATAACAGTTCAATTTTGTAGGGTTCCAGCACATGTAGGTGTGTCCGGGAATGATAAGGCAGATTCACTGGCTAAGGAGGCTGCATCCGAGTTACTGCCAAGAAGGTATCCCATTCCCTGTAATGATTTCTTACCTGACATCAAGAAATTGGTTTGCAATAAATGGCAACAGCAATGGGATAGTCAAGATGGCAATAAAATGAGGGAAGTAACAAATGACATATCTCCTTGGAGGTATAATATGATGCCCCGAAAATGGGAGACGTCTCTTTGTCGTCTCCGTATTGGTCACACTCGGTTGACACATGAGTTTCTGCTGAAGGGCCAACACCAACCGTATTGTGACAACTGTTTAGTACCTCTAACAGTAAGGCATTTGTTGACCGAATGCCCCAATTACAACATCTTGCGGAATAGATATTTGTTTGAGGCTCGAGGTGAGGGTGGCAGGTTCATCCTTGCCAAGATTCTTGGAAATGATGTGTCCTACCATGCAAGTGGCATTTTTAGATTTCTTTCAGAAGCAGGTCTTCTGAAAAATATTTAACTTTTATGACATTCAATTTTTATGATTTTAATTGAATACTCTTTAATTTTTTATTTTATTTCATTTTTTACTTTTGTATACATAAATTAAATGTTACCGGCGTCAATGACCTTAGATGTCAGGATGCCTGAAAACTTTGAATCATTCATTCATTCATTGTGCTCCTAGTATTAAGCTTAATACTGTTGCGTCTCCCATACCCTGACGAGGTGGTATGGGGAACGTCCTATCCTAGAATTCCTATCTGAAGGTCTCAAGGTCAACTTCATAAGACGAGTCACACTCTCCTCCTCACACTGCTTATGTAGGCCACTCGTTCCTAGCGATGCTAGGAACCTGTGAGGTACAGGGGCTCCCTCTCTCTAGTGCTGCTCACTGAGGGATCGAGCCCCCGGGCAAGCCGAAGTCAGTAAGGCTGGGGACTTTCCACCCTTCCTAAGGGGTAAGTCACCCTTTGTAAATAGCGTGGTTTGTATTTCGGTTACGGAACAAATGACAAATTCGAAGATAATTTGTATTTTTCCTAACCATACAAACCTTAGCTATTTACACATATGTGCCCGCCATCCCTGACCCCCAAGTCAAGTCCTACCTCTAAGTGAAGTGAAGCAAGTCACCGGTGTGTGGAGGGGGGAGGGGTAGCAAGCTACCCTTCCCCACCCCCCGCTAACTAGCGCGGGGGTAATTAACCCTCGTTAAAAACTATTGGCTCGTCATTTCAGCTGCGCTAAAAGTAAACCCTTTGTAAATAGCTAAGGTTTGTATGGTTAGGAAAAATACAAATTATCTTCGAATTTGTCATATTATGTTGCTGGATTTGTATGGCTTGCAGTTCAATTTGGCCGTCTGAGTATGACAAGAGGGATATTGAGTTTGGAGCAATGTCATCCCTCAAGTAAATGATTGTGCCGCCATGTGTTCTTCCTTTCCTATCTATCCGGAAGGAGGTGTAATTTCTGATGTGTATTTCAGGCTCCTTTATTCCTTCAGATAGGTGGGTTTCAGTGAGGGCAATAAACATAAAGTCCTCCTCCCAGGCCAGCTCTCTTATGAGTGATATCTTGCTTTGAGCTGCCTTGGGGTATAGACCCCGAATATTGCCCACTAGGAATTTTTCTAATGTAGTGCCCCGACTCTGGGCCAAGCCCAGGTTGGGGTCATGGGCGACACTACTGCTGGGAATACTTGTGGTAGTTGATTTTGCTGGGGTGTTTGCCTCATGAAGTTCTGCAATACAAGTCCCTGAGCCTCTACAACTTTGTTCATGTTTGCCATGTGTGCTTTCATCTCCATGAACATTTCTAAAAAATTGCTTTTGTGGGGCTCTTGTGGTGGAGAAGGTGTCGATGTGCTTGCTGACCTGGAGGGTTGTTCATTCTCGGCAGGGCTCTGGATCCTTGCTTGCTGCCTTTTTGTTCCCTTTATATGGGTAAGCTTGCACCCCTCCTTAAAACATTCTCTTTTCTGCACTGAATTTCTACAGAGCCCAGGATGATAGCTGGGGCAGTTCCTACCTAGGGTGCATCCCCTCTCATCTCTAAAACCATGACTCACATATTTTTGGCATGGTTTAGGGTGGCCATAGCTGCAGCCCTTCCCACTTGCACCATATTTGCAGTATCCTCGTCTGTAGTACCTACATACACGTGGGGGGGGGGGGGGGGGCTGTGGTAGATGGACAGGGTTCAGTCATGCTGGGTGGGTTGGATTGTACATTTTCTAGGTTGGCTACTGCAGTACTTACAGGTGTATTGGTGTCCCTAGAATGTGTGGGGCCAGGCTGCTCCTGGTACCGTTGAGGTAGACTGAGGTCCAGGTTCTCTGGGGTGTCACCCAGGGTCATGGCTCCATGTTGCCGGGGTGGTGGGGTCTGGGAGCACATGGCATCAGCTGTACCCTTATGGTTCTCTTGCAGGTTTGATTGTAATAAAGTCCCCCTGGAGCTTGCCTGCTCATCTATTGCCTTTTGTGTATCCTGTGCTACCTTTTCCCAATCTTCATCTAGATACTTGGACACATAACACTTCTCACAGGTATATTTCCTGGTGGTTTTCAGGAGACACATTAGGTTGTATAAGGGCAATTTTGAACAGTAGTAGTGAATCCATTCCTTAACTTACCACACTGGATGGAGTGTGTTATGTCATCACCCAAGCTACAGGCAGCACAGGTAATCACATGGCCTGTGTTGGAATCCTGGTTTTTGTTTACTCTGGCAGCCACCATAGATTACAAGTACACAAACGCACTACGGTAACCACTGTTCTGCACAATGAACTTTCCAAGATAGATTCTACAATTCACGGAGCGACGAGTGACACGTCTTTACCTCACGACGTACAGACAGTTGCTATACATATTACTCCTATAAAGTTACTTAGTCTACGACGTACATAGTTGCTTGTTAATTACTTCTCTTGTATTTAACTTATTAACTTTCCTCGCTGGGCTATTTTCCCTGATGGAGCCCTCGGGCTTATAGCATCCCACTTTTCCAACTAGGGTTGTACTTTAGCAAGTAAACGATAATAATAATAATAATAATAATAATAATAATAATAATAATAATAATAATAATAATAATAATAATCATTATTATTACTTTTATGATAATGTAGGAAGCTTTTTGGTTAGTAGACTAACAAAGTCAAGGTGTTATGGAAGGATAGGTTGAATAGTTTGATGCTGCTGCATGGGTTATCCAATAAAAACAATATTTATATTCAGTGGGCTGTTAAAACCATGTGTTTAAGGTGTGACATTTTAGTCACACTCTTTAACTATAGTAGATTATTTATTGGATAAATATAAATGTTAACATTTGAGTAGCTGTAGGTTCAATGGATTTAATTATAGATGTCCCTTGTTTTTTACTGGAACAGGCTTATGGCTTGATGGAGGATAGATTCGCAAAAGGATTAATGTTAAGGTTAGGCAAGAGATACTAATCCATAGAAAACAAGCTTGTTGCATATGCAGATGATGCTACTCTCTTTGCATCAATTCCATCCCCTGAATGTAGATCTGGGGTTAGTGAATCCATAGTTCAACTATGCAATGAAGCTGAACAGTTTTACATCTTAGGATGTAATTCAATGTATTTGGACAGTAAATGTATAAGGGAATCAACGTATAGGTTTTAAGAGTTTTATTTTAAAGATGATTGGAGTAATTCTGTGGTTAGATGAAAATTTGAAACTACTTCGATTTAGGACTTTCTTTGGGGGTATTTTTTGAGCAGATGTCTCACAGGATTGTAAATACAGTTCCGGTAGGCCCTGCTGCTTCCTCCGGTGCCTTAGATGACCGCGGAGGTAGCAGCAGTAGGGGATTCAGCATTATGAAGCTTCATCTGTGGTGGATAACGGGGGAGGGTGGGCTGTGGCACCCTAGCAGTACCAGCTGAACTCGGTTGAGTCCCTTGTCAGGCTGGGAGGAACGTAGAGAGGAGAGGTCCCCCCTTTTTGTTTCATTTGTTTGATATGTCGGCTAACCCCCAAAATTGGGGGAAATGTCTTAGTAAATAGGTAGATTTGTTGAGTGGTTCATGCAAATGATTATTTTATAGGAATAGGTGGGCAATTTATGCTATAGATCTCTAGCTGTATTAGTGTCCAGAAAATTTTTTGTAGATAAAAATAACCATTCATATGTCAAACTGATATTTCAATTTAATTTTCACAGGATTAAAGAACCTATGGCAAGAAGCGAGGAATTCTTCGAGAAAAAGAGAGATTTCAGGACCTTCCACAACTTCTGCTGTCAACAAGCCAAATCTTCAACTTCTTTTTAAAAGTCTCACATGTAGAAATATTTCTTGTTCTTTGACCAAATTTATTTAGATTAGTCCAATCTTAAATCATTCATACAAGAATTTAATTTCCACCCCGAACGGTTACTTTTGACCAGTCATATTTTAGTCTTAATATTTGATTGATTTCTTTAAACCTTATCAAGTCATATCTGAGTACTTCATATGGTCAAATATTTTCCAAAATTGGTTTTAATGGCATGAACATTTGAAGTATTTTCCGTTTTAAGCTCTGAAAGAATTTAAAGTTTTGATATTTAAGCTTCTCTGTAATTTAAGACCATCTGAACAGTCTACGAAGTCTCTCAAGTTAAATTAGCCTTAGAGCAAAGAAATAGTTTGAGGTTTTAAGGCTGTTCAAACCTACAAGGAACAAGATTGATATAAGCTACAATATTTGAAAGTAATTATTTTTTATAATAAGGTTAGTAATTGACTTTGTAGAAAGGTGTGAAATAATTTAAAACCTTGATTATTCATGAAAATCAATTTGATCACTAAAGGTATTCTCTAAACATGTCCTGTGAAGTAGGGAAACACGTTATGCTTAGGGACTTCAACAAAGAGATGATATCCTATAAAGATCATTGAAATTATTCCCCATTAGCTTTATCAATTTAAGGTCTAGAGTTTTCTCTAGAACAGAAATGTCAAACCTGAGGACGGCGGGCTAAATGTGGCTCTCAAGATGACTAGATTTTTCAACTAGCTATAATTGTTATAACTGAGAAAGTGTAAATAAACTGTTAAAATGAACCAAAATGTATTTTTGGTAAAGTACAATGACCTGCATAAAACTTTTAATCTCAGTCTTGTCAATAAATAATTACCTAATCTTTGATGGTCCTCAAGACTATAGTCATGTGCATAATTGGCCCTCGAAAGGATTTGAGTTTGACATTCCTGTTCTGGAGTGTTAAGTCAATGACTAATATCTGTGAATTTATGTAACTATTTTAAACAAGTTATCAGTACGTGTGACTGCTGGGTTATTAGCTTTGTTTTCCCCGCTCTAACATCTAAAACCTATTATATGCATTGTTTAAAATTCTTTGAACTGTAACTTAAAACCATGCCTTAACCATTCTTCTGCTTTCGTACCTCATCCCATTTAGACTTGGTTAATAGTTTATCTTAAAGTTTAAATGTATCTTCTTTCATTTTGAAATCAAGCTTATTTCTTTAATATTACATTATCATTCTATTCGATAACTTTAAGTTGCCCTAACCATTGTCTGGAGAGTTTGTGATGTAGAAGTTGGTCCCCATGTTGAAAGTCATTCAAAATAGGCTAAAATCTTACTGAATTTCATCTTATATTATCTACCCCCATACTGTAGTACAAGCATTGATACCATAGCTATTGTTATTTAGATAATTGCTAAAGAGAATCTTGTCGAATCCATCTATTTGATTCATTAAGAAATTGACTAAGTTTCTGCATGAATATTTGTCTTCGGTGTTTTTCATTTGTAATTTTACAGTTTAAAATATAACATTAAGATTGAGATAGTTCTTATTTTAAGTTTTGAAATGCAATGCCAGAAGCCAGTGAGAATTAAAGTAAAGTGGTTTAAAGTTATCATAGCAATTTTGAAATAAGTTTTGAAATGCAATGCCAGAAGCCAGTGAGAATTAAAGTAAAGTGGTTTAAAGTTATCATAGCAATTTTGAAATAAGTTTTGAAATGCAATGCCATAAGCCAGTGAGAATTAAAGTAAAGTGGTTTAAAGTTATCATAGCAATTTTGAAATAAGTTTTGAAATGCAATGCCATAAGCCAGTGAGAATTAAAGTAAAGTGGTTTAAAATTATCATAGCAATTTTGAAATAAGTTTTGAAATGCAATGCCATAAGCCAGTGAGAATTAAAGTAAAGTGGTTTAAAATTATCATAGCAATTTTGAAATAAGTTTTGAAATGCAATGCCATAAGCCAGTGAGAATTAAAGTAAAGTGGTTTAAAATTATCATAGCAATTTTGAAATAAGTTTTGAAATGCAATGCCATAAGCCAGTGAGAATTAAAGTAAAGTGGTTTAAGGTTATCATAGCAATTTTGAAATAAGTTTTGAAATGCAATGCCATAAGCCAGTGAGAATTAAAGTAAAGTGGTTTAAAATTATCATAGCAATTTTGAAATAAGTTTTGAAATGCAATGCCATAAGCCAGTGAGAATTAAAGTGGTTTAAAATTATCATAGCAATTTTGAAATAAGTTTTGAAATGCAATGCCATAAGCCAGTGAGAATTAAAGTGGTTTAAAATTATCATAGCAATTTTGAAATCCTGTATACATGATAGTATCTGATGGAGATCTGTTGAATAATTATTACTTGATAGAAATTGCATATTAAATCTCTCTCTCTCTCTCTCTCTCTCTCTCTCTCTCTCTCTCTCTCTCTCTCTCTCTCTCTCTCTCTCTCTAACATTCAGGTTTTCAGTAAGTTCCCGTTCTGTTGAAGAAAAAATGGATGTAATGTATTTTAATTTCAATAAAGTTAAGACGTCATTTTTTATCCATCATTCTCCACTAATGTTCTTCTCAAATTTTGCTTTCAAAAGAAACTTGATTAGATTTCTAAAAGAAAAATCCTTTGTGAAATATTACAGCAGTCACACGTAAGATCCTTGTTTAAAGTAGCTGAGAAATTGTCCTAAACTTGATGTTCTTAGAATTATTAGTTTTGGATAGTAAGTCTGATTCTAAGCAGTGTTTTCATGCCTATATTACTTGTGTAATGACCTTATGTAATATGCTTCCCATCACTAATTACATAATGTAGGTCAAATAACTTGATGGAAAGACATAAGGAAGGTTAAAGCTTCAGTTTAGGTATCTGGGAATAAATTGTTGAAGTCTTTAGTTTTCAAAAGGTTTGAAATTAGGACTGATTTATAAATTAATGGTAGAGTTATAAGTTAAGAGAATGGGTAGATAAAAATTAAGAAATATTTTCAGATTAATTATAGATTCTTAAGGATAGTTGTTGGATTTAAGGTCTAGGAAAGAATGTATGTAAGAACTATTTGTTCAAAAATATCAAAGAACTTATTGATTGGAAGATTTAGGGAAAGAGTTGCTATAAAACTAGAAATAAAAGGTTCAGTGGTTTTGAAGGAATAGATAAGAATGTCATGGCGTCAATGAAGTATGACAAGAGGTAAAGTACAGAAATTTATAAGTTTAAATTGAAATAATTAAGACATTCTTATAGGTAAAATATTTTGATTAATTGTATTATTAAATGGGACTCCATATGAATTATAGGAAAGCAAATGCAGATGTTCATCAGGTCAGGATTTTAAGATGAAAAGTTCAGGGACCAGTTTAAAGGAATGTATATTTATAAATGACTTTGAATAATTTGTGCTTTCATAACGAAAGTAATAGTGATTGACGTAGGTATAGCTTTTAATGAGACTCAAGGGGATTGTTTATACGAATAGATTCATTCTAGAAAGGCAGTCTAGTTAAGACATACTTCTTGGTAGTCTTTGAGAAAGATTTAGAGGAATTATTTCATTGATAAAATATTTTAGATTTAAATTGTGGAAATATTTAGGAAATAACTTAAATTTCATTTTATTGGAGAGGGTAGCTTCCAGAATGTTTCCTTAGGTGGACAATAATCATAAACTTATGACTGCACGAAATCTTCAAGCTGTTTGGAGGAAGGGTTGAATAAAGCATAGGAAATGAGGGAATGAGCTTATATCTTGCTGGTTTAAAGTATGTCACTATTAGGTAACTTCTAAAAACATTGGTGCTTGAAGCATTAGGGATTTAAAACTTATATTTCCCTTGTGGTGGAAACCAAATCATGCAGACATTGCTTAGAATCAACATGATCAAAAAATTTTTTTTTGCACTTTCAGTTGTCATTCTAAGGTGGTTTAGATTCAAGGAAAATAAGTCAGGCAGGTGGTCTTTATAAGGCTATTGTACTCTTATATAAATAGTAAAGTTGTATTTAAAGTTTGAATAATATTTCAACTTATCAGTAATCTTTTTATATTGAAATTGTATTGTCTGCTTATGCATTACTTCTGACTTCTGTTTTATATATTGCTTCCTGTATCTATTATTACATTATTCCTGTATCTTCTATTTATGCATTATTACTGTATCTTCTATTTATACATTACTACTGTATCTTCAATTTATGCATTACTACCATTTCTATCCATACGTTATTACTGTATCTTCTATTCATACATTACTGCTCCATCTTCTAGTCATACATTACTACTGTATCTTTTGTTTATGAATTTCTACTGTATTATGTTATTTTGAACTGAAAATACAGCTATTTTAACTATGAAAAACGCAGAAAAGACATTAGCCATGTAAAGTGCAAGAGATTTGTAATTGGAAAGTAAAATACATTATAAAAGACATAAAAAACATCCATGGCCTAGCCTTGAATGCCTCGAGATGTCTTCATAAACGTATTTTACTTTACGATTACAAGTCTCTTGCTTTTTACATGGCTAATGTCTTATCTGAGTTTTTCATTGTTAAAACAGCTGTATTTCCATATCAAAGTTACAAGATACAGTAGCAATTTATAAACAAAGACACAGTAGTAATGTATAATTAGAAGATGGAGTAGTACTGTATGAATAGAAGATACATTAATAATGTATGAATAGAAGATGGAGTAGTAATGTATGAATAGAATATACAGTAGTAATGTATGAATAGAATATACAGTAGTAATGTATGAATAGAATATACAGTAGTAATGTATGAATAGAATATACAGTAGTAATGTATGAATAGAATATACAGTAGTAATCTGTAAGCAAGCAGCAAAACTTTGTCTTATTTTGTAAAATTTATTACTATGTATGATTTATCAAAATACAACTGTGAATAAAAGAAATTAAGACTTATAAAAAAATTATTTACTTTCAATACAACCATGATTTATAACAAATAATATATTGAGCAAAAAAAAATAAAAATAAAATATATATAAAAATCAGTAACCTGGAGTGTTCTCCTTAATCTAACGTTCATAGGACTGAGTATTCTCCCCAGTCGTCCCCCTCCCTCTTCTGGTACCAGTAAAATGCATTCATTCTCTCTCCTCTGAAAGACCAGAGACCTCATGTAGTATAAACCTTGCTTTTGACCATGATGAACCACAAGTGTTCATTTATAAGACTGGTTTATTCCCTTCCCATGTATAGAGCTCGTTCACTCTAACACTGGTGATATGAGAGAAATATATACTGTCTCTTGGTATGGAAGTATTGTCAAAATGAAAACTATGCACTATGGTATACGTGTTCAGTCCAATTCTCAAAGTAAATTCATTCCTGACAACTCTAGTCTTGTGATAATAATTCATTTAAGCCTCAAAGTTATTTATCTTATATTGTTACTTTAACTCTGGGTTTAAGCATAGACGACAAAGAGTCGACTATTATTTTGTAAGTTTTTAAGTTTATAAATTGTGAAATTAGAAAAACTAATAAGTTTCGATCAATATTTTTATTGTAGAAGATTGGGTGTCATACACAGGACAGGTTTCAATACACTCAATAGCAATATTAAGTATAAATATGAATACACTACAAAGTCAAAGACAAACAATATCAAATTCTTTAACCCCGTTTTCTATCAACAAACTCAACCAATGACAATGTCATAGAAAACGAACAGTTTAGATCCCATAACATTGGATACTAAAGTATTTTGTTATCTTTGATTTTTCTGAACATTGGAATGAGTTTGAAGTACAGATTTGAGATTAAAAGCGTCATGATTGTGTAAATTGGTTTAAGTTTCCAATAAAAAAAGGGAAGGAAATGGAAAGCCCACCAAGGCCCGCCCCTTCCCACCTGGTAACAAAAGACTAATTAGGCATTTTCTTTTTAAACAAACAAAGTCACCAGGCCCTTGAATGCTTTCCATTTCCTTCTCTTTTGAAATATTTTATTGAAAATCTTACAGACATTAATGCAATGATTGTGAGTTACTTTAAATTTTAATGAAAATAGCAAGTCATAAATAGAAACTTAGGAAATTTCAAACTATTTCATTTTAGATTGTAAACAGAGCAAGGGGATATCTTTTCAAATCTAAATTTTCATTTAGAAACTATCATTAAATGAAAAAAATGGGTGGGAGTGAAAACCTCACCAGTCTTATAGTGCAATTCCACCGCAATCAATTACTCCAGAATCCTTTTGCTCTCTCAAAAGCAGACCGGAACCACAACTGCCCAAAGGCATCTCTCATCCGTCCCATTTCATGTGCATGATTGAGTCGGGTAAAGGAGAAGACACGTGCAAACCACTGCCCTGACTATCCTTACTACTCCTCCTAGCAGATAGCCAGATCGGACCGAAGTACACATTAACCTTGCACGTGGACCACAAAAAGTCAATTTAGTTCCATGTGTAATACATTCTCAAATATGACCCCTTTTGAAATTTACGTAGATAAAGTCTAATTTAAGATTTTCTTAAAAGCTAAACAACCCTTAACCTAACAGTAAGCCTACCCACAAAGCTGATCAACCCTTAAACTAACAGTAGGCCTACCTACAAAGCTGAACAACCCTTAAACTAACAGTAGGCCTACCTACAAAGCTGAACAACCCTTAAACTAACAGTAGGCCTACCTACAAAGCTGAACAACCCGTAAACTAACAGAAGGCATACCTAAAAAGCTGAACAACCCTTAAACTAACAGTAGGCCTACCTACAAAGCTGAACAACCCTTAAACTAACAGTAGGCCTACCTACAAAGCTGAACAACCCTTAAACTAACAGTAAGCCTACCCACAAAGCTGATCAACCCGTAAACTAACAGTAGGCCTACCTGCAAAGCTGATCAACCCTTAAACTAACAGTAAACCTACCTACAAAGCTGATCAACCCTTAAACTAACCGTAGGCCTACCTACAAAGCTGAACAACCCTTAAACTACCAGTAGGCCTACCTACAAAGCTGATCAACCCTTAAACTAACAGTCAGCCTACCTACAAAGCTGAACAACCCTTAAACTAACAGTCAGCCTACCTACAAAGCTGATCAACCCTTAAACTAACAGTCAGCCTACCTACAAAGCTGATCAACCCTTAAACTAACAGTCAGCCTACCTACAAAGCTGATCAACCCTTAAACTAACAGTCAGCCTACCTACAAAGCTGATCAAGCCTTAAACTAACAGTCAGCCTACCTTCAAAGCTGATCAAGCCTTAAACTAACAGTAGGTCTACGTACATAGCTGAACAACCCTTAAACTAACACTAGATCTACCTACAAAGCTGACCAACACAATCTAACAGTAGGCCTACCTACTAAACTGTTGCTAATGACCAAATATACAATTTACCTAAGTGTCATATTGCATAGTTTTTATTCCTATCATACAGGCACACATGCTAATCGAAAATTAGGCCTAGTTGATGAAAATTAGTCTATAGTATGACACACACACACACACACACACACACACACACGATGCCCAGCCTGAATACATTTTATTGATATTTCATGCTCTTGAAAATCGTTTATTAAACCATAAACTATGGACAAGCTTAAGGAGATTTTAAATTATTCTGAATCCTCCTCTTTAATATGAATACTTCAGTCAGTCTACCTTCAACGAAATATCTTTGGCATTGTAAACTTCGTATTTACGATCTTAATAGTCGATAGATTTTTTAATAAATTTGGAAAATTACCGTAGTTAGCCTACATTAAAACGTATTTTGTGAACTAAATATATTTTGAATTTGAGTATCAGAAATTCATCATGAAATTAATGTCTAAGTTAAAACTTGGGAAACAATTATATTAGGCCATTATATCGTTTGAAACGGTTATTAGCAATGTTAAAAACATCTATGGGTGATGATGATAATAATTTAACTGTTAAATTCTTCGTAATAGTGGACGATCTCCAGTTATTCTAGATGTAGCCCAACTGGTTGGCTTCTAACCAAATTATCTGCTTTTGGACTATCATAAATAGTGAAGATAACAAATTTGATTTGAAAAGAATTAATCCCAGACTTACGAAGTGTTTATATTCCAATAGGATGGAGCTAATGGCTTTACTCTTTCATCAAATATTAATTCCGTTTATTAAAAGAACTTTATGAAAAATAGGATTTATAAAGTATCTTATTCATTAGGTATCATTTGTAAATTTCATTGCGTAAGGTAAAAGCACAAGCCTGAAATTTGTCCCTTAGAAACTAATTATTTCAAAAACCTTAAGCTTGTCCTTAATATTAATAAAGAATATTCTTATATCTGCATATCTAATACTCACCACCTCGCCTATCGCCTCATCTTAATGTGGCCACGTAAAAAGTTATATTGAAAGATTCATAAAATAACTTAATATAATTTTGGCAATCTATAGATAAAAGCGATTAGGATATATCAATCTGGTAAAGAGCCACTGATTAAGCTATTGAAAAAAAAAATCTTTAGATTTAATCTTTAAAGAATTAATGCAAAAAAAAGGTGAAATTACTTTAGATTGATTGATGGGTGAATTTGCTTTTCATATATGCATTAAATTACTCATTACAAAAATCTTAGAAATCTACGATTCAAGTATGAAATGAGTTTAGGCATAATAATTATTTGAATCATTCTCAAAACCCTTTGATTTGAGATTCCCGTTCGGCCAATTATGCAAGGAAACTAACTAATATTGTCTTTCGTGAAATAAAATAAATTTTTTAGAGCTGTCTACTAAACAAAGTTTTCCCTAATTTCAATGTTTAAACTCAATCTCCTATGATTTAGTATAAATCTAAATTAAACTTTTGGTGTTAATCTAGGGTATGGACACTTGCTAGAATTGATTTAACCCGAGAAAAAACTAATTTAAGTGTCTCTCCAAGGTAAACTTGACACAGATCTATTAAAATCAGTACACAAACTAATTTTCACTAAAGACAACAATTGTACAAGACTAACTTTCTATAGACTAGATCCTCCTCGTAACACTTACACCAGACATCATCCAACCACTCGTTCATTGCTTGTTACAAATTTACTGATGTACAAGGAATGCATTGTCCTGCATCAATTAATTCCTAAATTTAATCCCAAGGTTTAATTTTAAGTGGTAGAGCAGCAACATAAGTAGTGCACTCTCTGAGCTTACTGTCGTGAACCAATGATCAAAATTACATTTATAAAACTTTTGCGTAGTTACACAGTGACAAACTGGCCTTTTGCTTGTCCCCTCAAGTTACTTACGCTAATATCTACATTGAAATTGACGCAAAGGCGGACATTTTTAAAATGTATTGTACTCTATTATGAGAAAACTACAATTACTCTTAAATAATCTTTACTGTATTACTGTACCGAATAATGTATTAACTAAATCTAAAGCAATCAACTGAAATTCAAAACTTTCCCACCAAATCAGTAAAGGTTTTCTGTACTTAGCATCGATATGAAAATGTTGTAACGCTCAACATAACTCGAAAAGTTTATTTCCGTGTTACAATATTCAGAAATAAAGTGGCTGTGTGCTAATAATATTATTGGGTCTTCTAGAAATTCATCTATTTAATTGAGAGCGTTGTTAGTTCTATATTGTCTTGCATATAAGGCCATGGCCATTCGTAAATGGCTTGAGAAAACTACGGATTGTCCTTATTCTACAAACACGTTCCAATGAATCGCATCGACATGAAAATGTTGAAACGCTCAACATAACTCGAAAAGTTGCAAGTTTCGAATACAGATTTAGTGGCTAATTTGTATGTAATTGAAACGCTGGGTACATGAAATATCAAGACATTAAAATCTCTTAAAAACTTATTTTGCAGGATTTTTCTTATAGTAATTATATATTGTGATAAAGTACTTTGAAAATGAATGCACTAACTTCTAATTTTAGATTACCTTAAGTTACTATACATTTATTCAACATGGATGTAAGTTAACTAAAGTTTTAATGAGTTTAATCAATAGTTGATGACGTTAATCATAAATATATTAGCATTTTAACGTAAGGGACTTTAGCATAAGTAGATCGGACTTTATCAAGCTTTCAGTTAATCTAACAGTTTTTGGCTTTAGTTGTCTAGAAATATTAGCGTAGAAATTATGATCTTGTTACATGTGAGCAACTTAAATTGTGCATTCAAATCTTAAGTCATTAAAATTAAAAGAAATTGGCGAGTTACATAGTTTATTACAATATGACACCAATGCTCTGACTTGATGTTTTGTACAAGCTTCAGAGGCTTATCAGATTATGTCTAACATTTATGAATTACAAAGTTTCCTTGCGCAAAAAAGTATAACTTTGGAGCAGGTACTTTTTGTAAATTACTACACAAGACACATTACTGTACATCAGTATCAAAGTACGTATGCAAAATCTAACCTCAAAATGTCAAACTTCAGTTTGGATCCTTTGCCTAATCCTGCATAAATTTTAAAAATACTTAACCAAGAGCACATCAAACTAAATAAAATTAAAGCCAAATGATTTAACCCGGTATAAACATTCCCTAAACCAGGTTACCTGATCCTGAATTACACAAAATAGAGACTTTAATAAGGCCTTAATTCCCCTAATCAACATTGGCAGTAATTCCCCACTAACAACTAAAGCTATACCAACAACAATATATTCAAGAATGTATTACACATTTCTTCTAAAATGACTCACAGCAGTTCTTTATCCCTCCTTTATGTCCTGAACAGAAACAGTAGGAATCAGATATCTTGGGATATTTATGGTCCCAGCTGGACCCCTTTTCAGAGAGCTCGGGGATCTCTCAGTGTAATGGAAAGCACTGGATCGCAAGACTTACAAAGTCAACACTTTTTTAAAGAATATTATCTCAAAGTTTAAAACTAAATTAATCTTTCCAATCTTTTGATTTTAATTGACAGATAAAACTGAAAAATTTTGCAATACAGTTACTAATTTCACATTAACATAGAAAACTCACACATTCTTGGACATAATTTTTTCATAACTCAATTTACACAATACATGGCAATATTTGATCTAGTTTGAAACAAATTACAGTGTATGCACAATAGAAACCTGTTCAATTTGACATTACAATCTCCTACAATTCAAGATTAAAATTTTGAAAATTTTTAAACTAAATTTAAAAAATATTTAAAAGCACGAAATACCAATATTTGAAATCATTTGAGGCTTTAAAGATCCTTTAACCTTACTGAATTATTAATCATGACTAGAATTGACAAGACAGAATCTACCCTGACAAGATTTCAGGGAAATCAAATTGGACTGAACGTGTTCACCATAGCACATAGGTCTAGCATTTTGACAATACAACATAAACAAGTAAACAGCCAACTTCTCTCATTAAACCAGCAAAAGAATGAACGAGTCCCGTACATGGGAAGCTCATAAACAGCCTAAATGAACAGTGGTTCCAGTCAAAAGCAAGATATATACTTCATGGGCCCTCTGGCCTTTCAGTGGTGAGGAACATGGCAAGTACTGATACCAGAAGAGGGAGGGGGCCGGATGGGGAGGGAGGCTCAGTCATATGAACGTTCCCTTTATTTTTTTTTTTTATTAAATCTTTCCAAATTGGGACGGGGTAGGATCAAGGAGTGGGAATGGGAGCTCTGAAACTTTAGCTATGTATTACAAGGAACAATCTGATTTAAAAAAATCGAAGTTAATTTCAAGGTATGTTCATGTAGCTTAAGATAAGATGAGGAATATCACTAATATTAGCCAAAGCCCTACAATTTCACACACTCACATACTAGCCCTCCCGCTTTCTAGCACTACTAGCCATTTCACACACACATACTAGCCTTCCCACTTTCTAGCTCTAATAGCCATTTCACACCAAAGACTTCCTAGCCACTTCACACCAAAGCCTTCTTAGCCTTTTCACACCAAAGCCTTCCTAGCCCTTTCACACCAAAGCCTTCCTAGCCCTTTCACACCAAAGCCCTCTTATCCATTTCACACCATAGCCCTCCTAGCCATTTCACACCAAAGTCTTCCTAGCCATTTCACACCAAAGTCTTCCTAGCCATTTCACACCAAAGCTCCCCTAGTCATTTAGCACCAAAGCTCCCCTAGTCATTTCACACCTAAGTCCTCCTAGCCATTTCACACCAAAACTCTCCTAAACATTTCACACCAAAGCCCTCCTAGCCATTGCACACCAAAGCCCTCCTAGCCATAGCACACCAAAGCCCTCATAGCCATTTCGCACCAAAGCCCTCATAGCCATTTCGCACCAAAGCCCTCATAGCCATTTCACACCAAAGCCTTCCTCGCTATTTCACACCAAAGTCCTCCTAGTCATTTCACATGAAATCTAACCATCTCGTCTGTCAATGATCACCTAAATCTATTCCCTATTCTGTATTATCCAGCAATGTTCAAGTCCTACTTTAATTCTTAGTATTTAAATATATACCAATCAACAAATCAGCCTTTCGACCTTCCCAAAAGCACAAAGTTTTAAAACCATCTTTCCTAAACTTAAATTTAAGCTTCTCTAACAATATCTAATTAAAATATGAAAAACATGTACAATAACCTTTCCTTTACCTATATTATATAACTTTTTATTTCAAAGTATACTCCTAGAATCTTCTATAAACTACTCTAGTTACTAACGAGAGAGAGAGAGAGAGAGAGAGAGAGAGAGAGAGAGAGAGAGAGAGAGAGAGAGAGAGAGAGAGAGAGAGAGAGAGAGAGAGAGAGAATTTAACATGGGGAGGGAGGATGGACATTTAATCAAATATTGAATCTTACAAATTAAAAAATAAAAGAGGGATAAGTTTTTATACAAATTATGGACATTAAAATATTTACTCTAGATTTTTAAAAATAGGACCAATAGTGTATTTAAACTTTAGATTGCTTCAAATCCATTTGTTAGTTATTACCCTTTATAAAATCTAAAACATGATGTGGGGTATCAACTATCTAAGGTATACTATTGAAACTAGAAAGGGTTTTGTGTTAAGGAACCTTAAGCTTTTAGGACAGAAGGAAAAATTGGAAGGCTAAACACGAACACACCTTGAAATAATCATTTAAAACAGCCTAATTCAAATGCCACAAAAAGAGATAAATTATGTACAATTAAAAACAAAAACCTTATTTCCATCAACTGAAAGGTTTGGCACCGGATAATTTAGTACTCATAAAACTATTCATTCCTAATACAATAACACTAGTTTAAAAATTTCCCAACTAATTTACTATCAGTTCCCTTTCCCTGAAATTTAAAAGAGATATAGATTATAAACTAAAAACTGTTCAATACTCAAAGGTTTTCAAAATCTTACTGGAAATACTCAATTCTTGAAAGTTAAAATTGACAAATAAAAAAACCTTAGAAAAATTTTGCTTCTAGGATCTCATGATTTGAATGTTTAATCCCACTGTATTAAATAAATAAATACTGAAGATATCACTAGACTAAAATTTAACGGAAATAGCTCAGTCTCTACCTGAAATAGCTCAGCCTCTACCTGAAACATCCTAGCCTCTACCTGAAACAGCCCAGCTCTCTACCTGAAAGAACTCCTACCCGACTATCCTAGCCTCTATGTGAAAGTACTACTTGAAATAGTAATAACTTGAAATATCCCAGTTTCTTCCTAAAATAGTCTGCCCTCTACCTGAAAAAAACACATACCTTAGATGACTCCTACTTGAAATAGCCCCGGCTCTACCTGAAATAACTCCGTGAAATAGCCAACCCTCTACCTGAAATAACTCCTACCTGAAATAATTCCTACCTGAAATAACTCCTACTTGAAATAACCCACCCTCTACCTGAAAAACTCCTACTTGAAATTACTCCTACTTGAAATGAAATAACTCCTACCTGAAAAAACTCCTACCTGGAATAGCCCACCCTCTACCTGAAAAAAACTACTTCAAATGATTCCAACCCGAAATAAAATAACTTCTGCCTGAAAAAAACTTCTGCCTGAAAAAAATAACTCCTGCCTGAAAAAAATAACTCCTGCCTGAAAAAAATAACTCCTGCCTGAAATAAATAACTCCTGCCTGAAATAAATAACTCCTGCCTGAAATAAATAACTCCTGCCTGAAATAAATAACTCCTGCCTGAAATAAATAACTCCTGCCTGAAATAAATAACTCCTGCCTGAAATAAATAACTCCTGCCTGAAATAAATAACTCCTGCCTGAAATAACTCCTGCCTGAAATAACTCCTGCCTGAAATAACTCCTGCCTGAAATAACTCCTGCCTGAAATAACTCCTGCCTGAAATAACTCCTGCCTGAAATAACTCCTGCCTGAAATAACTCCTGCCTGAAATAACTCCTACAGGATTATCTAAAAACTTCAGGTTAGTTTACGCAACATTACAATCTTAGTTATTGACACGGTTTTAAAATGGCCTAAATTGATTCATAACCAAATTTAAGTCACCAACTATTCATTAAAGAAATTTTGAATGGGAATTCAATGTATTAAAGTTAAATTTATGGAACTAAAAATGAAAGAATTTAAGAAAATTACTCAGCTAGCAATATAACTGAGCACATTGTTCAAGATTTAATACTTGAACCAGATACTTAAATCCTTATTGTGAAAAATTAATCTAAATAGGGCCATTCCTACAAATGCCCAAAAAGGTGTTCTTGAAGTTCCACTTGATCTTCTCCCACTGAAGAACTTTACCAGGAGAGTTGACTGATCCAGGATTGTCCTTGATTTGCATCATCCTTTTGGTTAAATTGTTATAAACATCAAAGCATTAGGCCACATTAACCTGAAAGACAAAAGTGTTAATAGGAACTCTCAGAAAATTACTAATCAAGATTTGTAAAGAACAAATTAAATACTGTTCTCAGTAATTCTTAAGCAATGATATATGTTTAATAAATCAGTTCAATCGAAAACAAATTAGGATATCTTATGCTCCCAAATTAGGATATTTTAAGCCCCAAAAGTAGGATATTTTAAGCCGCCAAAAGTAAAATATTTTAAGCCCCCAAAAGTAGAATATTTTAAGCCCCAAAAGTAGGATATTTTAGGCCCCCAAAAGTAGGATATTTTAGGCCCCCAAAAGTAGGATATTTTAGGCCCCCAAAAGTAGGATATTTTAAGCCCCCAAAAGTAGGATATTTTAGGCCCCCAAAAGTAGGATATTTTAAGCCCCCAAAAGTAGGATATCTTAAGCCCCCAAAAGTAGGATATCTTAAGCCCCAAAAGTAGGATATTTTAAGCCCCCAAAAGTTGGATATTTTAAGCCCCCAAAAGTAGGATATTTTAAGCCCCCAAAAGTAGGATATTTTAGGCCCCCAAAAGTAGGATATTTTAGGCCCCCAAAAGTAGGATATTTTAGGCCCCCAAAAGTAGGATATCTTAAGCCCCCAAAAGTAGGATATCTTAAGCCCCAAAAGTAGGATATTTTAAGCCCCCAAAAGTTGGATATTTTAAGCCCCCAACAGTAGGATATTTTAAGCCCCCAAAAGCAGGATATTTTAAGCCCCCAAAAGTAGGATATTTCAAGCCCCCAAAAGTAGGATATTTTAAGCCCCCAAAAGTAGGATATTTTAAGTCTCCAAAAGTAGGACATTTTAAGTCACAAAAAGTAGGACATTTTAAGTCTCCAAAAGCAAGATATTTAAGATATTTTAAGCCCCAAAAGTTGGATATTTTAAGCCCCCCAAAAGTAAGATATTCTAAGCCGCCAAAAGTAAGATATTTTAAGCCGCCAAAAGTAAGATATTTTAAGCCGCCAAAAGTAAGATATTTTAAGCCGCCATAAGTAAGATATTTTAAGCCGCCAAAAGTAAGATATTTTAAGCCGCCAAAAGTAAGATATTTTAAGCCGCCAAAAGTAAGATATTTTAAGCCTCCAAAAGTAAGATATTTTAAGCCGCCAAAAGTAAGGGCCCAAAAGTAAGATATTTTAAGCCGCCAAAAGTAAGATATTTTAAGCCTCCAAAAGTAAGATATTTTAAGCCGCCAAAAGTAAGATATTTTAAGCCGCCAAAAGTAAGATATTTTAAGCCGCCAAAAGTAAGATATTTTAAGCCGCCAAAAGTAAGATATTTTAAGCCGCCAAAAGTAAGATATTTTAAGCCCCCAAAAGTGAGATATTTTAAGGCCCCAAAAGTAAGACATTTTAAGTCTCTAAAAGAAAGATATTTCAAGCCCCAAAAAGTAATATATTTTAATCCCCAAAAAGTAAGATGTCTTAAACCCCAAAAAAGTAAGATATTTTAAGCCCCAAAAGTAAGATATTTCAAACCCCAAAAGAAAGACATTTTAAGTCTCTAAAAGTAAGATATTTCAGGCCCCAAAAGTAGGATATTTTAAACCTCCAAAAGTAGGATATTTTAGGCCCCAAAAGTAGGATATTTTAAGCCTCCAAAAGTAGGATATTTTAGGCCCCCAAAAGTAGGATATTTTAAGCCCCCAAAAGTAGGATATTTTAGGCCCCCAAAAGTAGAATATTTTAGGCCCCCAAAAGTAGAATATTTTAGGCCCACAAAAGTAGGATATTTTAGGCCCCTAACAGTAGGATATTTTAGGCCACAAAAGTAGGATTTTTTAAGAACCCAAAAGCAAGATATTCCATGCTCCAAAATGATTAGGATGATTTAAGCAACAAAAACTATGATATTCTAAAGACCAAAATATTTTGATAATTTGGTGAAGAAATTAGAATATTTCAGGACCCCCCAAAAAATCTAGGATACTTTAAGAACTAATAAAAAAAATGTGCTCCGAGTTCCTATGTAAAGTTTTCAACACTAAATTCACACAATTATGAGTAAAAAATCCTTTGCTTAACAAAAATTAAACTTGGTTGAATTAATATCTACGTTGCACCACACATGACGTACTGACATCACTACCCACTTACAATAAGAATTTAACTTGTTAACCGATTTACAGCTTCACACAATAACCTGGAAACTTTTGCCAAAATCAGGTTGATTTAAGTTTTTTTTTTTTATCTAAAATGTTTATTTTAAGTAGCTGACCTATCTCACAACTAAACAGAAATATAGAACTAAACTCTTAAAGTTAATCGAGTTTAAAACAATTATTTTTAACAAAAAGAGCATTAATTTAATGCGAGCTCTCCAACTGACGGGATTTACTAAAAAGAAAAATCATCCAGCAAAAAATATGTATGATTCTTTGATCTAGTACATTTTGGAGGATTCTATCACTGAAATTTTAATCTAAAGACTGCACTACTAAAAAAATAATATTATAAAATGGAAAACCTATACCTACAAATATATTTCTTCAATGGCAGATATTTACTCAATCTAGTCCAGTCTAACTTCACTCTAGCACTAAATGCCACAAAATCTAACCCAGGTTCCGAAAAGCAGACAACTTTCAAACTAAACTTACCATCCAAACGAAGTTTACAGAATTAAATTATTGAAGATATCATACTTCATCTCGGTTCATACGAAGACAGGATATCAAAGACCTTTTTCAACTTCTTGAACATCAACGTCTGCACCTCCTTCAGGCTTCAGTGGTCATGCATACCATAAGCAAACTGGAACAAAATTGGGAAGAGTTGAAAAGGACATTTCCACAGAATTTTTGCTTTTACCTATTGTACGTAACTAATTTTTCCTAAAATGATTTTGCCAAAAGTAAACTCAAGATTTGTGGTCCAAAAATTAGGTAAGTATTATTCAATGTCTATATGGAGATGTAGAATTAAACTATACTTACATTTGAATTTTTCTTTTTACAAAAATGCATTAATTTAATCAAAGCTTACCATCTACCAGGAATTAGTGTAAAAAAAAAAAAAAAAAAAAAAAAAAAAAAAAAAAAAAAAAAAAAAAAAAAAAAAAAAAAAAAAAAAAACACGAATCAAAACAAATTTATGATAATTGATCAAACATAACTTAGGTGAATCCTACGAGGTTCTATCACTAAATAGAACACCAATATAAAGATTTTAATTATCTGTTATTTACTCATCATAATCTAATATTGTTCTGTACGTGATTGAGGAATTTCATACCAGCACTAAATGCCCCAAATCTGACCTGTCTTCTAAAAAGCATAGAACCTAAAAACAATTTCACTATTCAAGCGAAGTTTACATAACCAGTTCATCTTTGATGGCGTCATACTTAACTTGGCTAGATCAGAAGACAAAGGATTCAAGATCTTGCAATTTCTCAACTTGTTGCATCACAGCCTTTGTGTCCTCTTTCAGTCCTCAGTGTCACAAGCAAACTGGAGTACAAATCTGGAAAGAATTGGAAAGGACATTTTAGCAACATTTTTACTTTTGCCTACTTTTGTTCTTGGCTAAAATTTCCCCAAAATAGTTAAAGACTCTTTCCAAACTCAAGACACTTATTACTAGTTGACTATCAATGTCAACAGCTGAGTTTAATAAAATGCATAAAAAAAACTAGTTACAAGATATCCACGATAGCCCGAACAAATACAAGAGGTTTATTTGTTGAACAAGTCACAATCCATTGGTTGTATTAATCAAAATGTAAAAAAACACCACAAGAACTATTGGCCACAAATGTGGGGTTACTAGTACACAGGAACATATCGGCTGAAGAGGTTTTGCCTTACTTTACTAGTTACAATTTAAGTAAAATTTCACAAATAAAGATTGTTATACGACAGTATAATTGTTATAGTTATAGACACTGACTGCAGAAGTAGGTTCATACTTCCTAACGTATCCCTGGGGTGAACAAATTGGAGGAACAAGACGTCAAGTAAACCTATCTGGAAAAAACTACGATTGACTGCAACAACCTTTTGGTGGGATGTGTGTTTCATACTTCTAAGCAAATATAGTAACGTTGGGCGGTCGTGGGATTACTAATGAAATCGATATATCATGCTATATAAAGCCAATGTGTGGCTGCAAGAATTGTTAAACTCATACCTGCAGTAATTCATATCACATTTTGAGAAGTTATGTGAACATATCGTTGCACAATATCCATATTCACATTTTGGGTATTACCGTACGTTTCAATAAATTACTTTTATTTTATGATTGTTTTATTAATATAAACTAACACTTAAAGATCCTCACTCAGGGTGACAGATCTTTGGATGAGAAAATTTGGGGTGAGGGATCTTCAGGGATATCTAAAATCAAATAAACTTTACCTTTAGTTGTAAGTTTGGCTAATAAGGACAACGCCGGTCGAATCTGTCTCTTTCCAAAACCAAACCGAAATAACTTTGGACAACCACTAAACGATTGTCTGACTTCCCTGGCATTACTTTTAGGGGTTTACTTCTCGCCCTCCATCAGACATTAAGAGTCTGTTCAAGCGGGCCTTGATGTGTGAAAATAATTTCTTTCCAGTTTATATTATAACTACAATGGGCAAGTCCACTCGTCATTTTTTTTTTATAATGACGTCATAATTACGTCACTCCAGAAGTAAGGCAAACTGAGACTATGATAAGTCCTGTGTTATTTCCGGAATTGACTACTGAAACTCGCTCTGTTACGATCTCAAATGACAACTTAAGATATTACAAAACATAATAAACATAGCTGCATGACTGATAGAAAGGTGCCCCACCTCAAGAAAGTATCACTCCAATACTTATTAAATTACACTGGCTACCTATTTAAGCTAGACTAAGGTCTTTGTGCAATGACTCTAGTTATCAGAATCGGACGTCCAAAACATCTAAGAGAATTGCTACAACTTGTGCTGACACGAGAATAGTTAGATAGTTTCGAGTTAATGGAACCCAGATACCTGTCAATTTCGTTTGGTCGCTGAAACCTCACCATCTTTGAGAGCTAAGGATAGGGGGTTTGGGGGAGCCTATAGGTCTATCTAGTGAGTCATCAACACCCATTGCCTGGCCCTCCTTGGTCCTAGCTTAGGTGGAGAGGGGACTTGGGCACTGATCATATGTACATATGGTTAGCCTCTAGGGAACTGTCCTGCTCAATAGGGCAATGCCACTGTCCCTAGCCTCTGCCATTCATGATCGGCATTTAAACCTTTAAACTTTTACTGTAGATTCTACAGCTTTCAAATGAATGGTCCCATGACTATAAAATAAGCTCCCACTATACCTTCGAAAGACTGAAGATATTAAGGCTTTCAAATAGAAACTGAAGACGTTTTCGTTTCCAGAGTTTCAATTATATGTGGATATGACAATAAACACGGAATACGATGTAGGATACGATGAATACCTAATAATGTATATGACAAACAGATCTTGTAGGCCCTGCAGGGCTCAAGTGTTCCTCTGTGTGATAGGACCATGAAAACAGCCCTTAAAGTAAAGTAAGTGACCTAATGTATCAATATGGTTAAGCAAACTATGTATATTTGCTTCGAGCTATTACACTTAGTAAATAAATAAAAAGGTCGTAGCACAATTCAATAAACGTGGGGGTAACAATATCATTTTTTTTCGATTGTTAATTTACATAATGTACATGAATTTGATTCATAATTTATATCCTCCAAAAATATTTCCCTTTCACAAATACAGACCACTCCTCAGTAATGCCACCCCCCCCCCCACCCACAAGAAGCCACCCACAGTATCCCCCCCCCACCCCCTTTGACGTTACCGCGGTTCATACCTGGTTGCAAATATGTTGAAACTTATTATGATAATCAACAAATAATTAAGCACGCAATATGCATTCAAACTTGGTAGGAGTTGATACATTCATACATACATACATAAAAACTTTTTTTCTCAATAAGTTACATGAATAAATTCGACAAAATTTCACTCCCAATTCCCTCTATGAGATTATACACAATTCAACTTATCACGATACGAAAAAACAAGTCTCCACCGAACATGAAAATGAACATACGTGCCAAAAAACAAAGCACAAATAGTTTATATCAGAACCCACCTAGATGTGGATCCTGGTCTGAATCATGGACACAAATTCGTAGTTCGCAGATCATTAACCTAGATTTTGTGCACTGAACAAACACATTTATTACTTATAACCAGTTTTGCTTCACAAAATGTCGAAGGTAATTTACACATGAAAGTATTTATCGTCCTTTTGGACATAAAAAAAAGATAAAAAAGTACCCGGTAAGTTAACAATTATCTTTATAATTAGGTAACACCGAAGACGTGTTTCTCTGTCTTCCCACCTTGCGCAAAACTGCAAGTAACGACCTTTGCTTGGCAGACCGAAAACACTGACGAGGAACTAATAGTACTTATAAAGAGAGTTTTGCCATAACTAATGAGGTGATTAAATTTGTTTGTTAACTGAATTATGAAAAATCAACTATTATAATTATTTCATTCAAATGAATTTGATCAGCGATGGTGTTTTAGGGAAAAAAATCGTTTATTCGAATAGGTTTAGAAACTGAATAAGCTTCCGGTGATTTAGCAAATATTTTCTTTGAGAGAGAGAGAGAGAGAGAGAGAGAGAGAGAGAGAGAGAGAGAGAGAGAGAGAGAGAGAGGCAACAAGTCTTCACAATAATTCTTTCATGCAATTAAGTAAATGTTAACCACCCTCCCTCTCTCTCTCTCTCTCTCTCTCTCTCTCTCTCTCTCTCTCTCTCTCTCAGGATCAACAGCTTTAGACAAATTGGCTCTTAACTACCAAATTAATCAACCAGTATAGCCGAAAACTGTATAGAAAACTAAATAGGATATTTTGGACCATTTGAAATCAAGGAAATAAGCCACCAGTAGGACTGAAGGATATCGACTGTAAGATGGATTTAAATCCACATGGCTGGAAGGATTACTAGTAGAATACCTAAAGGGGGTCACCATAGCAAATTCTTAGAAAATGGTAATTTTAAGATAAGTAGTCATGATGAGGTCACTTCTGTGTGTTGAAAGGTAATAGAATACACGAGCGAGAGTTTCAAGGAGTTACAAGGATTTTGGACGTCTCAAAAAACTTTTTAGTCGATCCGTGGAGACTCCATTTGCTCTTTGGTAGAGCGATTTAGTTTAAGCATTTAGAAAGTTTTTATGATCTTGTCTAATTTATTCTTGAACTTGTTTACCGTGTTATTGTTTACTACATCCGGTGGAAGTCTATTCCAAGTATTTGCTATTTTCTGAGAGAGAGAGAGAGAGAGAGAGAGAGAGAGAGAGAGAGAGAGAGAGAGAGAGAGAGAGAGAGAGTCCAAGCCTATCACTGCTTTACACTGAAGGGCCACGTTCACAAGCAATGCAACTGCAAAACAGCCAACATAAAAGCGCTAGAACAGTCACGTTATTTTAGACAAAGCATGGCTAACCATAAGGTCACAAAGATGCTAATAATTGATAATATGGTCCACACCAGGCTCATAGAACTCTGGTTCACATCTAAACCTTATGTTACGTAACCTGCACACAGCGTTAAGACAATTTAACTCACCTGACCGAGGATACAGCTAATTTTATTGCCCTGATGTATTTGAGGACATTTTGCCCTTAAGCTATGAAAAGGCAAAAATCAATAGAGAGTTTATAGTCAAGCCTTCGAGTCAAGTTGCTTCGTCCACGAAGTATCAAAGACAGTATTGACGCTTTATGCAATTTTGTGTATCACTAACAACCAGTTTTATTTCATCAAAATGATATTGCCTTCGGAAATTTCTACATGAAACTATTCATCATTTATTAATTCAAAACTTAACACATTCAAAACAAAAAT
The DNA here is from genome assembly GCF_036898095.1 of Palaemon carinicauda. Classification (NCBI taxonomy): domain Eukaryota; kingdom Metazoa; phylum Arthropoda; class Malacostraca; order Decapoda; family Palaemonidae; genus Palaemon; species Palaemon carinicauda. The sequence goes on along the minus strand of NC_090727.1, from coordinate 61,620,856 downwards.
AATTTATTACCTTTACATTAAACTAAACAAGACTTCTTATTTTCAGATTGCAAACTGATCTAAAAAAAATAGCTGACAATGAGTATGCCCGTCTTCTTAACGAAGAGCAAATAGGCCTGCGTTGAACACCACTTTTGCCTGACTGGTCGAAAGACAGACTAGTTACAGTAAGATTTTAGTTACTAACTAATGCTTTGATTACGCCTGCCCACTAGTGAATGATAGGAAAATATTGATGACTATTCAATACACAAGGCATATCAATAAATGCTTTCCCAAGAATATTTTCTCAAATATCAGAATTACACAAAAAATTCGTCCTAACTTATCAAAATTCTTCCAGAACCAACATGAAAACTAATAGTAAATATGTCATTGCAAATAAGGCGAGGATAAATGCTAAACCTAAATAGTACCTCAGCTTGAAAACGAAAACATTTGACAAACACGAAATGTGTGATATGTAAAATACCTTAGAATGTACACGATAAACTGACCTTGTAGTCTCTGCAGGGAGTAGGTGTCCTGTGTGTGTGACAGGGCCATAAAAAAAAACAACCCTTTAAGTAAAGTTCCTTAATGGAACCAAATGTACGAGAAACTAAGGTTTTTTTTTCATCAAAATGTCGCCAGTAATTTCCCCCTGAAGGTAATCATCACTTAGTAACAAAATTAATTCATGCAAAATAAATACAACCGTTTACCGTGATACTAAACGAAGACTGTTGGTATTAATGGCTGACTAAGGCTTCCCATTTTCAGATTATAAACGGACTTTTTTGAAAATTCACTGACAACGAGTAAACCCGCCCTTTTAGACGAAGAACAAATATGCAGAAAACCAGTTCTGTCTGGTTGGTCGAAAAACAGGCCAGGGCAACCCGCCCCCCCCCCCCCTTAGGGTAAGAGTGTAGTCATTACTAATGAGACAATTAGGTCATTATACTTACGCTAATGGAATATGAAAAAAAAAAGAGTTGCATACAAAATAAATCTTTTTTTTTTATAAAGGTTTTCCCAAAAATATTTTTCCAAAAATCTAAATAAAAAGCCGTGTTTCTACTTTCGCTTTTATCGCGGTAATTTCCTACTTTAATTTAAACTGAATTTCAATGCATTGGTGGTATGGAGTCCCTTAAAGATAAAAATTAAACCTTTATTCTAGCAAACACTTACTTCTGTGTAAGTGCATGTGCTGAACTGACTTAAATCTAAACTTACAAATAACCTATATCTTGGGATACACTTCCAAATATTTAATATCTTAATGGATTTGATGCTTACAGCTTTCCTGTATTTAGTAGAGAGAGAGAGAGAGAGAGAGAGAGAGAGAGAGAGAGAGAGAGAGAGAGAGAGAGAGAGAGAGAGAGAGAGAGAGAGAGAGAGAGAGAGAGAGACTTATCAAAACCGAAGGATGTCTTCAAATTTACCTCTACGCGAAGATAGCTTTTTCGAAAGACTGAACAAAATATTCTTGTAATCTTACCGACTATGGAACTCCCAGTTGCTGACATAGGATATCAATGTTATTCTGACTCTCAACTAAGAATACATCTTAAGTTATTATTAACAATGTTGCAGGGACACTGAAATTAAGCAGTTCTGACGTAAGCAATACTTATGTGGGAGACCCACTCATGAAACTTAAAAGTTTACTAACAAAATATTTGTTACATAACCGAAATAAAGCAGTAAATTGGGGCATGCTTCTATTATTACAAAGCAGCTGAGAGAGAGAGAGAGAGAGAGAGAGAGAGAGAGAGAGAGAGAGAGAGAGAGAGAGAGAGAGAGAGAGAGATATCAGTGCTTCACAAAATTTCCTTAATATGATATAAAAGATAGGAGCTTTGACAAAGTAATTTCTCCTTTGGTGTTTGAAGCTCTCTCTCTCTCTCTCCTCTCTCTCTCTCTCTCTCTCTCTCTCTCTCTCTCTCTCTCTCTCTCTCATTTTGCTTTCATTCAGTAAAAGCATTTAGAAAATATTACATCAACGTTCTATTGATAATTGTAAGCATTCGCACTGATGATTTAAGAATTTTACAACAATTTCTGCATGATAGTACATCGCTTGTAATTCCAATCAAGAGACTACAGTAGTCCTCCTTACTTTGAAAATACGCTTTAGCCCAGAACCATATTTTTCACCATTAAAGATATAAATCCCTTGGGGCTGAACCTTCAACTGAGTTTCAAACAAATTCCTGTGGGAAAATAAAATCTGATAGGCCCATTTCTTATTGCACGAACGTAGTGGAGAAAGAAATTTTGATGAAGCCATAACAAAACTTTCTCAATTTTTATAAATCCTCAAGAATATAATATCTATCATTATATGTAACAAGTACACCTGTAGTCACGTCCAGGTGGATATCTGTCCCTATATTGAAATGAAAACATCGAACTTTGAAACAATCAATTAAATCAAGGTTAGCAAAACTTGATAATGGGAAATAGGATAGACCTGCACGAGAGAGAGAGAGAGAGAGAGAGAGAGAGAGAGAGAGAGAGAGAGAGAGAGAGAGAGAGAGAGAGATTAATTGGTGGGAGTGGTTGATACTGCAAGTTATCAAACTAACGTAAAGTGAGACAATGGTTGTTTCTTAAAAGCAAAATGATTGTATATATTTGTGTCAAGAATTGTATGCATTTGTATTCAAACGAATGATATATTTATATTTATACAGTATGCATATACCAAATTATAACAATTAATTTTGTGTATCAGTAAAATAATGATTCTGTGAGAATGTTGAGTTGCTCACTGAATTATATTTTTGGTCAACTAACGAACAACTTTCCATCAAACCACCTGAAACCCTCGTTTCTTAATTACACTTTTGCAATGCAAATAATATGCATAAATTACAGTTTTCACTATAGTTTACACCATCATATTCACACCTTTTAAAATGGAAAAACTAATCTCTAATCAAATTTCTTATCAGATTAAATCAAAGTGTGAGATTAAAAAGTTCTGTCGTTTTTTAATAAAACATTGCGCAAATATTAAAATGATACGACCCTCTATTTTAACCAAGGAACAAAAATTCCATAAAAATGATCGACATTTGATTTGGATTCTAAAATCTAGGCCCTACGGCTACAGGCATGAGTACTTTCTCAATTCATTCTTATAGTAACGACTTCAATTATAGGTAATTACAGATTCCTTAACTGGAATTAAAACCACACAGCGACTTCAGTTATACACCATCTCATTAATTGAAAAGTTAAAGCCACATCTGGAAACAATCTCATTTAATAACCACTCACTGATTAATGGAATTACCAACACACGCTAAAAATGTCATTTTTGAGAAATGCTTTTTATAAAGTTTCTTCACCAATGAAAGACCCTAAAAGGAATTCGATGGTTTAACACATGGAAACCTACAGCACCTACAAGATATTCGAATCTCCAGTATTTTAAGTAATTAAAGATACCGCGGGAACATAATAAAATCAATAAAACCTTGTAACGTTTGTCCCTCCTTACCATAAAAGCCTCCACTATTTGCAGGATCACAAGTTAAAAGACGAGTCACGAGACATGGTTCCTTCTTCCTTCATTTCTGTCTGAGACAGAAATGAATCTTCTTCTTCTTCTTCCATTTTAGTAGGAGATCTGGCCCACTTCTTAGAGCCAATGTACTCCCCTGTAAATATGATACAAGATAAAATATTAGATCTGATCAATACAGTTGATAAATTTCAAGTGTTAGTCTGTTAGTAAACGTTAACTCCTTCACCGAATGTAATGAATGATATGTTCACTCACCCACATGAGGCTTAGTACCTTTAGTTCAAACAATATCCATGCTCCCCCCTTCCATTGATATTGTTTTTATAGTGCAAAATATATATATCACACTTTATTAAAACCATTTCCATTTAAATACATTTACATTTATTTATAGTCAAAACAACCTCCTGTGGTTTGTCTATGACAAAATCGTTGCATTAAATGTAGTCTCTTTACAAAAGAACATTTATGTGGGTTTAGAGACTAAATTTAATCCTAATTCCTCTGTTGAATAATTAATTTTACAGATGATTATAATGTGTTTAGTAAATTAGTTTTGGTTAGAAATGTTTTAAGAGCAGTTTTCACCCTTTCCTGTATATCATTTTCTTCGTGTTTTCTAATAGATTATTCATAGAGCAATTCAATTTGAGTCCTGCTAATTTTACTTCTAAATCCTTTCTTTGCAGATTATATTTCTTACAATTTATCATTACGTGTGAAATGTCCTCTACTACATTGCATGTGCTACACAAAGGTGTATTTGTCATCTTGAATTTATGTAAATATGCATTTACTCTAACATGTCCAATTCTCAAATTTCCCATTACGGTTTCTATTTTTCTATTTCTACAATAAGCTGTCTCCCAATCTTCTATAATAGGTTTAAATGTACCGAGCCACTTACTTGATTTTATAACATCCCACTCCATTTGCCAGGTTTCTATCATTTTTCTCTGTAATATTGTTTTCTTCTCTGTCATCGACAAGTGGTTGTTGATAGTACAGGGGTTATTTAACCCTTGTTTAGCGGTTGCATCTGCCAGCTCGTTTCCCAGGATTCCTTTGTGGCTTGGAATCCACTGCAGTTTTACAAAATTGTAATTGCTATTCATTTCGATTAGCATCTCCTGTATACTGTGCACTACTGTTTTGAATCTTTTTGTATAATTATTATTTATCATTGAAATGGCAGACAATGAATCTGTGAATATTACCGTCTCTTTGCTCCTGTAATTACCCCCTGTCCATTTCAGCGCTTCCCATATAGCAAATAATTCAGCACCCAGAATAGACGTTGCTGGGTTTAATCTAAAACTCCAATAAAAATCAAGGCTGGGAATAACATAGGCGGCTGCACATGACCATTCCTCACTATGTATTTCTTTTTTGGACCCATCCGTATATATGTCTAAATGGTTAAGATACTTTTCCTCTTTCATTCTACAGAACTCTTGAATAAATTTGTTATTAGGTTCCTCCTGGTCAATGTCATCCATTGGGTTAATACCAAGATACTTACCAATACATTGCCAGGGGGCTGCAACGGGAAAGGCCCTTTCTTCCCGTTGCATCCCTAACTTCACTTTCCACCTAATCATGATGTCTTGTACCCTTAATATAAATGGTTTTTTAAAATAACCCGAGTTCCATCCTCTACCGTCTAGTCTTTTATCGTTCAGAACTTCCTGGCTAGTTGGGTGATTCTTACTTAACTGTTTTAATTTTACATAATAAAGCAACATTTTGTACTGTATTTTTATTCTTACTGGTGTCACGTTACTTTCAACTTGTAGTGATACAATGGGAGATGTATTCTTGGCTCCAAGAGCTATTCGTAAAGCAATATTTTGTATTTTTTCCAATTTTTCTAAGTTACTTCTAGCTGCTGACGAATATACTTCAATTCCATATTCAATTTTGCTTAAAATGTAAGCCTTATAGAACATCAGCAAAGTTTTCCTATCTGCTTCCCAGGTGTAAGAGGAAACCGCCTTCAATAAATTCAGTCTCTGGTAGCATATTGCTCTTACCTGGTTGATGTGATGTGTCCAAGTGAGGCCTGGACTGTCCCATACCAATCCTAGATACTTGTATTTACATACCCATTCAATTATATTGTTGTCAATTTTGATTTTAGGTAAGATATCTATTTTTTTGTTTGTGAAATACATTATCTTCGTCTTTCCTGTATTTATCCTTAGCCCCCATTTCTGGGTCCATTCGTAAAACCTTTCAATCGCATCCTGAACTTCCAGACAAGCCATCTCAATTGTATCTGCAGTTACAAAGAAGCAAGTATCATCTGCAAATTCTGAACTTTTGACTGGTTCTACGTTTGGTATGTCACTCATCATGATATTGAATAATGTAGGACTTAAGATTGAGCCTTGGGGAACCCCTGATCTAATTTTTCTAGGGTTGGAATATTTATTTTCTACATTTACTACATATTCCCTATCTTTCAAAAAGCACTCATGCCATGCTAACAGTCTCCCTGTGACCTTTCTTGCGAGTTTATACATCAAAGCTGTATGGTTTATTGTATCATAGGCACTCTGTAGATCAAAGAAAACCACTACTGTTACCTTACGATTTATAAATGAAACTCTTACCTCATGCTCCAGTCTAACTAACTGGTCTGTTGTACTCCTAGTTTTTCTGAATCCACTCTGGTTTCTTCCCAATTGATCGTTATTTTCTAACACCCAGTATAGGCGTTTATGGACCATTCTCTCCATTAGTTTGCCGAAGCAAGATAACAATGCGATTGGTCTGTATGAATCTGGTAGTTCCTCCGGTTTTCCAGGTTTTAGTACCGGCCAGATCATACTCTGTTTCCACATCTTAGGATAACTTATAAATCTCCAGCTTTTACTAATAAAACCCAATACTTGATGACGTTTCCCCTTTGACATATTCTTGATGAATTTGTTATGAATTTTGTCTAACCCTGTTGCACTTTCATTTGGCAACTCTTTGATGCACTCTTCTAGCTCGGCCATTGAGAATAATTTGTTGTAATCCTGAAATTCCTTATTGTGTTTTGCTATTTCAACCCATTCAATCATTTCCCTCTCTGACTCTAATTCAATTGCCACACACAAATTTTTCCCAAAGGCTTCTGCCAGCAATTCTGCCTTTTCTATCGGATCGAAAATCGGTTTGTTTTCCCCATTAGTTAGTGGATGGTTATCTCTAACTGGAATTCCCTTAATCCTATTAATAGTGTTCCAAACTTCTTTCTGAGGTGTATTCATATTCATTTTACCTGTGTAATTACCCCAAGAAACCCTTTTTGTAACTTTATTACATTTCTTTGCTACTGCTTCTTTTTTGCGGAAGTCGATTTTATTACAAGTGGTTGGGTGTTTGGTGAACAGCTTTCTTGCTCGTCGCCTCTCTGCTACTGCCTTACTGCATTTCTTGTTCCACCATGGCTTGTTATATTTAATACTTACCTTCTCATTACACCCCCCCATTCTTTGACCTACCCTGTCTTTCCTTAGAACTCTATAGTTTATAAACTTTACCTGTTGATTTTCTTTCAAAAATGTTTCACATACACAGCAAACATGAGGTTTGACACTGTACAACATCAGTTTTAACTCCGACAGATTGTTACACACACCCCTCGCATTCCATTGAATTATAGATAATTTTGACATATTAATATCCATTTTTACTTGCTTTTGGTTTTTCCCTTACACTTAAATCCTTCCTAAGATTTTCAAATTCACCATCGTCAACAGTTACACCAAACGTTACTAGCATTTCCCTTCTAACATTTTCATCCATTAATATTGAATCACTATCAGAAGTTTCCTTATTGGCTAAAATTCTTTGTACAACACAAATGAATCTGCATAGTTTTATTATTATTTCCGAGTCCATTTTGTTTTCAGTTTTAGAACTTTCTTTGTGTTCAGTTCCCTTCCCTTCAGTTTGACAGCTTTTATCATTCGTTTTTATTTTTTGCCTTTTCACAATTTCAGCATAATTTCTCTTGAAAGTTTCGTCTCTTATTTGTTTAGTACTAAGATTTGAACCATTCGTCCCTGTTTCTGTTGTTTTATTACTTACCTGGTCATATTTTTCATGGCCCCTCACATTTTCCCTCTTCCACTGATTATACTTGACTTTAGCTTGGTCGTAAGGTACATTTTCCAATGTTTTAACTATCTGTATTCTTTGGGCTTCTCTAGCTACTTCACAACCCCTATAACTAGCGACGTGCTTCTCCGAGCAATTTGTGCACTTTAATTGGTCCTTGTTTAGGTCTTTACTGCACTCTTTGTCCATATGGTCTCCCCCGCATTTTACACATTTATTTATTTTTGATTTACAGTCGTCTTGATGGTGACCAAACCTCTGACATTTGAAACACTGAATGACTTTTGGTATAAACGGCCTAACTTCCAGTATTCTGTTTCCAAATTTAATTTTCTCTGGCATCTCATTTCCCTCAAATGTAATCTTTACACATTTAGCTTTTACTCCATCCTCTCTCTTACCTTTCCACATCCTTTCTATTTTGCTAACCTTAATATCCTGATCTTCCAAATATTCCTTAATTTCCTCCTCTTCTATTTCCTCATAAATTGGTCCTAGTACCCCTACTTTCCTAGTATCTCCTATTGGTTGTCGACATTTTACCTGATATGTGTCTTCTTGAGAACCAAAAGTTGTTAGAGTCAATAAATCATTTATGTCTTCCTTTTCATTAAAAACTGCTACTAGATGGTATTTAGTTTCATTGGTTTTATAGTCCACCACGTTTTTCTGTGCAAACGGCGACTGCCTTAAATATCTCTCCACCTTAATAGGGTTCCGAAGTAGTCTCACTGATTTTCCTTCTGTATCTAAAAATTGCATGATTATTACCTTACCTTCTACTTTATGTTCTAACCTATTATTTTTCCTATCTTGATCTAACTGATTTGTTACATGTTTTCCTGTGCTACTTTTTGCTGTTAATTTTATAAGAGGAACATCCCTTGTAGTTGTCAACCTTTTTATTTTGCCCACTCGACCAACTCTACTACCAATATGGTATTCAATTTCTCCCTCCGAACTATCACTTTTCTCTTGTTCCCTTTGCCTTCTTCTAGAATTTCTACTTTCTATTTTAGTCCAGTCGTAATCCATTTCTCTGTTACACTCAATATCCGAGGCCATAGTCAAAGAGTCGTTATCCTGGTCGGTCAAATCCATCCTGGGTCGCCTTAACCTAGGCAGACCTAGGGTAAGGTTGCTAACCTATCTATTAACTCTTATATTATTTGAAAATAATAGAATGGTCTTACTTTCTTCTTGTGGTCTGCAGAAGACGGCCTTGTCAGAGGTCCTAGAGCCTGTTCCAGGAATATAACGAAAACACCAAGAATTCAGAACACTTTACTCATGGAACACCTCATACATACGTCCGCACTAGACGGCTGCCCGACCTTCAATCCGAAATGAATCTTCTTCTACAGTTTACACAGTCAGGAACATCCCTAGACATTCCCTAAAATTTCCCCTGACCAGAAGTAATTTCTCCAGGCATTTTTCAACACAATTAAATTTACAGCCCATTAAATGCTGTACAGTGTACTCCTGTACCTTCTGTAATTATAATCTATTCTGTTTTATTTCTAATTGTTCCAATTGTGAAACAGCATACAATATATTTTGTTTTTATTAATGATTAATTTGTGCTCTGAAAAACATATTAATAAAGTTCTAATTGTCATGAACGGTATACCATAGGAAAACAGTAAAACGCAATTAAGTCATTCACTTTCATTATGTCTGCGTTCTATAGCCTTTTCGTCAGCTAAGGTTATAGTATTTTACTCAGGATACATTTAAAAATTCTTACGATAGATTAATTGAATTATAATAGGATTTCAGAAGATATTTGTACGAATATAATTTAATATTTGATGGATATAAAAGAGTGAAATATATAAGTAAGTTACCCATAGATCAACGGCCTAAGGGAAAAAGAAAACAGCACAAAATTTAAATTAAAGAAAACTTGATTGAAGGGTAACTATAATATATTTAACAACCATGAAAACTTTTCTTTTTTTTTTTCTTTTCGTTATAAAGTCATCTTCCAAAACTTATATAATTGTATGATATAAGATTGGTAAGATTTACTTGAAATAAAAAGAAATATCACCATAAACTGAAATTAGATAGTAGCCTATAATACAACTTAGGATTTATAGTTTGGCTATAGACTCCACATGTATGAAATAGCTATTTGTATTTCCAATTAAAGTCGGATTTAAGATATCATTGTTTTGATATAGGCCTACTCTGCTATCATACGTTTTATCCCATTGACTTGCAAGTATTATGTTTGTGTAACTCTGTTTCACTCAATAAATCCCGTCCGGAATTCTCCGGGTTGGGTCCCGCATTTGATATCGCCATTCTCTCCAGAGACCCCTATCCAATGCCATCTGTGCCAGCTGCTGAAATGTCTTGCCTCTATTTGCTTTCTTGGAGGTTTTCACCCATAAATCTCTTGGTCGTCCTCTCGGTCTATTTGCGGCCACTCGACCATGAAGCACTATCTTTGGCCATCTGTCCTGTTCCATCCTCTTTACATGCCCAAACCATCTCCTCTGAATATCTTCCACTCTAATCAGAATTGTGTCCTCAACATCAGCCATTTCTCTCACTCTCTCGTTCGTAATTCTGTCCTCCCATCTTACACCACAGATTCTTCTCAGGCATTTCATTTCAAAGGCTAATAACTTTTTTCCTTCTCTCTTCTTCAGTATCCATCATTCAGCACCGTATATCACAGTGGGGATTACTATTGCTCTCAATAGTCTAATTTTCAACTTAATGGATATATTTCTATCTTTCCAGATTCTTCTTAGCCTTCCAAATGCTTTCTGACCACTTGAGATTCGGTCTTGAATTGCTCTTTCCATCTGCTGTGAAAAACACTCCCAAATATTCAAACTCATTCACTTGTTCCACTTCTTCCTCTGATAGCTGTATTTCTAAGGCCTCTCTCTGGCGTCCAATTTTCATACTTTTGGTTTTCGCTCTATTTATCACTAATTCATACCTACTGCACTGCTCCTCCACCATTCTCAACACTCTCTGAAGTTTCTCCTTAGTTTCTGCTAAAAGCACTATGTCATCTGCATACCTCATGTTAGATATTTTTGTCCCTCCTATATCTATGCCACCCTCATAATCTCCAAGTGCCATTCTCATTACCCATTCCAAGTATAGGTTGAAGAGGTGTGGTGATAGTGGGCAACCCTGTATAACCCCACCAGTGGTTATGAACTCTTCTGTCAAACAATTTCCTTTTCTTACTCTAGCCGATGTCCTTTCATACAATCACCTGATGGTTTCCAGTATTTTTGGTTCTAATCCCCATTCCTTCAAAATCCTAATCACTCCTTCCCTCCATATGGAGTCAAACGCTTGCCTGAAGTCAATAAATACACAATACAGATCTTTTTCCTTCTCCCAGAATTTTTCTATGATTTGTGAAAAGGTGAATACATGATCGATTGTTCCTCTACCCGCCCTAAATCCTGCTTGACCCTCATCAATTATTTCCTCCTCTTGCCTTGCTATTCTACTTTGTATGATTTTTGCTAAAACTTTATAAGCATGTGGTAATAGACTGTTAGGCCTATAATTTTTGCATAAGGTGGTGTCCCCTTTCTTGTGGGTTGGAATTATAATGTTTTTAATCCAATCATTTGGAGCTGCTTGTCCATCTACTATATCCCTGCATAAATCACACAACCATCTTTCTACCATTTCACCGCCAGCCTCAAGCAATTCCTTTGGTAGTCCATCTATTCCTGGTGCTTTCCCACTTGACATAGCTCTTAAAGCTTTTTCCACTTCTTCTATCAGGAGATCTGGCGTGTCCTGTATGTTCCATAGCTCTCCTCTTAGTTCTGGATAATCTTCTCCAGTTACCCATCTCCCACTTCCTTTTAGTTGTTCCTCGTAGTGCGTTTTCCAGATCTTCTCAACATCAGCCGTTGCTGATACCTTGTTACCATCTGCATCTCTTAGAGCGATTCCAACCGCTGGTTAATCTGTCTAATGCAGTGAATAGCTCTCTTGAATGGCCGTTTCTGAAACCTTCCTCACATGATTTACTCAGGTCTTCTATCCATTTTATTTTTGCTCTTTTGCATTTATTGTCCACTGCTCTGCACTTTTGTCTATAACTTGCTTTGTTTTCGTGGGATGGGTCTTCATTCTTTGTCTTTTTTGCTTCTCTCCTCTCTTGGCATTCATCCAATACTTCCTCTGTGACCCACTGTTGCTTTGCTCTCCTTCTCCTTCCAAAAATACTGTCGGCTTCCTCTTTAATTATGTCTCGTCCCCGAAACCACTTTTCCTCTGTTGTCTCGAATCCTATTAGTGGTTCAAAACGTCCTCCCACTCTTACTTTGAAGGCAGTTTTTACTTCCTCGTTCCTCAGTTTATCCAGTTTAACTCTGTTTACAAATATTTATTTATCTTTCAAATGAAGGGAGATGTTATTTAATTGCCCTTCTAATAGTTTTAACGAGTTATAGAAACAGTTGAACAATGTAACTATATCTTTTTTAAATGGGAGAGTTTTTAAATGAAGGCATTAAGTAAAGTTTGGTTGAAGGCATCCTGTGTATTTTACTTAAACACCAATTGGAATTGGGAATGCATAACATTTTACATTAAAAGCAGTTGCTTAATTTCATTTTAAAATTAGTTTAAAGATCAAAAAGTTATCCACATACTTATTCAGGTAGAACGTTTTGGTGTAGGTCTACTGTATACTTCTGAAAATAGACTGCTATTAGAGTATTATTATTACAAGCTTATAAGCTACAGCCCTAGTTAGAAAGGCAATACACTATAAGTCCAAGGGCTCCAACAGGGAAATAGCCCAGTGAGGAAAAGAAATAAGGGAACAAATAGAATAATGTGCCCAAGTGTACCCTCAAACAATACAGTGGAAGAAGACCATGGTACGGAGGCTATGTAATTACCTAAGACCAGAGAACAATGGTTTAATTTTAGAATGCTCTTCTCCTAGAACAACTGCTTGACAAAGATGATGCCAAGATAACAAATGTCAGTCAAATATAGATTGACGTATTGCTATAATTGTGAATATAGCATTTGATAATGATAGCTGGCAAACACAAGATGAACCTCAAACTTTATTAGAATAGTTCATTTCAATTTTGGACATTAAGAATTGTGCCACATCAGCAGGAGTATTTCCTCCTCCGGAGTTCATTCCCTGGTTATAATAGTTATTCCTCCAAGGTTTCCTACCTTCTATGTTTATGTAGGCCTATAGTAACCTAATGGCAGAAGAGGTTACAAAGTTCTCTTGCCTGAGTATGCACTCGGCCAAACTATTATCTTTCTCTTCTAGTTTTTTTCTAGTTTTTATAGTTTATATATGAAAGATCTATTTTAATGTTGTTACTGTTCTTAAAATATTTTACATTAATTGTTAGTTACTTCTCTTGTAGTTTATCTATTTTCTTGTTTCCTTTCCTCACTGAGCTATTTTTCCCTGTTGGAGCCCTTCAGCTTATAGAATCCTGCTTTTCCAACTAAGGTTGTAACATAGCTAATAATAATGATATTAAAAGGTGGACTTAACTCTAAGAAGCAGTAATAATGATGAAGACAAGGTTGAATATGATAGATTTAATAATAAAAAAAATGGACATCCAGATACGTAGGGTACGGACATGCACCAGGTACCATGTAAATCATATTGCCAACTCTCTCAACTTTGGTATTTTGTTGACATTCAAAATGAATTCCAAGAACAAACGACATCCATTGTCATGAACAGGTGAACTACTGGACATCAAACATCACCCCTCCAAAAGACTTAGAATTCCAAACTCCTACTGTATATCAGAAGGCCTACACATTTTTAAATACCTGTATGATTAAAAATGTTAATGATTTAGGATGGTTGATGGCTGTACTTTCCATTGAACAAGAAACCACCATCTGTTGATGAAACTACCTACCGTCATACCTAAAGCTTGTGTGAATCACGGCAGAAAATTTTGCAGGCGCCAGCATTGAACGATGGTCTGAAGGCTACTGTTCTTTAAAGGTCGCACATGAATGGAAGAAGCAAGGGACAGTGACAATGCCCTAGAGACTGACCTTATATACATATGATAAGTACCCAAGCTCCCTCTCCACCCCAAGCGAGGACATTGGAGGGTCAGACAATGGCTGCTGATAACAGAGCAGGTAGACTTACAGTATAGACTCCTCTCAAACTATCTATCCTTAGCTCACAAGGGTGGCAAAGTTGTAGACACTACAAAAAAACTATCAGGGTTAAGCGCGTCTCAAACCCCAGTCCAGCAGATTACCAGGCAGGGTTGTTTTTAATAGGTATAATAGAAGAAAATACCCAATGACGTGGAAAACTGCTATGCTTTACTTTACGCAGGAAGATGTAGTTTAAATTAAATAGCCATACTAACAAATGCAAGCCGTGACTTACACTATGGGAGGATGGCACTGTAACACCAGAACCTTTTGTGGTATCTTTTGCAACCTGCTCCAGGATTCATTTGCATAAGAATTATTGCCTATCTATAGGTAGAAGGTTGGCCAAGGCACCAGCCACCCATTAAGAAACTACCGTTAAAGAGCTATTGGGCACTTTAACTGGCCAGAAAGCACTATATTGGATCCCTTTCTAGTTACGGCTCAGTTTTCCTTTACCTAAACATGCACTGAATAATCTGGTCTGTCCTTTAAACATTCTCCTCTTTCCTTAATGCACATGACAATACAAAGAAAACCAAAAATGCTTCTTCCCTTTAGTTGATAGTAGGTTGGCCAGGGTACCAGCTAGCCATTGAGAAACTACTGTTGGAGTGTTATTGGGGCCATTGATTGGCCAGATAGTGTTACATTGGATCCCTTTCTGCATACAACTCAATTTTCTTTTCCCTACACATACACCAAATAATCTGGCCTATTTCTTGAACATTCTCCTCTCTCCTTATACACCTAGCATCACTGAAATTACCAAACAATTCTTCTTCACTTAAGGGATTAACTATAGCACTGTAATTGTCCAGTGGCCACTCTCTCGTGGTAAGAGTAGATGAAACTCTTTAGCTATGGTAAGCAGCTCTTCAGGAGAAGAATATACTAAAACTAAACTGCTGTATTGTTTTCTAGTCTTGGGTAGTGCTATAGCCTCTGTACCATGGTCTTCCACTGTATTGGGTTAGAGTTCTCTGGTTTGAGGGTACACCCAGCCACACTATTCTAGGTTTCCTTATATCCTTTCCTCACTGGGATATTTTCCTTGTTGGAGCCCTTGGACCTACACCACTTTCACACAAAACATTCTGGATGTAAAATTAGAAGGGATTAAAAAGACCAAATAAATAAAAAAAATCAACTAAAGCTTGTGATGAAACTCAATACTCTGTATAAATTTTTTCAAGTTCAGAGTACAGTGTTATAATTTTCCCCAATATATGTCTTAAATGTCTGCTGACTTATCCCAAACACAGATGTTTTGAAAATCATTCCAACCGAGTTGTGCATTATACATGTATATTCCAAAGAGCCGTAGTTCTTTTCGGGCACATCCAATTGTGGACCAAAAGAATTTTCATTTCTTGAATACTTTGCTATAAGCAGAAAGTTCCAAACTCTCTTTAACAAAAATGCCCCAAAAGGAAGAGGCCATCATTATTTCAAGACAAAACACTAATTGAGACTGAATCAGACAGGACTTTTTGAAACAACTACAATTGCCAGCCTTGAAAAAGTTCAACAGAACCAATCATTAAAGAAAACTCTCTCAAAGTTCCTTGAAGACCACTCTATAGTCTCCATGAAGAAAACTTCTTACTCGTAGATTAAACCATTTTCACAAAGATTTGAGAAACTGCTAAATCCGAAAAAAAAAAATTTAACTGATAAATTCTGTCCTGTAACAAACTTGAGTTATTTCCATGAACCTAAGCGAAGTGGAGCATGAGAATAAGCATCAGACAGGTTAACTGAAAATATCCCATCCCTCCCTTTGATTGCATCTCAGGACACAAGAGTACAAAGATATGAAATGGGTAACATTATTCGAGAACAATTTTGGCTCTGAAACCCAGTAACAGTGGAATTATAATACCCTTATATTGAAGACCATGCGGACTGAGGCCACCTACAACTCACCTGCTCTTTAAGCCGATGCTAAGACCAAGATAAAGTGTTTCAATGTCTGAAAGGAGATCCTTTCTATAGGTTCAAATTAAGGGGAGAATATTTTTTTACTAGAAATGCATGAAGAGCGACTATGCCGCAGTTCTGATAGGCACCGCTGATATCTTGCGTCACCTTGGTGGGCGTTGAGGTAGCGGCAGTATGGGAGTCAGCATATGAAGCTACATTTGCGGTGGAAAACAGGGAAGGGTGGGCTGTAGCACCTTCAGACTACCAACCAATTTCAGCTAAGCCCCTTTGTCTTTGTCTAAACATTTCCTCAATACCTGGAAATTACTTCAGCAATATTGCTTCAAAACTTACCTCTAACCCCATGAGAATAAAAACAAATTAGATGTGGAAACTTCAGCCTTGTTTTTTTAATTAGATTATCAGAATAAAACTAAATTCTTATGGGAAAGTTTAAGAAACACTTTCCTGGAATTCCTCTCTGAATGTAAGGAAAACACTCGAACCAAAAGTACATCTGATTTATTCAGTTCACTAAACCAAAACTCATTTTCAAAACTTCTGGGGAGGGTAGCCCACATTAAGAGTAGGCTTGGTTGCAAGCAACATCATTAGTTCTGTCATCAGTTGATGTGAACAAGCAAGGATAATCGTGAACATAAGATCCTTGATATCCTACAATCAGTAAAAGAAAGATACAGTACAATTCTTTAGTTTTATTCAAGTTCTATCAAAAGACATTTCAAAGGATATCTATTCCTTTTAGAGTGATTTAGATCAACTGACTTGACCAAACACAAAGATGCTCTGAATGGCAAACTAGCAAAACCTGTACCAAATATAGAATATTTATAGAAAAGCCCTCATGCTCTGCATGCGGGCAGTCAGACCAAATTAATAAAGGATTACAGTAATACAAATACATAAAAACCTTAATAAAACTCGATAAAGAACAATCTGGTGCATCACACCAAATGTATAGATATTTATCGAACATAAGAACACCACGTCACAAAAATTGTAAGATAAGAAAGTCAGTTACATCTAGATATAAATTGGGAAATATTTTCTTTAATTCATCTATAACTGCCACAATACTGTATAATGATTCGGTACGGGACTTTCATTCTATTTGATTTGGTCCTGACCCTTTGGCATAGTCAAAAAAGAAAAAAAAATTCCACTGTACTTTTTTATTTCATCTTCAACCCGTCAAAGAGCAAAATTAAGTCTTTTAAACATTTGTTCTACCCTGCATTAGAGTACAAAATATCAAATGACCAACAAAACAATCATGAGCTTTGGCTGGACTGCATTTCCTGTATTTGTGACAAATGTTAATAAAACAAAAATAAGCCATCTGGAGACCACGTTAATTTTTTTGGGGGGGGGGGCTCGAGCCATGTCGTCCTGATGGAAGTTCCCTCCGGCAGCTGCCTACTGTATAATATTTCTACGACTGATATTATAAGAAAATTACCGTCATGTATCACAGGGTTCTAACCCTCGGAATGATTATCCGAAGATATCGTGTATAATCAGGGACATATCCTAAGATAACTATAGATATCTGCACCCCAAATTGGAGACCGTTAATTTTCTTTAAGCTCGACACACAGTTAGAGATGACTGTGCTAACCCACACTGTAGTTATTGCCCTAACCTGCCTATTAGTCTCTATACCATATTAGATACATAAGACCATTTAACGTTAAAAAAACTAGAAATTGTTCAGCTTTTGGGTTAATATCTATAAAAGCAAGCTAGCATTAAGAAAAACAAATATGAACATCAGGGGAAGTTCATAATAATGAGAGAAGCAAATGTGAACATCAAGGAAAGTTCATAGAAATGAGAGAAGCAAATGTGAACATCAGGGGAAGTTCATAGAAATGAGAGAAGCAAATATGATCATCAGGGGAAGTTCATAGAAATAATACAAAATTGATATGAAATTGGCAAGTAGGTGCAGCGCACAATGAATAAAATTTCTATTCACTTAAAACAAAATTTATAAATATAAGCCATCACATTAGATTAAATGCAGGATATCATTTAAATTAAATGTTTAATAAGTTTATTGAATACCTTTTTAGGAACAATTTGTCTTACAAAACACTTTGGTAGGTCTACCTCAAAAACATATTTCACGATAGTATAAAAAAAAAAATTCTACTTCACTGATTTGAATGTAAAATTTATTCAATAAATGGGGGAAATCTCTTTAATGATGAATTTGTAAATAGCTTAGGTGTAGCTTAAACTTGTCAACATTCTTGACGATTCTTTTTACGATTATTCAAAAGCAGTTCTTTACACATTTCCCCCCACTTCGCTCTTCAATTTTGCCAAATGTACGTTTACCAGCTGCCAAATGTATAAATCTTGCTGTACGTTTACCAGCTACCAAATGTATAAATCTTGCTGTACGTTTACCAGCTGCCAAATGTATAAATCTTGCTGTACGTTTAACAGCTGCCAAATGTATAAATCTTGCTGTACGTTTACCAGCTGCCAAATGTATAAATCTCTTGCTGTACGTTTACCAGCTGCCAAATGTATAAATCTTGCTGTACGTTTACCAGCTGCCAAATGTATAAATCTTGCTAACACTGAGGATCTTGTCAACTTGATGAATAATTTTCTTGGTTATTTCAAAAGGGAAATAAAATCAGGAATGTGGTAATGGTTTCCTCACCCAGACTTCTTCTACCTGAAATAGAAATTTCAACATTAGTCCTGTAGTAAAAATAATCAATGAAAGCTTTCATTGTAGAAATGACTGAAGAATAATCTCACATAGTAATTTGAAGGTTTAATTTTTTCATGTAAAATTAGTTTATAATTCAAATATTTGAATTTCTTTAATTAATAATAACTGATATCAGATAAATCCCAAATCATTCATTAAAATCAAATCACAAACTTGCCTTGCAATTTAACCAACCAAATATTTTCTTATGGTTTCAAGCAAAGTTCTTAAAATATGCTATCACTTTGACAATACCATCTGTTCCTATACCTGTATTGCAAAATCCAAATGCTCTATAAACAAGAGCACTCAAAATTGATTGATTGAAACCTAGTAAACAAATCTATAAAAAGTTCTGGATTGTACTGCAATGGCAGCTACAATCCTAGTAAGATAAGCAGGATGCGATAAGCCCACGGGCTCCAACAGGAAAATATAGCCCAGTGAGGAAAGGAAACACGGAAATCAATAAACTACGAGAACTAATGAACAATTAAATAAAACATTTTACGAACAATAACATCAAAATAAATCTTTCATATATAAAGTATAAAAACTTATAAAAAATCAATAGGAAGGGAAATGATAGAATAGTGTGCCCGAGTGTACCCTCAAGCTATAGATCATTTATTTCAAAAGACAGCTACAGATTATCTTCAAAGAGGCAAGGTGAAGAAAAGCTTTAATCGCAATCACCAGTACAGAATTAATTAATATGGTAAAAATGAAGATGTTAGCTGACAGAAATAAAATCGTGGTAGTTTCAAGATGATTAATACTCTCAATTTCATACTACTATGCAAATAAAGTCATACCTTGTTAACCTGCAAATGATAAGCACACTAACTTTTTACAAGACTAAGAATAAATTGATACTTCAAAATACTAATAGCAATACTGTACATCATACAATGTAAGATTCCCTATCAAGTCACCTCTGTCGAACTCAAGACGTGATATTGTAACAGTGTTGACTAACATCAAGAAATTTGTCCACTACAGACATACATTACGGTATAGGCAAAGTTTGAATTCAGATTGATTAAGGGTCCTTGGATACCATGCAAAACTAAGTAACTTATGAAGCAATTTAAGTACTGTAATTCCAACTGAATAAACAGATTAGGGTGGAAATCAGGCTGTTTCATTTAAAGCCAATGTCATAGTCCTTAATAACTGCCATGGAATTATCAGTTGCTAGACTGACGTGAAAGACTAGCGAGGAATAGTGATATGAAAAGGATAGATGAATGAAATTGAAGACAAAAGGCAGCATTTATGCATGAAAATTGAGAAAAATAATAGCCTCCTTTGCATTGTCATTTGAGTAATTTCACTGCCAGTTCTGATAAGAATTGTGTGATATTAATATTACTAGCTAAGCTACAACCCTAATTGCAAAAGAAAGATGCTACCGAGGGCTCCAAATGGGAAAATAACCTAGTGAGGAAAGGAAATAAGCTATACAGTAGAAAATAGTAAAAAAAATAAATTCTTAAAATCAGTAACAATGTTAAAATAATCTACTGTATCATATATAAATAATGAAGAGAAAATGCCAATGGCCAATTCAGAACTAAGCACTCGGGGAATAACCAACTCGCTACATTTTGTATAAACATTCTTGGCAGCATAAACTATCAAGCATAAAATTATTGATGTTTAGGTTAATATACAAAAACTAGCAACAAGGAGCAATTAAACAATTTTGACATCCATGATGATCCAGAATTAGGAATTATATTGAGAAGGTGACATTATTGAAAACGAAAATAAAAAGATATGTCAAAATCAAATATTTTTGCAAATTTATTCTTAAAGGAAAATCTTATCAAAGAACTGAGGTACTTGTACTCTCCTTCCTCTCATTATTATTATTGTTATTATTACTTGCTAAGCTACAACCCTAGTTGGAAAAGCAGGATGCTATAAACCCAGGGGATCCAACAGGGAAAATAGCCCAGTGAGGAAAGGAAACAAGGAAAAATAGCATAAAAACAGTAAAAAGATTAAAATAAATATGATATTTTGATTATAAAATAAATTTTTGAATATACTTACCCGGTGAATATAGAGCTGCAACTCTGTTGCTCGACAGACAACTCTACGGAAAAACTCGCCAGCGATCGCTACACAGGTTGCGGGTGTGCCCAACAGCGCCATCTGTCGACCAGATACCCAGCTCTCATGTAAACAAAGACTCAATTTTCTCCTCGTCCCACTGCGTCTCTATTGGGGAGGAAGGGAGGGTCCTTTAATTTATATTCACCGGGTAAGTATCTTCAAAAATTTATTTTATAATCAAAATATCATTTTTAAATATTTAACTTAGCCGGTGAATATATAGCTGATTCACACCCAGGATGGTGGGTAGAGACCAGTAATATATGTTTACACTTTTATGAGCTAAGAGTTTTTTATTTCATTTTAGAAGTTATCAAAATAACAAAAACAAAATAAATAGGTACCTGGTAAGGAAGTCGACTTGAACAATTACTCTGCCTTTTAAGTACGTCTTCCTTACGGAGCCTCGCGATCCTCTTAGGATGCTGATCGACCCCTAGGAGTTGAAGTATCAAGGGTTGCAACCCATACAACAGGACCTCATCAAACCCCTAATCTAGGCGCTCTCAAGAAATGACTTTGACCACCCGCCAAATCAACCAGGATGCGAAAGGCTTCTTAGCCTTCCGGACAACCCAAAAAACAACAATAAAAACATTTCAAGAGAAAGATTAAAAAGGGTATGGAATTAGGGAATTGTAGTGGTTGAGCCCTCACCCACTACTGCACTCGCTGCTACGAATGGTCCCAGTGTGTAGCAGTCCTCGTAAAGAGACTGGACATCCTTTAGATAAAAAGACGCAAACACTGACTTGCTTCTCCAATAGGTTGCGTCCATTATACTTCGCAGAGATCTATTTTGCTTAAAGGCCACGGAAGTTGCGACAGCTCTAACTTCGTGTGTCCTCACCTTAAGCAATGCTTGGTCTTCCTCACTCAGATGTGAATGAGCTTCTCGTATTAACAGTCTGATAAAGTAGGATAAAGCATTCTTTGACATAGGCAAAGATGGTTTCTTAACTGAACACCATAAAGCTTCAGATTGGCCTCGTAAAGGTTTAGTGCGCTTTAAATAGAACTTAAGAGCTCTCACAGGGCATAAGACTCTTTCTAGTTCATTGCCTACAATCTTCGATAAGCTGGGAATATCGAACGATTTAGGCCAAGGTCGAGAAGGCAGCTCATTTTTGGCTAGAAAACCAAGTTGTAGCGAACATGTGGCTTTTTCTGACGAAAATCCGATGTTCTTGCTGAAGGCATGAATCTCACTGACTCTTTTAGCTGAGGCTAAGCATACCAGGAAAAGTGTCTTTAAAGTGAGATCTTTCAGGGAGGCTGATTGTAGCGGCTCAAACCTGTCTGACATAAGGAATCTTAGTACCACGTCTAAATTCCAACCAGGTGTAACCAAACGACGCTCCTTAGTGGTCTCAAAAGACTTAAGGAGGTCCTGAAGATCTTTATTGTTGGAAAGATCTAAGCCTCTATGCCGGAAGACCGATGCCAACATGCTTCTGTAGCCCTTGATAGTGGGAGCTGAAAGGGATCGTCCTTTTCTCAGGTATAAGAGAAAGTCAGCTATTTGAGCTACAGAGGTACTGGTCGAGGATACAGAGACTGACTTGCACCAGTCTCGGAAGACTTCCCACTTCGATTGGTAGACTCTAAGGGTGGATGCTCTCCTTGCTCTAGCAATCGCACTGGCTGCCTCCTTCGAAAAGCCTCTAGCTCTCGAGAGTCTTTCGATAGTCTGAAGGCAGTCAGACGAAGAGCGAGGAGGCTTTGGTGTACCTTCTTTACGTGTGGCTGACGTAGGTCCACCCTTAGAGGAAGACTTCTGGGAACGTCTACTAGCCATCGAAGTACCTCGGTGAACCATTCTCTCGCGGGCCAGAGGGGAGCAACTAGCGTCAACCTTGTCCCTTCGTGAGAGGCGAACTTCTGCAGTACCTTGTTGACAATCTTGAACGGTGGGAATGCGTAGAGATCTAGATGTGACCAATCTAGGAGGAAAGCATCTATATGTATTGCTGCTGGGTCCGGGACTGGTGAGCAATAGATTGGGAGCCTCTTGGTCAGCGAGGTTGCAAAGAGATCTATGGTTGGTTGGCCCCAAGTGGCCCAAAGTCTCTTGCATACATCCTTGTGGAGGGTCCATTCTGTTGGAATTACTTGCCCTTTCCGACTGAGACAATCTGCCATGACATTCAAGTTGCCTTGGATGAACCTCATTACTAGTGATATGTCTTGACCTTTTGACCAGATGAGCAGGTCCCTTGCGATCTCGTACAACGTCAGTGAGTGGGTCCCTCCTTGCTTGGAGATGTACGCCAAGGCAGTGGTGTTGTCCGAGTTCACTTCCACCACTTTGCCTCGAAGGAGAGACCTGAAGCTTTTCAAGGCCAGATGTACTGCCAACAGCTCCTTGCAGTTGATATGCATGATCCTCTGACTCGAGTTCCACAGTCCTGAACATTCCCGACCGTCTAATGTCGCGCCCCAGCCCACGTCCGATGCGTCCGAGAAGAGAACGTGGTTGGGAGTCTGAACAGCCAGGGGAAGACCCTCTCTTAGGTTGATACTGTCCTTCCACCAAGTCAGACAAGACTTCATCTTTTCGGAAATGGGGATCGAGACCGCTTCTAGCGTCTTGTCCTTTTTCCAGTGAAAAGCTAGATGGTATTGAAGCGGACGGAGGTGTAGTCTTCCTAATGACACAAATTGTTCCAGGGATGATAGCGTCCCTACCAGACTCATCCACAGCCTAACTGAGCAGCGTTCCTTCTTCAGCATGTTCTGGATGCATAACAGGGCTTGACTTATTCTGGGAGCCGACGGAAAAGCCCGAAAAGCTAGACTGTGAATCTCCATCCCTAAATACACAATAGTTTGGGATGGGACCAGTTGCGACTTTTCTATATTGACAAGGAGACCCAATTCCTTGGTCAGATCTAGAGTCCACTTTAGATCCTTCAGACAGCGACGACTGGAAGAGGCTCTGAGAAGCCAGTCGTCCAAATAAAGGGAGGCTCGGATGTCCGATAAATGGAGGAATTTGGCTACATTCCTCATCAGCCTCGTAAACACGAGAGGAGCTGTGCTTAGGCCAAAGCACAGGGCCCGAAACTGGTAGACCACCTTTTCGAAAACGAATCTCAGAAAAGGTTGGGAGTCTGGGTGGATGGGGACGTGGAAGTAGGCGTCCCTTAGGTCTAAAGAGACCATCCAGTCTTCCCTTCTGACCGCTGCTAAGACTGACTTTGTGGTCTCCATGGAGAACGTTGTCTTTGTGACAAAGACATTCAGAGCACTGACTCTAGCACCGGCCTCCACCCTCCTGTCTTCTTTGAAACCAAGAAGAGGCGGTTGTAGAATCCCGGAGATTGAAGGTCCGAGACTTGGACCACCGCTCCCTTCTCTAGCAAAAGAGACACTTCCCGTTTCAAGGCTCGTCTCTTTTCTTCCTCTCTGTACCTGGGAGAGAGATCGATGGGAGACGTTGCTAGAGGGGGTTTCCGTACAAAAGGGATCTTGTACCCCTCTCTGAGCAACTTCACAGATTGTGCATCTGCGCCTCTCTTCTCCCAGGCCTGCCAGAAGTTCTTGAGTCTGGCTCCCACTGCTGTCTGAAGTTGCGGGCAGTCAGACTCTGCCCTTAAAGGACTTGGATCCTTTCTTCTTCCCTCGCTTCCCTTCGGCACGAGCACCTCCTCTGCTGGAGGCTCTGCCACGAAAGGGCGGAATAAAGCGAGACGCTGGAGTGTCCATCCTTGGTCTAGCTGACAAGGTAGGCAAAGGGGGAGCTTTGCGAGCTGAGGACGCAACAAGATCGTGAGTGTCCTTCTGCACTAACGAAGCGGCTATTTCCTTAATCAGGACTTCTGGAAACAGGCACTTAGAAAGAGGAGCAAAGAGAAGCTCAGATCTCTGGCACGGTGTAACTCCAGCAGAAAGGAATGAGCAGAGAGATTCTCGCTTTTTTAGGACTACGGACACAAATGATGCAGCAAGCTCATTAGACCCATCACGGACGGCCTTGTCCATGCAGGACATAATGAGCAAGGAAGTCTCTTTATCTGTCGAAGAGATCTTCCTGCTTAGGGCTCCTAGACACCAGTCTAAGAAGTTAAAAACTTCAAAGGCCCTAAAGATTCCTTTCAAAAGGTGGTCCAGGTCCGATGATGACCAACAAATCTTTGAGCGTCTCATGGCAAGGCGGCGGGGAGAGTCTACAAGACTTGAGAAGTCGCCCTGGGCAGAGGCAGGAACTCCCAAGCCGAGAACTTCTCCCGTGGCATACCAGACGCTCGATCTAGAAGAGAGTCTAGCAGGGGGAAAAGCAAATGCTGTCTTCCCTAAACTCTTCTTGGACAGCAACCAGTCTCCTATCACCCGCAAAGCTCTCTTGGACGAGCGTGCGAGGACGAGTCTAGTAAAGGCAGGTGTGGTAGAAGGCATGCCTAAAACAAACTCTGAAGGCGGAGAACGAGGAGCCACAGAAACAAACTGGTCAGGAAACAGCTCTTTGAAAATGGCCAAAACTTTTCTAAAGTCCAAAGAGGGTTGAGTAGACTTAGGCTCGTCCAATTCTGATTGTGGTTCATCTATATGTGCAGCAACATCATCATCAGAAAGTTCCTCATCCGACAACTGATGAGGAAACGGCAACGGAGTGGGTAACGGCTGGTTCGCTGAGTCCGGTCGCACTGGTGCATGCGTGACTGAGCCGGACGCAACGTCATGGACCTGCTGCCCAGTCTGTTAGCTGGCAACAGCCATGGTAGTGCGGGGACTCACAGCGTCTACCCCAGACTGTCTAGACTGATTGGGTTGCGCAGTGGAAACCACACTGGGTTGCGGAGGTTGACGCACCGCGTCAAAACAAGGCAACTCTGACGGTTGTTGAACATCCAGAACGTCAAAGGCAACCTCCGTGCGTCGCTTAACGTCAACATGCGGCTGGCAGATCACACTGGAACGCATGGGTGGAGGAACTCTCTCAACTGGTGTGCGTGAGAAGGTTACCTCAGCGTCCACAGGACGCACAACCGATCGCTTGGAGGGTTGTAGGCTAGGTACTGCACTAGCTGGTACGGCAGCAACCTTCTCCGCATGAAAGTCCTGCATCAGAGACGTAAGTTTAGACTGCATGTCTTGCAGTAGAGACCACTTAGGGTCTACGGGAGCAGGTGCGGCGACAGACGGTGTTAGTGTCTGAAGCGGTACCGCTTTGCCTCTCTTAGGCGGTGAGCAGTCATCGGATGACGGCAACGAGTCCGAACTGACCCAGTGGCTACAACCGGGCCGTTGGACTTGTGCTGAAGGGACCGATTTACGTTTTAACGGTCGCGAGACCTTGGTCCAAAGTTTCTTGCGAGAAACACCTTCAGACGACGAGGAATAAATGGGCTCTCTCGTCTTAGGTAGGTAGGGGCGATCTTGGGGAGATACGCCCGATACCACGGAGGGAACGTCTGTTCGCTGATTAAAGCCTCTCGAACCCATGCGTCGTACGACATTGCTTCTCCCCTGGACTTGGGAGCTTGCAAGAGGTCCCGGACTAGGAGGACGACAGGCACGAACAGACGAACCCTCAAGCGCAACACTGTCCACAACACTATCACTTGGCACTTTAGCACTTCCCACTGCACTTTGGCACTTAAGCTCCTTAACATCCGCCATGAGCTGATTACGGTCACTAGCAAGGGACTCAACTCTCTCACCCAGAGCCTGGATGGCACGCATCATGTCAGCCATCGATGGTTCCTGAGTGCCAGGAGGGGGGTTAGGAGCAACCACTACAGGGGAAGGAATAGGTTGTGGGGCATGAGGAGAGGATACATCAATAGAACGAGAAGAACTTCTCCTAACTCTATCTCTCTCTAGCCTACGTGTGTACTTTTGAAATTCGATAAAATCGAATTCCGAAAGGCCAACGCACTCCTCACACCGATCTTCCAATTGACAGGTTTTATCCCGACAATTGGAACAAACAGTGTGAGGGTCGATAGAAGCCTTCGGAAGACGCCTAGAACAGTCCCTAGCATTGCATTTCCTAAATTTGGGAACTTGTGAAGGGTCAGCCATTTTGAATTGGTCAATGGAAATTCCAAAAAAACGATCAAAAAGTCATCACAAAGAATCCGATATAAAAAAAGAGTTCAAGGATTTGTGTGAAGAAAAACCCTGCACAGCGAAAGCTCAAAACTAGAATATAGTACTTCACCAATTAGATGTGAAAAACTCCAGTTTAGCAACAGCGAGTAAAGTACGTCTTGTCGACACGTCGACAGAGAGAAAATTGAGTCTTTGTTTACATGAGAGCTGGGTATCTGGTCGACAGATGGCGCTGTTGGGCACACCCGCAACCTGTGTAGCGATCGCTGGCGAGTTTTTCCGTAGAGTTGTCTGTCGAGCAACAGAGTTGCAGCTATATATTCACCGGCTAAGTTAAATATTTAAAAATTTCCTATACAAAGTATAAAAACTTCAACAAAACAAGAGGAAGAGAAATAAGATAAAATAGTGAGCCCGATTGTAACCTCAAGCCATAGAACTCTAACCCAAGATAGAGGAATTCCATGGTACAATGTTTAAAAAATGTTATTTTTATTAATAAAATAAATTTTTGAATATACTTACCCGGTGATTATATAAGCTGCAGCTCTGCTGCCCGACAGAAAAACTCTACGTTCAAAATACGCCAGCGATCGCTATGCAGGTAGGGGGTGTACATCAACAGCGCCATCTGTCGAGCAGGTACTCAGTACTCAATGTAAACACAGAACCAATTTTCTCCTCGGTCCACTGGGTCTCTATTGGGGAGGAAGGGAGGGTCCTTTAATATATAATCACCGGGTAAGTATATTCAAAAATTTATTTTATTATTAAAAATAACATTTTTCAATATTAAACTTAGCCGGTGATTATATAAGCTGATTCACACCCAGGGGGGTGGGTAGAGACCAGCATTACTTGTTTACATTATTATGAGCTAAGTATTTTGTATTTCATTTTAGCAGTTACTGTATTCAAAATAACAAACATAAAATAAATAAGTACCTGATAAGGAAGTCGACTTGAACAATTACTCTGCCTTTTTAAGTACGTCTTCCTTACGGAGCCTCGCGATCCTCTTAGGATGCTGAGCGACCCCTAGGATCTGAAGTATCAAGGGTTGCAACCCATACAACAGGACCTCATCAAAACCTCTAATCTAGGCGCTTCTCAAGAAATGACTTTGACCACCCGCCAAATCAAGTAGGATGCGAAAGGCTTCTTAGCCTTCCGGACAACCCAAAAACAATAATAAAACATTTCAAGAGAAAGATTAAAAAGGTTATGGAATTAGGGAATTGTAGTGGTTGAGCCCTCACCCACTACTGCACTCGTTGCTACGAATGGTCCCAGAGTGTAGCCGTTCTCGTAAAGAGACTGGACATTCTTAAGATAAAAAGACGCGAACACTGACTTGCTTTTCCAATAGGTTGCGTCGATTATACTTTGCAGAGATCTATTTTGTTTAAAGGCCACGGAAGTTGCGACAGCTCTAACTTCGTGTGTCCTTACCTTCAGCAAAGCTTGGTCTTCCTTATTCAGATGGGAATGAGCTTCTCGTATTAACAGTCTGATAAAATAGGATAAAGCATTCTTTGACATAGGCAAAGATGGTTTCTTAACTGAACACCATAAAGCTTCAGACGGGCCTCGTAAAGGTTTAGTTCGTTTTAAATAGAACTTAAGAGCTCTTACAGGACATAAGACTCTTTCTAGTTCATTTCCAACCATACGATAAGTTTGGAATATCGAACGATATTGGCCAAGGCCGAGAAGGCAGCTCGTTTTTGGCTAGAAAGCCAAGTTGTAGAACATGTAGCCGTTTCGGATGAGAATCCGATGTTCTTGCTGAAGGCATGAATCTCACTGACTCTTTTAGCTGTGGCTAAGCATACCAGGAAAAGAGTCTTTAAGGTGAGATCTTTCAGGGAGGCTGATTGTAGCGGTTCGAACCTGTCTGACATAAGGAATCTTAGTACCACGTCTAAATTCCAACCAGGTGTAACCAAACGACGCTCCTTCGTGGTCTCAAAAGACTTAAGGAGGTCCTGTAGATCTTTATTGTTGGAAAGATCTAAGCCTCTGTGACGGAAGACTGATGCCAACATGCTTCTGTAACCCTTGATAGTGGGAGCTGAAAGAGATCGTTCTTTCCTCAGATATAAGAGGAAGTCAGCTATTTGAGTTACAGAGGTACTGGTCGAGGATATGGATACTGACTTGCACCAGTTTCGGAAGATTTCCCACTTCGATTGGTAGACTCTAAGGGTGGATGTTCTCCTTGCTCTAGCAATCGCTCTGGTTGCCTCCTTCGAAAAGCCTCTAGCTCTCGAGAGTCTTCCGATAGTCTGAAGGCAGTCAGACGAAGAGCGTGGAGGCCTTGGTGTACCTTCTTTACCCGTGGCTGACGTAGAAGGTCCACCCTTAGGGGAAGTGTTTTGGGAACGTCTACTAGCCATCGAAGTACCTCGGTGAACCATTCTCTCGCGGGCCAGAGGGAAGCAACTAGCGTCAACCTTGTCCCTTCGTGAGAGGCGAACTTCTGCAGTACCTTGTTGACAATCTTGAACGGAGGGAATGCATATAGATCTAGGTGTGACCAATCTAGTAGAAAGGCATCTATGTGAACTGCTGCTGGGTCCGGGACTGGTGAGCAAAATATTGGTAGCCTCTTGGTCATCGAGGTTGCGAAGAGATCTATGGTTGGCTGGCCCCAGGTGGCCCAAAGTCTCTTGCATACATCCTTGTGGAGGGTCCATTCTGTTGGAATTATTTGTCCCTTCCGACTGAGACAATCTGCCATGACATTCAAGTTGCCTTGGATGAACCTCGTTACTAGTGATATGTCTAGACCTTTTGACCAGGTGAGGAGGTCCCTTGCGATCTCGTACAACGTCAGAGAGTAGGTCCCTCCTTGCTTGGAGATGTACGCCAAAGCCGTGGTGTTGTCCGAGTTCACCTCCACCACTTTGCCTCGAAGGAGAGACCTGAAGCTTTTCAAGGCCAGATGTACTGCCAACAGCTCCTTGCAGTTGAAATGCATTGTCCTTTGACTCGAGTTCCATAATCCCGAGCATTCCCGACCGTCTAATGTCGCACCCCAGCCTACGTCCGATGCGTCCGAGAAGAGAACGTGGTTGGGAGTCTGAACAGTCAGGGGAAGACTCTCTCTAAGATTGATATAGTCCTTTCACCAAGTCAGACAAGACTTTATCTTTCCGGAAACCGGGATCGAGACCGCTTCTAGCGTCTTGTCCTTTTTCCAGTGAAAAGCTAGATGGTATAGTCTTCCTAGTGACACAAATTGATCCACGGATGACAGTGTCCCTACCAGACTCATCCACAACCTGACTGAGCAGCGTTCCTTCTTCAGCATCTTCTGAATGGATAGCAGGGCTGGGGGCTGATCGTCTTGTTCAGCAACGTCCTCATCAGAGGGTTCCTCATCCGAAACTGATGAGGAAACGGCAACGGAGTGAGCAACGTCTGACTCGCTGAATCCGGTCGCACTGGTGGATGCGTGACGGAGCCGGACGCAAAATCATGGAACTGCTGCACAGTCTGTGAACTGTCAACAACCATGGGTGCGCGAGGAAGTACAGCGTCAACCCGAAACTGTCTAGACCGTCTGGGTTGTGCAGTCAACACCCTACCGGGTTGCTGAGGTTGACACACTGCGTCACAACAAGTCACCTCTGCTGGTTGTTGAACGTCCTGAACGTCAACAACCACCTCCGAGCGTCGCTTAACGTCAACGTGCGACTGGCAACCCACACTGGGTCGCATCGGCGGAGGAACCACCTCAACTGGCAGACGCGAGTAGGTTACCTCAGCGTCAACAGGGCGCACAACTGACCGGTTGGAAGGTTGTTGGCCAGAAGGAGGAACCACCTCAACTGGCAGACGCGAGTAGGTTACCTCAGCGTCAACAGGGCGCACAACCGACCGGTTGGAAGGTTGTTGGCCAGAAGGTTCTTCTCCGCATATAAGTCCTCTATCAAGGACGCAAGCTTGGACTGCATGGCTTGCAGCAAAGCCCATTTAGGGTCTACGGGAGCAGGTGTGGCAACAGACGGGGTTAGCGACTGAGGCGCAACCGTTTACCATCCCTGAAAGCCTTGTTATGTGTGACATAATAGTACAGCAAAACTTCAAAGGCTTGACAAAAGCTGAGAAGTTGACCTGTAAACAACTTGGAGCGTCTCCTGGCTAGGCGCCAGGGCGAGTCTACCAGAATTGAGAAGTCTATCTGGGCAGAGGCATGAACTCCCAAGCCGAGAACTTCTCTCGTGTCATATCAGACTCTCGCTCTATAAGCCAGTTTAAAAGAAGGGAAATCAAAGGCTGTATCCCTAAAAACTCCTCCTGGTGCAAAAACCAGTCGCCTAGCCAACGTAACGCTCTCTAGGAGAGCGAGAGAGCACTAGCTTAAAAACAACGGCTTCGAAGTAGCTAGGCCTAGTGTAAGTTCTGACGTTTAGGCGAACGAGGAGCAGCAGTTACAAGATCCGGACGAAGATCCTTAAAAAAATCATCATGATTTAATTAAAGTCCATAGGAGGCTAAGCAGCTTAAGGCTCCTCTCCATCTGACAGAGTCCTCAAGGGAATATCAGTAGGAGGGAGAACAGCAACTTCCTCATTTACAGGAACCTTGTCCGATAAAAGCTAGGTTACCTCAGTGAGTCCCTCACTGGAGCATTAGTAGCAGACCAGAAGGCAACGTCATGTAACTGCTTGACAGTCTGTGAACTGTCAACAACTGAACTGTCAACCACAACAGGTGCGTGAGGACGTACAGTGTCCACTCGAGACTGCTTTGACTGTCTAGACTGAGCAGTCAAAACAACTCTAGAATGCGGAGGTTGACGCACCGCGTCAAAACAAAACAACTTAGACTGTTGTTGTACCTCGCGAACGTCAACGGAAGGTTCCGTGCGTTGCTGAACGTCAACATGCGGCTGGCAGGGTACACTGGAACGCATGGGTGGCGGGACTCTCTCAGCTGGAGTGCGGCAGAAGGTCGCCTCAGCGTCCACAGGACGCACAACCGTGGTTGGTTGTAGGCTAGAGGTTGGTGTCAACCTTCTCCGCACGAAAGTCCTGCATCAATGACGTTAACTGAGACTGCATGGTCTGCAGCAAAGACCACTTAGGGTCTACAGGAGCAGGTGCGGCAACAGACGGTGTGACTGCCTGATGCGGTACCGCTTTGCCTCTCTAGGAGGTGAGCAGTCGTCGGAAGACTGCAGCGAGTCCGAACTGACCCAGTGGCTACAACTGGGCCGTTGGACTTGCGCGGAAGGGACCGACTTGCGCTTAATAAGCCGCGAGACCTAGGTCCATGGTTTCTTACGAGAAACCTCTTCCGCAGACGAGAAATAAATGGGCTCTCTCGTCTTTGTGTGGGTGGGGCGATCTTGGGTAGATACGCCCGAAACCACGGAGGGAAAAACGTCTGTTCGTTGATCAAGGCCTCTCGAACCCATAAGTCGTTCGACATTACTTCTCCCCTGGGCTTGGGAGCTTGCAAGAGGTCCCGGACTAGGTGAACGACAGGCACGAACAGACGAACCCTCGGACGCAACACTGTAACACTTTGCGCATATCACTTTATCGATTTTCTGTTTTGCACTTATTTCACTGAAATCGAAACTTTTACTGATTTCTACCTGAAACACGCAATTCTACCCTTCATTAAAAGGTAGTAATTGCGAAAACAGTCGTATAATGCAGCTCAATACTAGCAAAAAACAGAAAACATATATAAAGATAAAAAATTCAGTGGCTGGGAAAGAGACTAAACACTAGTTCAAATAAACTACGTTTACAATCTCTCACCGCACATAGCCTGGGGACAAGAATAAAACCCTAGAAACGTTTTACCTTCTTCCCCGTACAGAGACTAGGGACGAGAGTAACAAGAGAACAACGTTACCCGCTTGAACGGAACGTTTTCTCTCCTCTCTCTCCCTCCGTCTCTATCTCTCTCTCTCTTTCTCTCTTGATTTCGCACCTAAGAGAAGAGCCCAATTATATTTCGTCAAAAAAACATGTTATTTGACTAAAGGAAAAAACTGAAAGGTTTTCCAAATAAAAAGTTCCTTTAATTTAGAATTTAAAACATTTAAGCTAAGAAAGAATGAACAAAACGCTAGAATCGATTTACTCTTACTGCAAAGTGAAACCGTGATACACTCTCTCTATCGTAACGATAGAGCGCATGTTGAACGTCCTGAACGTCAACAACTGCGAAGTCTAAAAAATATATAGATCTATAACGTGTTAAGCAAAATTACTAAAAACCTAAACACACTTCCGTCTAAGGGAAGGGTCGGCCATTTAAAAGTGAAAGAGAGTCCATACTCTCCTTGTCACCATAATTAAATCTATCCAAAACGAGTTCAAGTTTTGAGATGAAGATAAAACACCTGCATAGCGAAAGCTCAAAACTAGAAATGTGTACTTCACCAAAATATGTGAAAACCAATCCAGTAAGCAATAGCGAATTTAGTAGGTCTTGCCGGTGGCACGACAGAGAGAAAATTGGTTCTGTGTTTACATTGAGTACTGAGTACCTGCTCGACAGATGGCACTGTTGATGTACACCCCCTACCTGCATAGCGATCGCTGGCGTATTTTGAACGTAGAGTTTTTCTGTCGGGCAGCAGAGCTGCAGCTTATATAATCACCGGCTAAGTTTAATATTGAAAAATTTCTAGAAATTATAAAGGCTTAATTAATAGTTCTAATTATTACCAAACTGTAATTAAAAAAAACTTTCCAGATCAGAAAACAAAAAAATAGCTAATCAAAACACTTAACTTACAGACGGTCCTCAACTAAAAAACCTTTAGTGACACAAACAAATCCAAATGAAATAAATTTTAGTTACTCTATCAAAAGTTCATAATGAAATACTGTAATAAAACAATATATAATATAATACAGTATGCAAGTCTACATTTGCAATATAAAACAGGACTTTGTTGCCCTTTTCAGCTGAAAATTGTAGGCTTGAGATTTAAATGATGCTTACCCTGGGCACAAGTTTAACAAAATTAATCTGACTCATGAAGTTTCTTGGAACCTATTAAGTTATCACACAAACATTGATGAGAACTCACCAATACAGGGTCAGTGGCAGTAATGAGAAATAAGACTTCTTGAGCTCTGTCCTTGTTGTTATCTGCTACAGCCGTCATAGACCTCTAACTTGCGCTGTACTCTTGTTCTTCCCTTACACACCATTCTGTAATACAATAGAAAAAGAAAATATTAAACTATTCAATCATTATCATTTTATCTGGTTGTTGTTATTATTATTACTAGCTACGCTACAACCCAAGTTGGAAAAACAAGATGCTATAAGCCCAAGGGCTCCAACAGGGAAAAATAGCCCAGTGAGGAAAGGAAATAAGGACATAAATAAATAATACGAGAAGTAATGAACAATTAAAATAAAATATTCGAAAAACAATAACAACATTAAAACAAATTTCATATATACTGTAAACTATAAAAAGAGGCTTATATCAGCCTGTTCAACATAAAAAAACATTTGCTGCAAGTTTGAACTTTTACCAAATCAACAACCTGATTAGGAAGAATATTCCCAAATTTGGTTACATTACTTTAGCCAAAAGCAAACACTTCTGAAATACCTATGACACCTATACTGTTGTTTGTTCCCCTATTGCCCCTCATCAAACCACAATAAAATAAGAACTTGGGATTTGCCTCCTGTAAATAAGGCTTTGTTATAACATGAATGATTAAGGAAACTCACCAAGGAGAAAGGGTCAGTGAGAGTAATGACAATCAGATTTCTTGAGGTCCATCTTTCTCGTCATTTGTTGGTGATTCTGGCAAACAGCCCCTTCCGTCTAGTCCTCCTTTTGGGTAAATGGCAAATTCCTGTCAAACATTTATGACAACTGTACTTTCATTTCTCTCTTCTTTAATCACAATAAAAAAATGAAGAATTTAACCTAGTCAAAATACTATATACAGAAAGAGCCCTAGAATGTTGAGAAACTTTCTAAGCGAAATGATTAAAAACCAGTTTATCATGCAAATACCAAGTTTGGAGTTTAAAGAAAACTATCGATTCAGTTGCATACAATTTTGATGTCATTAAAATGGCCACTTACCAAAAATAATTCAATTGAATTTTTTTTATTTTTGGTCCAATTTCAATTACTTAAATCATTGTAAAGAGAATTTATATACTGTGCATAGAAAATGGTCTAAACCTTTTTGTTTTTTGTATAATGAAGTGTTTTTGAAATAAAAAGCTTTTAAAGTATTTTTACATGATCTTTTAAAATTCAAACAATATACATCATGATATCACTTTTAAATAGCAAACAAAATAATTACTCTGCTTCTAATAAAGCTTCAATTTTGTTTTTGATTAGAATTGAATTGTGTAAATGAAGGAAATTCTGAGGGAAAATGGAACATTTGGATGATGTAAGTGTACCCTCATCACATACATACATATACCAAGGCACTTCCCCCAATTTTGGGGGGTAGCCAACATCAACAAATGAAACAAAAACAAAAAAGGGGACCTCTACTCTCTACGTTCCTCCCAGCCTAACAAGGGACTCAACCGAGTTCAATAAGTCTAAAAGTTAATTCATGTTTACTATGTCAGTCTCAAACTAAAGAAACCTTGGTTGAAAATTCAAAATGTGCTGAAAAACTTGTTGGTAGTATAAAGATTCGAAGTGACTGTTATGGTGAAAATTATATGCATGTTTCTCACTATCTGAAGGATAAATCCATCGAAGACTTACTGAAGAGAAATGTAAAATGTCAACTTTCTTGCAATAAAAAAATGTACAGTACTTACAAAAGAATGCTAGAAAAATTCCATTACAGAAAAAAATTGAAAATTAAAAGTAAATGAAGAGGATGACAGTATCAGAGTTTGAGCAAAGGACCCACAACTAGATCCATATTTCACTCAAAACTTCAGAGTATGACTTGTTTCTTTTGTAACCTTAAACTAGAAACCGTCCATTACATGCAATTTTTACCTCATCAGAAGGTAAAAAGCTTTATGATGCTGTGAACCAGGGTACTAATACAGAAAAGAAACTTAAATTAAATGGATGTATTGACCCAAGAGACTGTCATGCCTGATTTTGCATACCACAAGGAGTGCTTAAACAGAAATGTCGGCAATGTAATGAGAAAAATAAAAAACAACTGAGGACTTACCAAGAATCTGATAATCGGGTA